>NC_091990.1:38015637-38322411 GCF_044704955.1 Pristiophorus japonicus
CCTCGCTGTCAGAAACACTGACAGAGAGTGAGAGACACACACACAGACAGATAGAGACACTGACAGAGACACACTGGGGGGACCGTCCCAGCACGCTGTTGAGGACTCCCGGTGCTGCAGTCGGTAAGTAGAAAATGTTTTATTTATTGATTTAAAAAAAAAATTTTAATTTTTTTGATTGATTTATTGGTTGATTTATTGATGTATTTATCATTTATTATTGATGATGGCTCTTTATTTGTAAAACTGAAGTGTTTAATGTTTGTAAACTTCCCTTTAAACCTCCCCCCCACCCCCCCCATTCCCTACGCCTGATTTTCTAAAGTGTAGACAAGGTTTTTTTTGAACGTACAAAAATCTTCACTTACTCCATTCTAAGTTAGTTTGGAGTAAGATTTCACTGCCGAAACTTTGAAAACAGGCGTAAGTGGCCGGACACGCCCCCTTTTGAAAAAAAATTCTGTTCCAAAGTGAAACTGTTCTAACTGACTAGAACTGGAGCAAACTAAATGCAGAGAATTTGAATTTCTAAGATACTCCGTTCTACACCAGTTGCTCCAAAAAATCAGGAGCAACTGAGGCCGAAACTTGAGCCCATAGCAACTAAATCCTAATCTTGAATATTTATCTAATATAATTTTGCGTGGATATTAATTTAATTTCATGGATTTAAAATATTCTCAAGTGCAATACAGGGTACCAGTGAAAATGAATACAGAGCATTAGTGATATAATTGTGTCAGGATGATGATATAATTCATAATATTAAAACAGCAACATTGAAATTCCATCAAACACAAGGGTTTTACAGCAGTTCTTAGTGAAATATCAGTTCAGAGTTCCTTGCTGAAGAGAATGGGTTGAGTCTGATGTATTTCTTAATAAGAAAACAAAATTGTGGCCCTTGAATTATATACAAAATATCATTAGTAAAGGAAACCAGGTGAAGAATGTTGATTAACGAAACATTTCTGCTTAATTTGCACCCAGTGCCATTTTCTGGTGAAATCTAACCTTCTTCTGACAGACATCTACATTCTACTCAGCTTATTATTGCAGTACTTCATAAAGATTAAAAAACAATTTATGCCAAAAAGTATTAGGAAGTCCCTGAGGTCTCATTAAACTGGTGACATGACATTAGAAGGCAGCATCCATAACTGATGTTCGAGTAGTCCTTCTGCAGCTGGTCTGCAGACAACCACTTTGACTGGGCCCACCTCAGGTTTGTAGGAGCTGTTTTCTATTGGTGATGCTAATTTGCTTTAATTGCTTTGATATGATGTGGGCAGTCTGAGGTGGCACAAAGTATCACACAAAGCATTTCTAAAAAGGTCGAGATCAGTTGCTGATCTACCCATCAGCAATGCAATTTGCTGATAATCAAATAAACACGTTCGCTTTTGTTAACGCATTTAAATGCCTAGTAGCAGTATTTCTTGACAAAATAAGAGTGTAGTCTTGAGCACTTGGCATATGAAAAGCCAAGGCGAGAAATGACACTTTGATTTTGTCAAGGAATGCAGTTCCCGGGCATATAAATAGTTTCCAAATCATTATAGGTTGAATGCTTAGAAGATGGTTTAAGATAATTTGTAAAAGCTGGAAGCAAACAGCCGCTCAATCAGTATCCGTTGGGGAGAACAGACAATCCATGTTTTGGATTTGCATCCTTCAAAACTGAACGAGATGGAGAAGCATATTAATAAGATTAGAAAAAGGGGAGAAGGGGGGGGGGGGTGGGGGAGGGAATCAAACAGATACATAAACAAGCAAGTCTGAGTGGACTGATTGCTGGATAATACATCTTCTCAGTCAAGTGATGGGCAGAGCATTACAGAAATTAAAAAACCATTAAAGAAACAAAGAATGTGTGAATAGTTAAGGAAAGTGCAAGAAAATGGGAGAGATACAGAGCATAGAAAACCTGGGGACCAAGTTTGAAATGTAAACATAAGGGGCTCAATTTTCCCCAATGCTGTTTTTTGGCGTATTGCCAGAGTTACGCCCGTTTCTTTTGGCCCCGACTACTCCAAAAAAAAATAAGTAACAAGTTTCCCCGTTCTATTTTTTGAAATTGGCGGTGTACAGCCTGTCCTGTAGCCTCGGGGGGTGGAGCCTAATGTCTGCGCTGAAAAGAAATGCCTCCCTCTTTTGCGCATGCGCGGGGAAAAACAGGACATTTTTGACATGATTGCTATGGGCGCACATGCCCAGTACACCTCCCGGTCTGTATTCGGCCATTTTTAAAGAGCCAGTTGTGTGTGAGAACTTTAATTCTCATTGGAAAAATCAGAGGTGCAATACAATATGCAACGTGGCTCAAGGACCAAGAATTTCTTACAGGATGAAGTGGAGACACTGGTTACTGTAATTGAGGCCAGATGGCACGAGCTGGACACCAGCAGAGGTCACACAAAAGTTTCACCAAAAGAAATGAAGAAACGCTGGAACCAACTTGCAGAAGATTACTGTGCAATGGTGACCACCCCGAGGTCTGGAGGCCAGTGCAAAAAGAAGTGGCAGGACCTTGGTCAAGTAGTTAGTGTAAGTAATATTTTCATTTATTCAATGGAATTGCAATTGTAAATGTGACCAGTTGTATATGTCCAGCTGAAAGACACCCTCCCTAAAAAGTTATATTTTCATTTTTGCAGAGGAAGGTGGCACACAACAAAAAGGGAGAGAACTCGAACAGGAGGAGGCCCGGCAAATCTACACCCACTGACACCCTTGGAAGAGAGGTTCGCTGCTTTGATGGGTCCTGCCTGGAGAAAAGCAACTACCACTGCATAAGCTGGGTCCACACTCGAAGGAGAGGGTAAGTCCTGCAAATTCTACAGTCTGGCTTTGCTAAATGTTAAGTACTGCGCGGGTTGGCTATGCTTCGGTTCATGGGGATGTCTCTGTCAGCTACGCTTCGGTGGATGCAATGTGCTATCATTCATCGTGGTCCTTCAAATGAGCCTGCTGCCTGCACTGTGTGAGCCTACTCATGCCACCCACCCTGCCCCTCCTCTGCTGCTAACCATTTGTCTGTTCTGTTATATTTTGCAGAACTTGAGGCCAACCCTGACGATGCAGAAGAAGATTCAGATGTGGATGAGCCTGAAGAGGAGAACATCTTCCAATCTCACCTTCCAGACCAAGAACATGGGGGTGAGGGGGAGGGGAAGGTGATGGATGAAGCCCCCACTGTTAAACTCTATTTGGAGGAGGTGCAGGTGCCACCCATTGAGGTGCCAGCCCCTTTCTTCGGTGGCACGAGTATTGCTGGGACATTCCATGATTTCCCACCGTCTGAGGCTGTGGGTCCCAGTGGGGTGCAGCGATCCACACCCAGGGTGAGGAGGGGAAGGAGAGCTCGACAGTGCTCTCCTGAGGTGCAGGATCTAACAGATGTGGTTCAGATGATGGCAGTGTGTGAGGAGAGCATTGACCTTACGCGATCACTCCTGGGCACCATCAGCGGTGTGGATGATGAGGTATCGGGACTGTCGGGAGAAGTAACAACACACTCACGAGAAATGGGAATGATGTCCAGGAACATGAGGGAGGGATTATTGCAGATAGTTGAGACACTGTCGGGCCACAAGAGGGAGGAAATGTCAGAGTTAGCTGCTGCAAAAAGTGAACACTCCCAGACCCCATTGACGGAATCAACTGTCACTCCCACTCCAATCCTCAGACCAGCCTCTGAAGAGGCCCAAGCCGGACCTTCACCCACCTGCACCCACCACCCCCACAACCCCGCCCCCAATCAAGAAGTGCGCATTACCCAAGATGTTCAAAAGAATAAGCTTAGTACCAACCCGAGAAACATTGCGCCACCGCCTGCGGGCAGGGGTGGAGTTACCAAGACCAAGCGCAGCGGGTGGTCTTAGAATAAGGAGGAGAGATGGGCGCAACCTTTCTTTGTCGTTGTTGTAACTGTTCTCAAATTAAAAGCTTTTCGTAAGTGATGTAAATTTACAAGTTTAAAAGTTTTAAAGTGATCTTAGAGTTTGTAAGTGATGGTAAAGTTTGTAAGTGATCTGAATTGAAAACTTTAAAGTTTGATACAAAAATATTTTTGTTAAAGTTAAGTACAAACAAGTGTTTGTTAAACTTTTTAATAAAATATATTTTAAATTAGAACTGAATTATTTCCATTATTTGTTCCATTAACACAACACGACATTATGGAACAGGTCCAAACAGTAAACATGGTCCATTTGGAATAGTTGCCGCTGAGCCTTCAGGCAGCAAAGCGTTCACGGATGAGCTGCTGGTGCAAAGCTCGAGCAATCGTTAAAGGGGCACGACGGCCTGCCCTCCTCTGCCGTCGTGCTCCGGGTTCAGATAGTTGCATGGCTTCCTCGTCCTCCTCCTCATCATCATCTGCATCTTCCTCCTCATCATCAGCGCCACTCACCTCAGCATGCAGCACACAACAGTGAATTGACCAACAGTCTCAGGGGTGTATTGCAAGTAGCCTCCGGAATGATCCAGACATCGGAAACACTGTTTCAAAGATGCCAATGATTCTCTCAATTACGCTGCGTGTCGCATGTGCGACATGTTGTATTCCCGGTCAGTTTCCATCCGGGTTATGTGTAGAGGCGTCATGAGCCAGGTGGCGAGGCCGTACCCTTTGTCTCCCAAAAAGCCAGCTCTGTCCTTCTGGCTGCTGCTGAAACATGGCAGATATAACGCTCTCATGTAGGATGAACGCATCATGGGTGCTCCGAGGATATCTTGCATCAACTGACATGATACGATGCATGTCATCACACACGAGTTGCACATTAACGGAGTTGAAGCCTTTTCTGTTCCTCTGCATCTTGGAATCCTCCAAAGGTGCTCACAAGGCGATGTGGGTACAATCAATACAGCCCTGTACATTTGGGAAGCGATTAATCCTGGAGAAGCCCACAGCCCTTTCACACATTGCCTGGGTAGTACTGGGGAACTTTATGTCGTCATACCTCCAGGCATATAGCGCAGCAGTCACCTGCCGAATGGCACTCAGCCCCAGTTGTGGCTTGGAATGATCCAGATGCATAGAATGAAAGTGCAGCTGTAACCTTTACTTCCACTGACAAAACATTCCTCCTGATGCTTCTAGTTGCCGGTCTGCTTTTACTAACTCAAAGATCTCAGTTACAACTTCTTTGTGGAAACGCAGCCTTCTGACAGTCTGCATCACTCAGGTGCAGGTACGAACGTCTGTCTCGATATATCTGACGTGGAAAAGGCCTCCTGCCCATCATCCTACATGCACTGAGGTTCCTCCTGCGATGACATTGAATCAATTGTCTCCACCGCAGCACCATCATGCAGAAGGCTTGCATGAGGTATGGCATTGTCAGTATTGCCCCCATGATTAAATTGTACCTTTGCAAGAAGCTCAAAACGACAGACAGGACAAGCTTCTTTGTTGTCTCTCTCCCCCAAGGTCGATGCCCTAGTATGGACCACACCCAGATCTGAGCAAGCGCAATGGGCTTGCTTAGATCAGGAAACACCCCCAACCCTGCCCCCCCCCCCCCCCCCCCCCCGTCTCCACCGGCTTCATTTGATGCTGCTTTCTGCATAGTGGCATAGTGTAAGGCTTCTCGTGCCTTCAGTTCGACTTTCCCACCCCTCCCCCACCCCGGCTTCATTCGATGCTACATAGTGGCATAGTGTAAGGGGATTCTCATCCCTTCAGTTCTGCTCCCCCACCCCCCACCCCCTCCCCAGGGGCTTCTTTTGAAGCCGAGCCCCTGTGTCCGGACGAGGGACCGAGTCTGCCGGCCGATGCTCCAACCTTCGAGCCCAGTGAGACGTTTGGTGGTGGTGTGGCCCATTTAAAAAAAAAAAATCCAAAATTAAAGAATTGCATTAGACTTCCATTTTCTTCGTTTTAAGTTTGAAAAAATTAAGCTTGATGATGCATATTTAATGTGTTCTTGATTCTCTCCAAAACTTCGCATAAAAACAATGGCGTCTTTCTGCACCGATTTTTTTTTTAATGTGCGCTGGTTTTTCTTAAGTGCCAAGAAGATTTTTTGGGAGTGGTCACACTCGCCGTCCTCGGAGAAATGTAAGTTGGCCAAATTTGCATAAGTGTGAAAAACTGGCACAGACATCAGGTTCCGCCCTCTATAACCTTAAAAAAATGAACCTAAAAAAATCATAACTAACTGAGGTACACTGGCGCGCAATCTTTGGGGAAACTTGGATTTTTAAATTTAGGCCAAAAAAAGCGGCGTGCACCAAAAAAACGGTGCAAATCACTTGGGAAAATTGAGCCCAAAATTGTATTGGCAAAATGCAGTGGTATCACCAGGTTCAAAAAGTGAAAGAATAGGCCAACATGTGTGTCATCTTAAGTACTCCCCCCCCCCCCCCCCCCCAGGGAGAGACCCTTCATCAGAACTCATTGTTGCTGTCTGAGGGCTTCTTTCCTCCATTGACCTGTTCTTTATCTTTATGGAGCTATTTAAGACAATGAGTAACTATGATAATGAGTAACTAAGCCATGGGAAGGTCACAGTATGGGTTCCTGCTCCCTGATGAGTTAGCTGATCTTAGGAATAGGCTTCAGCGTTTTTGGATTGGGGAGGATCTCATCTTCTCCAGATCACTATCCAGGAGTCCCTCTGGCAGTATGTATGTATGTACGTATTCAGAAACCAGCCGCATAAATACTGTGGTCACAAGAACAGATCAGAGGCTCGGCATTCTGTGATGAGTGACTCACCGCCTAACTCCCCAAAGCCTTTCCATCACCTACAACAGCAGCAACAACTTATATTTATATAACGCCTTTAATGTAATAAAACAAGGCACCCGTCAGGAGTACGATGTAATACTCTCAACCTACCTGCCTACACTCAAGAAACTTGACAGCATCCAGGACAAAGCAGCCCATTTGATTGACACCCCATTAAACATTCACTCCCTCCATCACCGGTGCACCGTGGCTGCAAGTCTACCATCTATAAGATGCACTGCAGCAACTTGCCAAGGCTTCTTCGACAGCACCTCCCAAACCCACAACCCCTACCGCCTAGAAGGACAAGGGCAGCAGGCGCATGGGAGCACCACCAATCCCAAGTTCCCCTCTAAGTCACACACCAGCCTGACTTGGAAATATATCGCTGTTCCTTCATCGTCGCTGGGTCAAAATCCTGGAGTTCCCTACCTAACAGGGAGTTTCTTTCACCACACGGACTGCAGCGGTTCAAGAAGGCAGCTAACCACCATTTTCTTAAGGGCAATTAGGGATGGATAATAAATGCTGGCTTTGCCAGTGACATCCACATCCTGTGAATGAATAAATAAAGAAAAATGTCTGATGGGTGAGAAGAGAATCAGACTCTGCTCTAATGGCTGTTTGGTTGAGCAGTTTGGTGACATTCACTGTCTAGGATCAATCATTAATGATAAACACTTGAGTGAAGTATTGAAGGGTGATCAGTGCCTGTAAAACTGTACCCCAGCACAGATTATCTTGAGGAGAGTAAGGGAAGGAGAGAAAATGGAGGTGAGAGGGGGGTGGGGGAATGTTACATATTAAATTAATAACAAACATCTGATTTGTTTGGCCTGAAGGTCTTACATCAAGCCTGGATTTTGTTCCAGTGACGATGAAGGAACGGCAATATATTTCCAAGTCAGGATGGTGTGTGACTTAGAAGGGAACTTGGGATTGGTGGTGCTCCCATGCACCTGCTGCCCTTGTCCTTCTACGCGGTAGGGGTCGTGGGTTTGGGAAGTACTGTCGAAGAAGCCTTGGCAAGTTGCTGCAGTGCATCTTGTAGATGGTGCACTTGCAGCCACGGTGCACCGGTGGTGGAGGGAGTGAGTGTTTAAGATGGTGAATGGGGTGCCAATATGTAAGACCTCCCGGCCAAACAAATCAGATTTTTGTTATTCATTTTGAGTGTTTCACTTTTGAAATGTTTGCCAGAACAGTTCTGTAGTGATGCAAATTATATGAAGTACTTTGGCAAAGGAAAGCCAGGACTCCCAGAGCTTGATTTGAAGAGGTGGGAGCAATCATCCAACAACTCCGTAATGAAATTTTTGCAATGTCTGTACGGTTGAATCCTGATAAATCCATTATTTGGTTTCCCAAGGAACTTCTGTGTGAATCATGATTATATTCGGATCAGCACTCCGATTCATTGCAGATAAGAGACACTTTGCAAAGCAGAGCACCACAGCTCATTCAATCAGGCATTCAGCACCTCAATCTAAAAATCAACAGAAAACGCTGAACAAATGCATAGTTTGTACATTTCTAAAATATGCCGCTGTCTTCAGGTAATTATATTTCATGCACCAAGCATTAAAAACAGGTCAATTGGGCAGCCATTTACAGGCCAGTTAGAGGACATATTTTACAGTTTCAGCTCTCCAGTATAACCACAATGACAGTCCATATTGTGGATTGCCTCTTACTGCATCATAGCCTCAATGACTAACTATATAATAGATTCTCATATCATTTAACAAATGCTAGTTTTTTTCCCTTACAAAGCACATACACCATGGTGTACCACATAGACATTTTGTTTGGGACAGCAGCCGTATACTGACTATTATTGCAGCGTGTTTCTTTTACAAAATAGCAATCAATATTCAGGGGAGAAAATAGGAATAAAATTGCGTGTCTAATTCAGGATTTCTGCACCTGCTATCTCCTGTGTGTGAGGCACTCTTAAAATTGCACACCTATGTTTGAAGATCATGTACAAAACAAGCTCAGGGAAACAAATAAGGAATGGCAAACATTTGGAGTTCTTCTCTCACTTCATTTCACTTTGTTTTGAATTCTTATAAGTTAAAGATGTTTGATTAAAATGTTACATAGGAAAAAGAGAGAATACTTTTACATTTATATAGCACCTTATCAAACCCTCAGGACATCTCAAAGTGTTTTATAACCAATGGATTCTCTTTGTAGTGTATTGTTATGTAGGTTAATGCAGCACCCGATTTTGTGCACAGCAAGGTCCCACAAACAGCAAGTGAATGGATGACAAGATCATTTGTTTTTGTTGGTACCCAAGGAACTGGGAAAGGTCCTTGTTCTTCCACAAATAGCGGCATGGGATCTTGCGGGGTTATTTTGGCCAAAGGGTGAAAAAAGGTGCTAAATGGGTGCAGTGCTAATAAGGCATGCCTGTTTGAAAGTCTGGATTTAGCACACAATGTTGGTCCTAATTACTGATTGCCATAATTTGAACTTGCCTGATGGTGCTAAACGGACACCTGCAGGTTTAACATTAAAGTGCTGATTAGGCACAATTTTCATGGAGCAGTATATGTGGGTTTCTCACAGCCAGTTCCACTGAAGGTGTGGAGTGTCTGGCTGGCACACAACGGCATGTTACAGGATGGCTCAGGGACCAAAGGAGAGGGTGGCACAGGTTCTTGGATGTGGCACTGGAGGTCCTGGTGAAGGAGGTCCAGAGGAGGAGGGATGCCACCTCGCCCTCCTGTCCCTCTCTCCTGCAGCACCTGGTGATGCTCTGCCTGGCTTCATGTCTTCCTCCCATCCTCGTCCAGACCAAGGGTGACCCCTAACAAGATGCCCATGACCAAGCACTCATTTCTCCTGGTGACTCCTATAAGGAGCAGCACAGCACTTACTCCTTTTAGGTGAAGTCCTCAGAGAATTTCTGGAATAACTGTTGCTGGAGCATTGAAGTCTTGACAAAGTGTCCCAGAAAGACTCCCAATGAGTTTTGGAGGTCCTTCTCACAGCTCCAGCAGCAATGAACATGAAATGGTGAGTATCCTTTTAAGTAGTGCTTGAAATCGACATCAATGGCGTGCCTACTCCCAAACAACGGTTCACAGTTAGGAGAAGGCTTTAGTTGAAGCGCGAGCCAGCAAAAGGCCGTGCAGCCTTTTTAATGAGTGCTAGCAGGCATTTTTTAAGTGGCAATCAGCTGTTTAACAAGCCCCCAGGGTGGCCGGTTCTAGTGCTGGCTTCAACTCGTTTACCAAGATGTCGTCTTGCACTAAACTTGGGCTAAAAGCGCCATTTCCGCTTAAGATCCCATCTTGGCCACCACTTTAGTGCCTAAAGTATTCAGTGAAAATAACCCACCTCTATGTCTACTTGAGCAGGCAAATGGGGCCTCGGTTTAATATTTCATCCAAAAACTGGCCCCTCTGACAATACAGCTCAGTCCTGCACAGAAGTGTCAGTCTTGGGGGGGTCGACTTTAAATGTTCCCCCCGGGCGAGAAGAGGGTGGCAGCGGCCGCTTTCCCGTTTAACACCTGCCCGATTCTCCCTTCTATTGATGTCAATGAAAAGGGACGTTGGGTGGGGGATTAAACGGACAGCTGACCCACTGCCATCCGTGTCTCGTCCGGTGGGCACAATTAAAACTGACCCCGTAAATTATGCACTCAACTCTATAGTGGGACATGAAGATGTGAAAACAAAAACGAAATCCAAGTGGATCATCACCTAAACCCCGAGATTGCAATGGAGCCTTTAAACTTCTCAAGCATCTGAATTGGATATATAAATTTATTCATCCAACTTTACAAATCCAAGTGATTTAAAGTGAGTTGTGAAGTCTTGAACTCTGTGCATTTGGTTTTCCCCTTTGTGAGCCCTCTGATGTCATATCTTGCCCAGATTGTAACAGAAGAAAATGTAACAGCCTCTAGAAAGAAAGACTTGCATTTATATAGCGCCTTTCAATGCTGCCAGACATCTTAAAGCGCTTTACAGCCAATTAAGTACTTTTTGGAGTGTAGTCACTGTTGTAATGTAGGAAATGCGGCAGCCAATTTGCACATAGCAAGCTCCCACAAACAGCAATGTAATAACAACCAGATAATCTGTTTTTGTTATGTTGATTGAGGGATAAATATTGGCCAGGACATAGTGCCATGGGATCTTTTACATCCACCTGAGAAAGCAGACAGGGTTTCAGTTTAATGTCTCATCTGACAGACGGCACCTCTGACAGTGTAGCACTCCCTCAGCACTGCGTACCTAGATTTTTGTGCTTAAGTCTCTGGAGTGGGACTTGAACCCACAATCTTCTGGCTTAGAGGGGAGAGTACTACCCACTGAGCCACAGCTGACACAAGTTGCAAATTGCACAAGGTGGGTGTTTGCACTGAGTTACTGAGTTGTGGAACTTGTCCAGATTGAAGAGAAATCCACTGTGCAGCCATCAGGATACTCAGATTCGTACTGCAACAAACTTTTTGGATGCACCACAAGGTTTCGTGTCAGTGGTATGTTCTACTCCTCAGCCCATAAGCCTTTAAATGGTATGAAAATATAACATTTTCTGGCAAGTTAACCCTCAGCCTTGACTTGAGTTGGGACAAATTAGCAGCCTAGCTTCAGTCATTATTCATTATGTCATTATGCGTTAGGCACTTAACTCCTGTACTACATAATTTAGATCTAATAAAAAATCCATGACAGTATTCTTAGCCACTTCATTAGGTCACTAATTTATTGTAAAGAATTGTACATTAATCCTTTTCACAGCTTCTTATAAAATGGCATATTGTTATTTTATGCTAGTAATGGGATACTCAGGCCCTGGCACCCATTGCATGCCTAAGAGAAGCTATTCCATTAGTGTTCAGCATAATTTCACTTCATTTTCTTAACCCAGTTGCTAACCAACAATATTTTAAGCAAATACTGTATCTTGGACAACTATTTTGATATAATTTTTAATAATTAAATTAAAATACTATTTTTGACTGTGTTTTATGTCATTACAAATAGTACAATGATATATTTGTTATACACATAAATGTTCATAGAATTGGTAGATATGTCTGATGACTTGATACTGACCATGCTAAAGTTTACACTGAAACTCAGAAAAAGTGCAGCTCTTTGTCGAAGGGAACAGCCCCTTGAACATTATGTGTAGCTCTGGACAATGTACAACAAGGTAGCAGTCTTGTATTCGAGGGGTACAAAGAAAGATAACTAAGTTGATAAATGGCATTGCACACCTGTGCAATGAGGAAATATTTCATGCAGTGGGGATGTTTAAACTGGAAAAAGGGTGACTTGAAGATGATTTTACTGAGATATTTAAGATTCTAAAGAGAAATTGGATCCCAGACCAAAGTTCAATATTAACAAAAGTTGCAGGACAGAGGGACATAGACTCAAGCTTCGATGAGAAAAGATAAATGAACTGTCAACATATAACTTCTTCATGCAGAGGGCAGTGAAGATGTGGAATAGCCTATGCAGAGGACAGTATAAAGCAAGGATGTTCCAAACTTCAAGAGGCCGGTAGATACATTTTGATGGACAGGGTTATGAGAACAGATAAAAAAAGACTTGCATTTATATAGTGCCTTTCACGACCACTAGATGTCCTAAAGCACTTTACAGCCAAAGGAAGTACTTTTTGAAGTATAGTCACTGTTGCACTGTAGGAAATGTAGCAGCCAATTTGCACACAGCAAGCTCCCACAAACAGCAATGTGATCATGACTAGATAATCTATTTTAGGGCTGTTGATTGAGGGATAAATATTGACCAGGGCACCAGGGAGGACTTGAACCCACAAGCTTTTGACTTAGAAGCGAGGGTGCTACCAACTGAGCCAGTTGACAAAGGATTGGAAATCTGTGACCTTTGGGATTGAATGGAAATGTCCTTTTCCCTATGTTTCTAAAGGCATATAAGATAAAAGAGGTAAGGTTAAGTCATTCGATGCAATGTATCCTGGTTGACAATGGTCGCCTGTATTTGCTTGATTGCCTTAAGGAGTTGCGGAGGTGTGTCCTAGAGATTTTCTTGAAATTATTTGTTTTGCCTCCCCCAGGAGTTAGCACTGCTATTGCTGGGGGAGAGTGAGGTATGAGATTGCATAGTCTCAGATAGAGGTCAGACATTGATGGGCCTGCTGGTTTTTCTCCCTCTTTTCCACAATAACAACAACAACTGGCATTTATATAGAGCCTTTAAGGTAGAAAGATGTCCCAAGGTGCTTCACAGGAGTGTTATCAAACAAAATTTGATACCGAGCCACATAAGGAAATATTAGGACAGGCTTTGTCAAAGATATAATTTTAAGGAGCGTCTTAAAGGAGGAGAGAGAAATGTAGAGAGGCGGAGAGGCTTAGGGAGGGAATTGCAGAGCCTATGTTCCTAATGCCCTACTTAAACTATGCTTGAATGTAATTAACCATAGAATCCGAGAGTAGTAACAGCACAGAACGAGGCCATTCGGCCCATCGAGTCTGCGCCAGCTCTTTCGCAGAGCCACCAGTCAGTCCCAGTCTCCCGCACCTTCCCCACATCCCTGCAATTTTTTCTCCTTCAAGTATTTATCCAATTCCCTTTTGAAGGCTGCTATTGAATATACATCCATCTGCAGTGCATTCCAAATCCTAACCACTTGTTGCATTAAAAAGTTTTCCCTCATGTCGCCTCTGGTTCTTTTGCCAATCACCTTAAATCTGTGCCCTCTCGTTATTGACCCTTCAGCCATTGGAAACCATTTCTCTTTATTTACTCTATCTAAATCCTTCATAATTTTACACACTTCTATCAAATCTCCTCTTAGCCTTCTCTGCTCCAAGGAGAACTGTTATATATGCAGACTATAGTTATACTCTCTGTGTAGTCACTGTATAGTTGCATAAGATGGAGACATGTTACCTGATGTACTATCAATAAGATTTTACACTGTGTATATAATATGCTGGCACCACTAGAGGGTGCAACTGGTGGAAACTGGGGTTTCCTGCCCCTGTGGCAGAGGCTGTCCACCAGAGGGCACTGCGGTGGGAGACCTGAGGGTCACCTGCATAGGTGTGCAGGGCCCAGTATAAAAGGCTGCTCACCATGCTTGTGCCTCACTCTGGAGTTACAAATAAAGGACTAAGGTCACTACAGTTTGAGTACAACACATTGTCTCGTGGAGTCATTCATAAGTACATTACAGACATAACAAGAACAACCCCAGCTTTTCTAGTCTAGCCACGTAACTGCATTCCCTCATCCCTGGAACCATTCTCGTAAATCTTTTCTGTGCCCTCTCCAAAGCCTTCAAGTCCTTCCTAAAGTGGTACCCAGAATTGGACAACTGGAGCCGAACTAACGTTTCATATGATTTAGCATAACTTCCTGGCTTTTATACTCAATGCCTCTATTTATAAAGCCCAGCATCCCATATGTTTTATTAAATTTATTAATCTCTTCAAAGATTTGTGCACAAACACCCCCAGGTCTCACTTCCTTTAAAATGGTACCATTTCATATGTATAGTCACTCCTTATTCTTCCTACCAAACTGTATCGCCTCACACTTCTTTGTTGAATGTCATCTACCTGTGTCTTCCCATTCCACCATGTCAATGCCTCTTGAAGTCTATTACTAACTTCCTCACTGTTTTCTACACTTCCAAGTTTTGTGTCATCTGCAGATTTTGAAATTGCGTCATTAATGTATATCAAAAACAGCAGTGGTTCCAGTACTGAACCTTGGGGAACTCCACTGTACACCTCCCTTCAGTCTGAAAAACAGCCATTCACCACAACTCTCTGTTTTCTATCCTTTAGCTAATTTTGTATTCATGCTGTTACTGCCCCTTTTATCCCGTGGGATTTAATTTTGCTAACAAGCCTAATATGTCATACTTTATCAAATGCCTTTTGGCAGTCCATATACACAACATCAACAGGGATGTAAGCGGAAAATGGATGCTGTCAAAGGAGAGATTGGGGGTCAGGTGACCTAAAGCCTGGTAAAATAGTGGGTTTTAAGGAGAGTCTTAAAGAACATAAGAAATAGGAGCAGGGGTAGGCCATTTGGCCCTTCGAGCCTGCTCCGCCATTTAATAAGAACATGGCTGATCTGATCATGGACTCAGCTCCACTTCCCCGCCTGCTCCCATAACCCTTTACTCCCTTATCGCTCAAAAATCTGACTATCTTCGCCTTAAATATATTCAATGACCCAGCCCCCAAGGCTCTCTGGGGCAGAGAATTCCACAGATTTACAACCCCCTGAGAGAAGAAATTCCTCCTCATCTCAGTTTTAAATAGGCGGCCCCTCATTCTGAGACTACATCTCCTAGTTTTAATTTCCCCGATGAGTGGAAACATCCTCCCTGCATCCACCTTGTCGAGCCCCCTCATTATCTTATATGTTTCGATAAGATCATCTCTCATTCTTCTGAACTCCAATGGCTATAGGCCCAACCTATTCAACCTATCTTTATAAGTCAAGCCCCTCATCTCCAGAATCAACCTAGTGAACCTTCTCTAAACAGCCTCCAATGCAAGTATATCCTTCCTTAAATACGGAGACCAAAACTGTGCGCAGTACTCTAGGGTGTGGCCTCACCAATATCCTGTACAGTTGTAGCAGGACTTCTCTGCTTTTGGTACTTCATCCCCCTTGTAATAGGGCCAACATTCCGTTTGCCTTCCTGATTACTTGTTGTATCGGCATACTAACTTTTTGTGTTTCCTGCACAAGGACCCCCAGGTTTCTCTGTACTTCAGCACTTTGCAATTTTTCTCCATTTAAATAATAATTTGTTTTTCTATTTTTTCTGCCAAAGTGGACAACCTCACTTTTCCCACATTATGCTCCATCTGCCAACTTTTTGCCCACTCACTTAGAGTGTCTATATCCCTTTGCAGATTTTTTTGTGTCCTCCTCATAATTTGCTCTCCCACCCATCTTTGTATCATCAACAAATTTATCTACATTACACTTGTTCCCTTCATCCAGGTCATTGGTATAGATTGTAAAAAGTTAAGGCCCCAGCACCGATCCCTGCGGCACCCCACTAGTCACTGTTTGCCAATCGGAAAATGACCCATTTATCCCGACTCTCGGTTTTCTGTTAGTTAGCCTATCCATGCTAATATATTACCTCCAACCCTGTGAACTTTTATTTTGTGCAGTAACCTTTTATGTAGCACCTTATCGAATGCCTTCTGGAAATCCAAATACACCACATCCACTGGTCCCCCCTTATCCACCTACATCCTCAAAGAACTCCAGCAAATTTGTTCAACATGATTTCCCTTTCATAAAACCATGTTGACTCTGCTTGATTGAATTATGCTTTTCCAAATGTCCTGCTACTGCTTTCCTAATAATGGACTCCAACATTTTCCCAACGACAGATGTTAGGCTAACTGGTCTATAGTTTCCTGCTTTCTGTCTGCCTCCTTTTTTAAATATGGGCGTTACTTTTGCGGTTTTCCAATCCGCTGGGAACTCCCCAGAATCCAGAGAATTTTGGTAGATTACAGCCAATGCATCCACTATCTCTGCAGCCACTTCTTTTAAGACCCTAGGATGCAAGCCATCAGGTCCAGGGGACTTGTCCACCTTTAGTCCCATTATTTTACCGAGTACTACTTCCTCAGTGATCGTGATTGTATTTAGTTCCTCCCTCCCTATTGCCCCTTGATTATCCACTATTGGAATGATTTTAGTGTCTTCTACGGTGATGCAAAATATTTGTTCAACGTCTCTGCCATTTCCCTGTTCCCCGTTATTAATTCCCCACTCTCATCCTCTGAGGGACCAACATTTACTTTAACCATTCTTTACCTGTAGACACAAGGAGAAGAGGGAAGTGGAGAGTCAGAGGGGTTTAGAGAGAGGATAATCCAGACTAGGGAGTCTAGGCAACTGAAGGCACATCTGCCAATGGGGGGGCTATGGGGGAGGAGTGTGCAAGAGGTCTGAGTCAGAGTCAGAGGAAGTTCGGGAGGTAACAGAGATAGGCATGAGGTGAAGGAAAGATTTGAACACAAAAATGAGAATTTTAAATTGGAGGCTAAGTGGTGAATGGGAGACCAGTGAGGTCGGTGGGGACAGGGGTGAGGGATGAGCTGGTTTCTTAGCCAGGAAACCAGTGCCAGCAGCAATGGTCGTGATGAGGGTAACTGCCCTTGAGGAGGGCAATGGAGGCCCTGAGAGAGCAAGGGGGAACTTTGGGAAGGCAATGATGGAAAAAAAGTACTGGAAAGGGAGAGTGCGCAGCTGAAATAATGGTTCATGTATTAATGGTTCAATGACATAGGAAAGGTTTAATCTTGTAAGGGAAGGTTAAAGGAGCTAAATTAAAAAGCAAGACCTTAACAGGAGTTATCTCCGATTACTTGTGGCGGTATACACTTGGCTAAATAGGGAGTTGCTGACTAATACTGCCTTGAGTCACTGCAGTGGGGCTTGAACCCACAATTTTCCGACTCGGAGCCAGGAGTGCCACCACTTGAATAAAGATTGACACTTCCAAGCTCCACATTGGCATGGTGCTGTGTAAAAGTCACAACAGCGCTGATTTTTTATATGTCAACATTGTTTCAAGCTGTCATTAGGAACTTTGTAAATATCAGCCAATCAGCTGTGCATAGCAAGTCACAGAGGCATTTTTTTCTTGAGTACTGTAGTTCATCTCCTTCCCCATAGACAACTGACAGCAACATGAGAAAACAGAGCAATTTTACAGAGTGGCAGAATACAAGATGCCAAGGTTACAGGTTGCACCCACATGATCCTACATGGTTCATCACACAATGTCACTGCCTAAATGAATCTGAAAGGATTCCACTCTCAATATTCAGCTCGACTGTAGCCATCAGCACCGTATTATGTAAGTACTTGGTCACTTCCCTGGCAGCTGTCACAATGCCTTCATTTTAAGGCCGACCACAATCCCACCAATATTTGATCCAAATAACAAGCCTAGAGATTGCCTTCTGCAGCCATAGCTCAGGGCACCAATGTGGTGTCTCAGCTGAATGTATGTTTCATAGAAACATGCCTCCACCAGAGTGATCATTGAGCACACCTTTGTTATGTTGAGGCAGTGCTTCAGATATCTGGATTGATCTGGGGACATTTTGTATAGAGAGTGTCAAGGATTGTTGATGTTTGATGCATGTTGCACAACTGTACCCTGTAGAGAGGTATCATAGAGGCTGCAAGGAAGGAAGGTCCCCAGACACAGTTAGGCCATCAGCAACAGGAGCTGGAGTGCAGGAAGATACGGCCCTTTGCTGGCTGTGAGATAAATTCATGGTTCTCTCAGACAGGAGGACCTCTTACCTCTAACTTGCACATGTGCCAACTGCATTAAAGTCCTGTCAGCATCTGCACATTTACCTTTCCTAACATCCCTTTTCTTTTCAGTGCTGCTCTCAAATGTGCCACTCATGCCACCTGATGAAAGCTGCTCCCAACCCTTGGCAAGTGGAATCTCTGCACAAGCAAAACTGCAGTGGGGCCATATTTTTACTGTGTGTGTGTGTGCTTATTGTTTTCTACCATGGCACTTTCTCCTGGTGACAATATGTGACATAAATCCTCTTAACTCTAATCTGGTGTTTCATCTTGGTGCTGGTACAATGGCAGGAGTATGCATCTGCTGTGTTAATGGAGCCTCTTGGAATTGAGATAGCCTTTGGCAGCTGAGTTCTGAGAGGGACCCGCAGGCTGCAGTAGTTACGTTGCTGTATGAACAGCCTGGGGTTTGTGCTGTTTTTGGCACTTGTGCTGGTTTTGAAGAGGAATGGCTGAAGGGTCTAGTTTTTTCATTGTATTGAGAAACAGCAATAGCATCTCTGCCCATTCCAGCCTTGCCCCTGCTACTGGGCACTGCCACATTATGGCCACTGATGAGCATTGCAGTAGATTTAATGGTATCTTGAGGCGAATGAAGTTCCCTCTCCAGGTTTTCTGTAACTAATCACCAATCCTATCGAGGCTGGTGAACAGTTCCACACATCTTGTTTTATGTTACCCAGTGCAGTCTCCTCTAGATCACTGTACATATATCCTCCAAGATGGATGTATCTTAACTGGTGCTTGGGAGTGAGAGTGAGTGACGCTGTGACGAGCTAGCGTGGCTGGGTACACTAGTGCTTGGATCACTGTTGTCTGGTACGTCTAGAGAAAGAGGATGATAGGTTACAATGGTGTTCTGATGATCATGTTCATGTACAGTCTTTGGAAGAAGGAGTGACCTAGCAAAGGACTTAGTATATGATCCACTAGCAGTTAACCAATAAGAGAATAAGAACAGCAGGAGAAATCGATACCAAACATCGAGCTGACCGCCTCCCTCTTGTATTTCTCCATCTCTGGCACCCTGCAAGGTCTCCCAAGAATTTCAAGGGCTTCTACCTCATGCAGGGATAAAGTGGTATGCTGTTTGGGAATCTACTACCGGTCATAGATTTCTGCTGGTCATATGTGCTGTCTTATCATTTAAGAATAAGTATACGAGAACTGAGAGATCACAGTTGTTACGATGAAATGCAGTAATACCCAAGTGTTAGCATACATCCCACAGTGAATGTGATGACGTGTATATGCAACAGTTAGTTACATTAGATGGGAGGATTGTTGGGGCTGAATACGTGCAAGGCTGTGAGTGAATGAACACTCCCAGGTGGAGGTTGGGAGTGTAAAAGGCATTCAGCTGTCTCATGAGAAATGTTGGTAAGGTTTGTAAATTCATTTAAGTCCCTGTGCGAGTGGATTAATTGTAAGTGGGAAACATATTTAGTATACTTGTTTTGTGTTTGGGTCATTTTATCCTAAATTATTTTGTCTCCTGTGGCTTAGATCAGTCTCACAATTGAGTCCCAACTCCCCCACCTTTAGTGCCCACCCTTATCTTGGGATCTACGTAATGTTCGAGGGAACAGAAGCGGAATTGCCATATAATTAGGCTGACCCTGGAAATTCCAGCACAACAAGAAGTCCACTCAATTTGGACAGGATTCTGGTTAATTCTGGAATTGGGGGTGTGGGAATTGGTGGATTTACTGCCTGCCCACCCCTGGTCGAGGGTTCGTGCCTGGGGAATTCTCAGGTTACCCCAGGAATTTCTCCCTTTAGGGTCTTAAAAAGCCTCAGTGGAACTCATCACAATTCAGAAGTGGCATGAGTCCCTTTAAGGTCTTTTAAAAGTTCTAAATCTTTACTTGAATAGAGTAATCGATTCTGGATGGACTCAATTACTTTCTCCAGGGCTCCCGTGGGAACTAAAGACATTGGATTTAAAATAATTTTCTTCAGCCTATTTGAGGGTTGGGGGTCTTTAAGATGAGTGAGGCCCAGAAACTTTGAATCTATTGTCTTTATACCAACACTAGGAGTATAACAAACTATATAAAGGAATTAGAAGCATGAATCCGACCAAAAGATAAATTATGACCTGGCTGTAGCCTGAGCAAGACTGGAAACTAAGTACACAAAGACAGAAGAGCCGATTTTAATTCCCCAACTCGACAAGAACAGGGCATATGGGGGTTAAAATAGAGGGAGGAGCCTGCTGTCTGGTTTGGCACCGTACCCATGCCTGCCAGTATTTTATCTTCGGGTTTTGGGAGATGTGTGAGGCCCTCACTGCAGGCAGTTGGGGGCCTCATTAAAATACAGAAGTCGGTGTCTGTTGATGTAATTCAGACCCCGACACCATTTTGAAATGCAGTCGTGCATTCGGAGCCCAATGTTGGCCTTGACAGTAACACCAGGCATGGACTGGTTGGGCCGAATGGCCTGTTTCTATGTTGTACATCCTATGTAAACTGGGCACCACAGAGCATCAGACCCAGAAGAAGGCTAACAACTTTAGTCAATTTTATTTTTTAAACATTTCCTTGTGTGCCAAGATGATCAGGATTGCTCCTCAGGGGTCCACAAGGACCTCCGAGGGTCTTGGCTTCCCTCCCCTCTGTGATTTCCTCTGGAATATCCTCATTAGACTTGCATTCCTGTGGGTCCCAGCAGTGGTCTCATGTTGCCCTCGTCTGTCGACGCCACATCAACGTCGTCTGGTTCAGGCAAGATTTAGGTCCAACCTATTTAAATGATAGCTGGGAATTAAAAATGGCACCGATCTCGCATAGATGAGTCAGAGTGAGCCTGACACTCGCCCCTGATGTGCTTGCCCCTCACCCCCAGTTAAAATCAAGGATTCAGAACTGTTTTTTGAAAGGATGGGAAAAATGGTAAAAAGGAAAGAGCTGGAGGCAATGTTACTAAACAACGCCATCATGGCAGTAGAAAGAAGGGATCTACATGTGGGTATTGAACAGGTAGAATTATAATGGGTAGAATGAAGGAATGGTCAAGGATGCAAAACACTAATTGCGATAATTTAATGGAGGAACGTATGTACGTGCTGATGTAAGAGGAAATATGTGAGATTTTCACCTGCACATAGATTGGGAGAGAAATAATAACACAAATAGGAAAGGCAATAGATTAATAGAATGTATTCAAAATGATTCCAACAGGAATACATCTTCACCCCAACAAGGGACCAGACGATGCTCAATTTAGTTACAATAACTGCCATGGCTAACAGAATGGTTGTCTCAGGAGGTGAATGCACTCCTGAGGGATGGCAATGGTGGCTTCATGGACATTGTGGTGGCCCTGGGAGGGTGGTGTGGCCTTGAGAAGACAACAGTGGCTGTGGGAGGGTACTGATAACCTTGTAGAAGGTAGTGGCGGGGAGCGTGATGGCAGTTTGAAATGGTTAGCATCCGTAGTCTCTGGAGTATCGGGACAGGACAAAATGAGAGCTGAAACATTCGCAGAGAATCCGATCCCATTCAAATTAGTTGTGTTTAGTTCCTTTCGTGAAATCGTTCCAGAACAAAAGATAATCTCGCTCTGAATTTGCATTATACAAATTATTCCACCTGAATATGTTTAATTAATAATTGACAAATGACCAATTTGAATAGAAATTCAATATATTAAATCATTTTCTTTTTAAATTTATTGATTTTTTCCCCCAGATCACTGACACCATTCTCCACAACAGTCGGTGTTGCTTTGTGACCTCCTAATGGGAGGTGCAATTCAGGGAGAGTGAGACCCAACATTTGTGGAATTGGTGAGGAATATTTACACCATGGTTTATGAAAGATGCAGATGGCTCACAGAGAATGTGTTCAGACAGTGTTTGAACTATATTACTGAGTGGAGTGGTGTAATGAACATCCATATTCTTTGAAGATATTTCTTCATGGGTTCTTTAAATTCACCCGACAACTACCACCTTTGATGCCTCAATTTTAAAATCTCATTCTTGTTTTCAAAACCCTCCGAGGCCACTCCCCTCCTTATCTCTGTAACTCTTCCAGCCCTACAATCCTCTGAAATCTCTGCACTCCTTCAATTCTGGCCTCTTGCTCATCCCCAATTTTAATCACTCCACCATGTCCTCAGTTGCCTAGGCCCGAAGCTCTGGAATTCTCTCCCTAAACCATTCCATCTCTCTACCTTTCTCTCCTCCTTTAAGATGCTTCTTCAAACCTCTCTCCTTATGTGGCTTGGTGTTAAATTTTGTTTGATAACGCTCCTGTAAAGTGCCTTGGGATATTTTACTATGTTAAAGGCGCTATATAAATACAAGCTGTTTTTGTTGCACTGCCACTCTTATCTATTATGTCACTCTTGACATTCTTGGCCTCATTGCTTCCTCCAATGTTGAAGCTGCGTTTATGATTCCTCATTTGTGCGAAATACTTATTTTCCTTTCAACTATCTATAATGCCCAAGTCTGTCTAAAACTTGAATACTAGTTTCATATTTGGGGAGAGCCTTCTGGCATCTCTCTTGCACTCTGAACAGGATACAAGAAAAACCTTGTCAATTCTTCCCTCATCTCTCACCTTCAACTTTGTTCACTACCTGTTGCAGGGGCATACATTTACCAATTACCATCGCCGGTGGAGCTGGAGTGGAACCTGTGTTGGGTGATTGGAGAACTGCAGGAGAGAGGTCTCATTGGATCAGCTCTTGTTCTAAGCACACATTTCCAATTGGACCTAAGAAGCTGTTGCAAAATCAGGCAGCAGCTTAATTTTAATATGTTGTTGTATAATAATAGGATTCATATTAGATATTAATAAAACTTCCTTTGATTCTTGTTGGGAATGTATCCTGGACTGTATTTCCCCTTGCAAAATAGTGGTGGGGAGAGGCATGATCTAAGTTGACATGAAGTCTGCATTCAAATCTGGAACTGGTATTCAGAAGCACATCAAAAGAGTGTTTTTTTTCTTGAGCTTAGTAAGGAGTGTTATTTTAAGTGCCAATTTTTGTCAAATTATTTTTAAAACTTTTGGCCAAGACTTATGGCTTATTTTAAATTGCATAATTAAATTAAAGGAAGGATATGAGGCAGATCACATTGCTTCAGAGAGAATTACCCTTATCCAAAAAGCTGCATACGAAGTTTTGAGGAATGAATTGGCTATGATAGATTGGGAAAATTCATTAAAAGGCATGATGGTGGATAGGCAATGGCTAACATTTAATGAACCAATGCATGAATTGCAACAGTTGTACATTCCTTTCTGGCGCAAAAACACAAAAGGAAAAGTGGCCCAACCATGGCTAACAAAAGAAATTAAGGATAGTATTAGATCCAAAGAGGAGTCATACAAAGTTGCCAGAAAAAGTAGCAAGCCTGAGGATTGGAAGTAGATTAGAATTCAGCAAAAAAGGACCAAGAGATTGATTAAGCACATAAGAACATAAGAAATAGGAGCAGGAGTAGGCCATACGGCCCCTCGAGCCTGCTCCGCCATTTAATATGATCATGGCTGATCCGATCATGGACTCAGGTCCATTTCCCCGCCCGCTCCCCATAACCCCTTATCATTTAAGAAACTGTATTTCTGTCATATATGTATTGAATGTCCCAGATTCCACAGCTCTCTGAGGTAGTGAATTCCACAGATTTATAACCCTCTGAGAGAAGAAATTTCTCCTCATCTCAGTTTTAAATGGGTGGCCCCTTATTCTAAGATTATGCCCTCTAGTTCTAGTCTCCCCTATCAGTGGAAACATCCTCTCTGCATCCACCTTGTCAAGCCCCCTCATAATCTTATACGTTTTGGTAAGATCACCTCTCATTCTTCTGAATTCCAATGAGTAGAGGCCCAACCTACTCAACCTTTTCTCATAAGTCAACCCCCTCATCTCCGGAATCAACCTTGTGAACCTTCTCTGAACTGCCTCCAAAGCAAATATATCCTTTCGTAAATATGGAAACCAAAACTGCATACAGTATTCCAGATGTGACCTCACCAATACCTTGTTTAACTGTAGCAAGACTTCCCTGCTTTTATACTCCATCCCCTTTGCAATAAAGGCCAAGATTCCATTGGCCTTCCTGATCACTTGCTGTATCTGCACACTATTCTTTTGTGTTTCATGCACAAGTACCCCCAGGTCCCGCTGTACTGCAGCACTTTGCAATCTTTCTCCATTAAGAGGAGAAAAATAAATATGAGAGTAAACTTGCAGGGAACATAAAAACCAACTGCAAAAGTTTCTACAAGTATGTAAAAAGAAAAAGATTAGTGAAGACAAATGTAGGTCCTTTACAGTCAGAACAGGGAGAATTTATAATGGGGAACAAGGAAATGGCAGAACAATTAAATAAATACTTCGATTCTGTCTTCACGGAAGAGGACACAAATAACGTCCCAGACATGCTAGGGAACCAAGGGTCTAGTAAGCAAGAGGAATTAAAGGAAATGATTATTAGTAAGAAAATAGTGCTAGAGAAACTAGTGGGACTGAAAGCTGATAAATCCCCAGGACCTGATAATCTGCATCCCAGAGTAGCCATGGAAATAGTAGATGCATTGGTTGTCATCTTTCAAAATTCTATAGATTATGGAAAAGTTGTTGCAGATTGGACGGTGGCAAATATAACCTCACTATTTAAAAAAGGAGGGAGAAAGAAAGCAGGGAACTACAGACCAGTTAGCCTAATATCGGTAGTAGGGAAAATGCTAGAGTCTATTATAAAGGATGTGATAATGGGACACTTAGATAATATCAACGGGATTAGACAAAGTCAACATGGATTTATGAAAGGAAAATCGTGTTTGACAAGCCTATTGGAGTTTTTGAGGATGTAACTGATAGAATAGATAAGGGAGAACCAGTGGATTTGGATTTTCAGAAGGCCTTTGAAAAAGTCCCACATAAGAGGTCAGTGTGCAAAATGAAAGCACATAGGATTGGGGGTAATGTATTGGCATGGATTGAAAATTGGTTAACTGACAGGAAACAGAGAGTAGGAATAAATAAGTATTTTTCGGGGTGGCAGGCAGTGACTACTGGGGTACCACAGAGATCAGTGCTTGGGCCCCAGCTATTCACAATATATATAAATGATTTGGATGCGGGGACCAAATGTAATATTTCCAAGTTTGCTGACGACACAAAACTAGATGGGATTGTGAGTTGTGAGGAGGATGCAAAGCCGCTGCAAGGCGACTTAGATAGGTTGAATGAGTGGGCACATGGCAGATGCAGTATAACATGGATATATGTGAAGTTATCCACTTTGGTAGGAAAAACATAAAGACAAAGTATTATTTAAATGGTGATAGCTTGGGAAATGTCGATGTACAAAGGGACCTTGGTGTTCTTGTACACCAATCATTGAAAGCAAACATGCAGGTGCAGCAAGCAGTTAGGAAGGCAAATGGTATGTTGGCCTTCACTGCAAGAGGATTTGAGTACAGGAGCAAGGATGTCTTATTACAGTTATACAGGGCCTTGGTGAAACCACAGCTGGAGTATTGTGTGCAGTTTTGGTCTCCTTACCTAAGAAAGGATATACTTGCCTTGGAGGGAGTGCAGCGAAGGTTCATCAGACTGATTCCTGGAATGGCAGGACTGTCATATGAGGGGAGATTGGGTCGACTAGGCCAGTATTCACTAGAGTTTAGACGAATGAGAGGGAATCTCATTGAAACATGTAAAATTCTGATGGGGTTGGACAGACTGGATGTGGGGAGGATGTTTCCCCTGGCTGGGAAGTCGAGAACAAAGGGTTACAGACTCAGGATACAGGGTAGGAAATTTAGGACCAAGATGAGGAGACATTTCTTCACTCAGAGGGTGGTGAACCTATGGAATTCTCTACCACAGAAGGCTGTGGAGGCCAAGTCACTGAATATATTTAAAAAGGAGATAGATAGATTTCTAGACACAAAAGGCATCAAGGGGTATGGGGAGAAAGCGGGAATATGGTGTTGAGAAAGAGGATCAGCCATGATCAAATTGAATGGCGGTGCAAACCCGAAGGGCTGAATGGCCTACTACTGCTCCTATTTTCTATGTTTCCATGTTTACAGGAAGACACACACCTATCTTGAAATGTCGGAGGAAAATAGTCCTCACCAGTGCTGGCAACAGAATGAGAGGGCTTTGTGATTTTGTTTGGATAGCAAGATTCTTTAAGGTTCAGGGCATAGAAACATAGAAACATAGAAACAGAGAAAATAGGTGCCGGAGTAGGCCATTCGGCCCTTCGAGCCTGCACCACCATTCAATAAGATCATGGCTGATCATTCCCTCAGTACCCCTTTCCTGCTTTCTCTCCATACCCCTTGATCCCTTTAACCGTAAGGGCCATATCTAACTCCCTCTTGAATATATCCAACAAACTGGCATCAACAACTCTCTGCGGTAGGGAATAACCTGCGACAGATTAACAACTCTCTGAGTGAAGAAGTTTCTCCTCATCTCAGTCTTAAATGGCCTACCCCTTATCCTAAGATTGTGTCCCCTGGTTCTGGACTTCCCCCAACATCGGGAACATTCTTCCCGCATCGAACCTGTCCAGTCCCATCAGATTCTTATATGTTTCTATGAGATCCCCTCTCATCCTTCTAAACTCCAGTGCTTAAAGGCCCAGTTGATCCAGTCTCTCCTCATATGTCAGTCCAGCCATCCTGGGGATCAGTCTGGTGAACCTTCGGTGCACTCCCTCAATAGCAAGAACGTCCTTCCTCAGATTAGGAGACCAAAACTGAACACAATATTCCAGGTGAGGCCTCACTAAGGCCCTGTACAACTGCAGTAAGACCTCCCTGCTCCTATACTCAAATCCTCTCGCTATTTAGGCCAACATACCATTTGCCTTCTTCACCGCCTGCTGTACCTGCATGCCAACTTTCAATGACTGATGAACCATGACACCCAGGTCTCGTTGCACCTCCCCTTTTCCTAGTCTGCCGCCATTTAGATAATATTCTGCCTTCGTATTTTTGCCCCCAAAGTGGATAACCTCACATTTATCCACTTTATACTGCATCTGCCATGCATTTACCCACTCACCTAACCTGTCCAAGTCACTCTGCAGCCTCTCAGCGTCCTCCTCAAGCTCACACCGCCACCCAGTTTAGTGTCATCTGCAAATTTGGAGATATTACACTCAATTCCTTCATCTAACTCATTAACGTATATTGTAAAGAGCTGGGGGTCCCAGCACTGCTGCCTGCCATTCTGAAAAGGACCCGTTTATCCCCACTCTCTGCTTCCTGTCTGCCATCAGTTCTCTATCCACGTCAGTACATTACCCCCAATACCATGTGCTTTGATTTTGCACACCAACCTCTTGTGTGGGACCATGTCAAAAGCCTTTTGAAAGTCCAAATACACCACATCTACTGGTTCTCCCTTGTCCACACTACTAGTTGCATCCTCAAAAAATTCCAGAAGATTTGTCAAGCATGATTTCCCTTTCATAAATCCATGCTGACTTGGACCGATCCTATCACTGCTTTCCAAATGCGCTGCTATTTCTTCTTTAATAATTGATTCCAACATTTTCCCCACTACTGATGTCAGGCTAACCGGTCGATAATTACCCACTTTCTCTCTCCCTCCCTTTTTAAAAAGTGGTGTTCCATTAGCTACCTTCCAGTCCATAGGAACTGATCCAGAGTCGATAGACTGTTGGAAAATGATCACCAATGCATCCACTATTTCTATGGCCACTTCCTTAAGTATTGTGGGATGCAGACTATCAGGCCCCGGGGATTTATCGGCCTTCAATTCCATCAATTTCCCTAACACAATTTGCTGCCTAATTAGGATAACCTTCAGTTCCTCCTTCCCATAGACCCTTGGTCCCCTAATACTTCCGGAAGGTTTTTTTGTGTCTTCATTCGTGAAGACAGAACCAAAGTATTTGTTCAACTGGTCTGCCATTTCTTTGTTCCCCATTATAAATTCACCTGAATCTGACTGCAAGGGACCTACGTTTGTCTTCACTAATCTTTTTCTCTTCACACATCTATAGAAGCTTTTGCAGTCAGTTTTTATGTTCCCAACAAGCTTTCTCTCATACTCTATTTTCCCCCTCCTAATTAAACCCTTTGTCCTCCTCTGCTGAATTCTAAATTTCTCCCAGAGCTCAGGTTTGCTGCTTTTTCTGACCAATTTATATGCTTCTTCCTTGGATTTAACACTATCCTTAATTTTCCTTGTTAGTCACGCTTGAGCCACCTTCTCCATTTTATTTTTACTCGAGACAGGGATGTACAATTGTTGAAGTTCATACAAGTGATCTTTAAATGTCTGCCATTGCCTATCCACCGTCAACCCATTAAGTATCATTTGCCAGTCTATTCTAGCCAATTCATGCCTCATACCATCGAAGTTACCTTTCCTTAAGTTCAAGACCCTAGTCATAGAAACATAGAAACATAGAAAATAGGTGCAGGAGTAGGCCATTCGGCCCTTCTAGCCTGCACCGCCATTCAATGAGTTCATGGCTGAACATTTAACTTCAGTACCCCATTCCTGCTTTCTCGCCATACCCCTTGATCCCCCTAGTAGTAAGGACCTCATCTAACTCCTTTTTGAATATATTTAGTGAATTGGCCTCAACAACTTTCAGTGGTAGAGAATTCCACAGGTTCACCACTCTCTGGGTGAAGAAGTTCCTCCGCATCTCGGTCCTAAATGGCTTACCCCTTATCCTTAGACTGTGACCTCTGGTTCTGGACTTCCCCAACATTGGGAACATTCTTCCTGCATCTAACCTGTCTAACCCCGTCAGAATTTTAAATGTTTCTATGAGGTCCCCTCTCATTCTTCTGAACTCCAGTGAATACAAGCCCAGTTGATCCAGTCTTTCTTGATAGGTCAGTCCCGCCATCCCGGGAATCAGTCTGGTGAACCTTCGCTGCACTCCCTCAATAGCAAGAATGTCCTTCCTCAGGTTAGGAGACCAAAACTGTACACAATACTCCAGGTGTGGCCTCACCAATGCCCTGTACAACTGTAGCAACACCTCCCTGCCCCTGTACTCAAATCCCCTTGCTATGAAGGCCAACATGCCATTTGCTTTCTTAACCGCCTGCTGCACCTGCATGCCAACCTTCAATGACTGATGTACCATGACACCCAGGTCTCTTTGCACCTCCCCTTTTCCTAATCTGTCACCATTCAGATAATAGTCTGTCTCTCTGTTTTTACCACCAAAGTGGATAACCTCACATTTATCCACATTATACTTCATCTGCCATGCATTTGCCCACTCACCTAACCTATCCAAGTCGCTCTGCAGCCTCACAGCATCCTCCTCGCAGCTCACACTGCCACCCAACTTAGTGTCATCCGCAAATTTGGAGATACTACATTTAATCCCCTCATCTAAATCATTAATGTACAGTGTAAACAGCTGGGGCCCCAGCACAGAACCTTGCGGTACCCCACTAGTCACTGCCTGCCATTCTGAAAAGTACCCATTTACTCCTACTCTTTGCTTCCTGTCTGACAACCAGTTCTCAATCCATGTCAGTACACTACCCCCAATCCCATGTGCTCTAACTTTGCACATCAATCTCTTGTGTGGGACCTTGTCGAACGCCTTCTGAAAGTCCAAATATACCACATCAACTGGTTCTCCCTTATCCACTCTACTGGAAACATCCTCAAAAAATTCTAGAAGATTTGTCAAGCATGATTTCCCTTTCACAAATCCATGCTGACTTGGACCTATCATGTCACCTCTTTCCAAATGCACTGCTATGACATCCTTAATAATTGATTCCATCATTTTACCCACTACCGATGTCAGGCTGACCGGTCTATAATTCCGTTTTCTCTCTCCCTCCTTTTTTAAAAAGTGGGGTTACATTGGCTACCCTCCACTCCATAGGAACTGATCCAGAGTCAATGGAATGTTGGAAAATGACTGTCAACGCATCCACTATTTCCAAGGCCACCTCCTTAAGTACTCTGGGATGCAGTCCATCAGGCCCTGGGGATTTATCGGCCTTCAATCCCATCAATTTCCCCAACACAATTTCCCAGATAATAAGGATTTCCCTCAGTTCCTCCTCCTTACTAGACCCCCCGACCCCTTTTACAACCGGAAGGTTGTTCGTGTCCTCCTTCGTGAATACCGAACCAAAGTACTTGTTCAATTGGTCCGCCATTTCTTTGTTCCCCGTTATGACTTCCCCTGATTCTGACTGCAGAGGACCTACGTTTGTCTTTACTAACCTTTTTCTCTTTACATATCTATAGAAACTTTTGCAATCCGTCTTAATGTTCCCTGCAAGCTTCTTCTCATACTCCATTTTCCCTGCCCTAATCAAACCCTTTGTCCTCCTCTGCTGAGTTCTAAATTTCTCCCAGTCCCCAGGTTCGCTGCTATTTCTGGCCAATTTGTATGCCACTTCCTTGGCTTTAATACTATCCCTGATTTCCCTTGATAGCCACGGTTGAGCCACCTTCCCTTTTTTATTTCTATGCCAGACAGGAATGTACAATTGTTGTAGTTCATCCATGCGGTCTCTAAATGTCTGCCATTGCCCATCCACAGTCAACCCCTTAAGTATCATTCGCCAATCCATCCCAGCCAATTCACGCCTCATACCTTCAAAGTTAGCCTTCTTTAAGTTCTGGACCATGGTCTCTGAATTAACTGTTTCATTCTCCATCCCAATGCAGAATTCCACCATATTATGGTCACTCTTCCCCAAGGGGCCTCGCACAACGAGATTGCTAACTAATCCTCTCTCATTACATAACACCCAGTCTAAGATGGCCTCCCCCCTAGTTGGTTCCTCGACATATTGGTCTAAAAAACCATCCCTTATGCACTCCAGAAAATCCTCCTCCACCGTATTGCTTCCAGTTTGGTTAGCCCAATCTATGTGCATATTAAAGTCACCCATTATAACTGCTGCACCTTTATTGCACGCACCCCTAATTTCCTGTTTGATGCCCTCCCCAACATCACTACTACTGTTTGGAGGTCTGTACACAACTCCCACTAACGTTTTTTGCCCTTTGGTGTTCTGCAGCTCTATCCATATAGATTCCACATCATTCAAGCTAATGTCCTTCCTAACTATTGCCTTAATCTCCTCCTTAACCAGCAATGCTACCCCACCTCCTTTTCCTTTTATTCTATCCTTCCTGAATGTTGAATACCCCTGGATGTTGAGTTCCCAGCCCTGATCATCCTGGAGCCACGTCTCCGTAATCCCAATCACATCATGTTTGTTAACATCTATTTGCACAGTTAATTCATCCACCTTATTGCGGATACTCCTTGCATTAAGACACAAAGCCTTCAGGCTTGTTTTTTTAACACCCTCTGTCCTTTTAGAATTTTGCTGTACAATGGCCCTTTTTGTTCTTTGCCTTGGGTTTCTCTGCCCTCCACTTTTCCTCATCTCCTTTCTGTCTTTTGTTTTTGCCTCCTTTTTGTTTCCCTCTATCTCCCTGCATTGGTTCCCATCCCCCTGCCATATTAGTTTAACTCCTCCCCAACAGCACTAGCAAACACTCCCCCGAGGACATTGGTTCCGATTCTGCCCAGGTGCAGACCGTCCGGACTGTACTGGTCCCACCTCCCCCAGAACCGGTTCCAATGCCCCAGGAATTTGAATCCCTCCCTGCTGCACCATTGCTCAAGCCACGTATTCATCTGAGCTATCCTGCGATTCCTACTCTGACTAGCACGTGGCACTGGTAGCAATCCCGAGATTACTACTTTTGAGGTCCTACTTAATTTAGCTCCTAGCTCCTTAAATTCATTTCGTAGGAACTCATCCCTTTTTTTACCTATGTCATTGGTACCAACGTGCACCACGACAACTGGCTGTTCTCCCTCCCTTTTTAGAATGTCCTGCACCCGCTCCGAGACATCCTTGACCCTTGCACCAGGGAGGCAACATACCATCCTGGAGTCTCGGTTGCGGCCGCAGAAACGCCTATCTATTCCCCTTACAATTGAATCCCCTATCACTATCGCTCGCCCACTCTTTTTCCTGCCCTCCTGTGCAACAGAGCCAGCCACGGTGCCATGAACTTGGCTGCTGCTGCCCACTCCTGATGAGTCATCCCCCTCAACAGCACTCAAAGCAGTGTATCTGTTTTGCAGTGGGATGACCACAGGGGACCCCTGCACTACCTTCCTTGCACTACTCTTCCTGCTGGTCTTCCATTCCCTCGCTGGCTGTGGACCCTTCTCCTGCGATAAGACCAACTCGCTACACGTGATACTCACGTCATTCTCAGCATCGTGGATGCTCCAGAGTGAATCCACCTTCAGCTCCAACTCCGCAACGCGGACCGTCAGTAGCCGGAGGTGGACACACTTCCCGCACATGTAGTCGTCAGGGACACTGGTGTTGTCCCTGTGTTCCCACATGGTACAGGAGGAGCATATCACGTGACCGAGCTGTCCTGCCATGACTTAACCCTTAGATACACTTAAATTGCCGACAACAATGTTAAAAGTTACTGACTAATAAAGAAAAAGAAAAACTACTCACCAATCAGCAGCCAATCACTTACCACGTTGGCTGTGACGTCACCTTTTGATTTCTTTCTACTTTTTTGACTTCTCTCAGCTGGAGCTGCACCGGTACGCCTCTCTCGACTCCCGCCTCTCTCGACTCTCCCCGGACTGCTGAGCCTTTTATAGGCCGCTGCCGCTGCCGCTGCCGCTGCCTCTCTCGACTCCCGCCTCTCTCGACACTCCCCGGACTGCTGAGCCTTTTATAGGCCGCTGCCTCTCTCGACTCCCGCCTCTCTGAATTAACTGTATCACTCTCCATCTTAATAAAGAATTCTACCATATTATGGTCACTCTTCCCCAAGGGGCCTTGCACAACAAGATTGCTAATTAGTCCTTTCTCATTACACATCACCCAGTCTAGGATGGCCAGCCCTCTAGTTGGTCCCTCGACATATTGGTTCCTCGACATCATTGACCGCATTCTGCACACAATCCCATGAACTTTATAAACCACAAAGGTTTCCATTCCATCAACGTGCAGGTTGTGTGTGACATCAAATAGGATCACGCAAGTGAATGCCCACTTCCCGGCCAGAAGCCACGGTGGCCCTGAAAATGCACGGGCCTGTTGACACACTCCAGCTGGAACTCTGGTGGGAGCACAACAGGAGGCTGGGAAATAGGCTGACACCTGGACACATTGGGTGGAGACCTCCAGAAGGGCTTCAAGTAGGCTCAACAGGGGGAGAATCCAGGCCAGTGAAGCACCCTGGTCCCCCAAAGAAAATAGACGTTAAAAAAAAAAATTATTGGCCTTTTTGTGAAAAGAGCTTTTTTGTACTGTTGCACAATGAGGTACTAGCTGATAGGAATTATTGTAATTTCATTTGGTAAGCAGAATATCCCCTTTATCCAGCCTATCCTATAAAGCATATGCAACAAAATATACAGGGAATAAATTGCAATATGGGAAACTATTCTACTAAATAAATCTTTGAATAAACAGGATGTCCATTAACTGGGCTGTGCTGTATTTGGATAATCTTAAATTCATATTTGGCACAACCCCTAACCCTTTGAGGACTGTAGGAACACTTTTGCATCAAAATCAAACGAAAGATTTTATTTCATGCCAAGAGTACTATGAATTGTTTAATTCGCTGCAGTCCTCCAACTCTGTTTGATTATAATCAGCATTAGAAATTGATTCGTTTTTGAAGATGAATGAAAGAAAAAGTACACACTTATTTTGAAGATTCAAATAGTCTAAGTACTCGGAGTGCTAATAAATAACCAGCACTTATCTTTTGAAATGTAAAACCATTCATTCTTTGAACATAGTGTTCCAATGTAATCAGGAAACAGCACTAGAGGTTTTAAAAAGCTGCCTTTGTGAATAACATTTTTACAGCAGAACCAAAGGATCAGATACAGTTTCTCTCTGTAAGTGTGGTAGACAATGATTTTTAAATTATTTTGTCATGGAGGTTTGGAAGTGCCAATTTTACTTACAGCCAAAAAGTTTGAGTTTAAATAGCAGTGCAGCATGTAGGGATGAGTGTCAAACTGAATTAAAAACCTCAAACGGTCTGAAAGTGGTCTAACTAAGCCAAGCAGCCTTGTTTGGAGTAGGGCACCAATCTCTGTGCCCTGCCACTGAAGCACCTATGCAAAGGAGTGCAATATCCAAACCTTACCATTTGAGTCTTCATGGGTAGACAGGTATAATTTTCTGTGCCCACCATTGAAAATATTGGCTCCAGAGAGATACTATTTCCTGTGTGTACCACTGCAAGGCTCACATACAGAAGGATAAAACATCTGGGCCACACAATTCACCAGAGCGCTAAGCAAGCGAAGGCCGGAAATAGGGAGCAGCATACAGTTCCATGGGGACTCGGCACTACTTCATTAAGTTCCCTAATTCTAATGGGAAGGGGGTCTTCTTGGGCCCCACTGCCTTCTGACACGACATCATTCAAAGAGCTGAGACTGGTGAGATGATGTCTCCCAACAAAGATTCTACCAGTCCCGCCTTCACTGTGGCCAAGGTAATGTATGCCTGCACGAAGCAGATGTACTTGCTGCATCAATGTGGCGATGGGGTCCTATTGCCGATCAATTGCCATTAAGAAATTACTCCAGATGAATTCCAATCCTCAGCTGAAATGGCTAACACCGCGCCCCCTCCCCCCCACCGCCCCCGTCACCCCCACCGCCTTCCGAAGTATTGGCAAAGTGCCACGCCAAAATTCTTGGCACTCCACAGGGCGAACGCCGAGAGAGTGCCTTAAATGGCACGTGTGCTCACCACATTTATGCAAATAAGACCATATCTGTGACTTGGTGGAGCAGGCATCCAGGAATTTCAGGCTTTTAATCTTTAACTTGCATCATGGTGGCTGGTGATTGAATGGCATGTATCCAGGGTTTGGGGCTGAACCCAAATCAACAAGCTTTCTATATCAGAAAATAAAGTAATTTTTAACACTGAATTCTGGTTCTCTGGTATTAACTGTGCAATCACAGTTCTTACTCATTTAAGAAATCCATTTGGGTTGGTGTGAAATCTAGTTTGGACAAAAGAGGGAGGCCTTGTGTGTTCTGGGAGGTTCAACTTGGGTTTGGGAGGGGGGAGGGATGAGCTTGTGGTTCTTTACATTGGACATGGGGAGAGGATGGTGGGGTCTATTTCCCAGCAGGCTAGGAGGTCTCATGCACTGGCTTGCATTGGTCTTCGGTTTCTCAAACAGCCTAAATTTCAGGGCCTCCAGATTCAAAACCCTAAAAGGTTTGAATGATCATCGCTAGCTGGCTGCATATTACTTAGATTCACATGCCCATACCTCAATCAGGTGAGCTTTGAAAGTTCTCGGCTGACACTCAATGGAATGCTGCTGTGCAGGGGGGAATAAAATGGACATTGTCCAGCTCTCCGCACTGGAATCATGCCCTTGGCCAGGTCAACTGGCCAGAGGATATAAACATTGCTGATGAGTAGTCTGCACTATCGACTGCCAGCCTCGATAAGGAGTGAAAATATGGCAAAGAGTCAATATTGAAAACCTGGCCCATGTTATGCTAATGAAATAATAAAATGCCAGATTTCATTCGACTAAAGAAGCACTGAAGAAGGTGAAATAAAGTTAGCAAAGTCATATCATTGCAAATATATTCTCAGCTTCATTTTTAAAACATTTCTATGTATATGTCCAAGTTGCATTGAGCAGCATGTCATTGCTATTATTATTAAAACGTTTGGGTAGTCTGAAACCATAAATAAATGGAATCCTCAAAATGTCAGTATCTTCTAATTCACGAAGTTTGACACTTTATTTGATCAAAGAGTGCTGAATTGCTCCCATTGCTGATTTCCAGGTCTGGAAAGGTTTTAATGTACGTTACACATTTTCAGAAAAAAAATGATTTATTCAGCCAAATTATTACTGGCCTGTGCTACTGTGGAAAGGCCCAGATATAATGAACACAATATAAGGCAATGGATTACCCAGCGTAGACATGGAATCCCAATGGGGTTGAGCTGAAGACTTTGTTAACTAGAGGAAAGTTGGCTGGTGTTTTAGTCTGACCCACTACGCATACATCAGCCTCTCACCATCGCACACTCTGACAGGACACAATAGACAGAGTCATCGTCAGTAATCTGCTAAAGTTAAAGTTATTTTTTAAAAATGCTCCTTTATATTAACATACTTTTTGTCCTTTATCTCTCACAGTTTTTACTTAAACACTGTGCTGATGATAATGTGGGGGAAGATTGGCTTGAAGGAGTTATTAAACCTGACTGTAGTGAAGCTGAATTGTCATTTGTAGTGGAACAACATTTAACCCCGAGATGATTCATTACTTAGCATCAGCCCCCTCACACTATTGGGCTCAGTAAGTTTTTCAGGTTGGGACCCTAGTCCTTTCACCAGTTTAAACAAAAAGGTAAAAAAAAAATCAAGATAAATGAGCAGAACAGAACAAAAGGATGTTAATCACAATTCCTCGAAAATGCTTGATTTTTAAAAGGTTCCCTCATGATAAGGCTCATTATTCCTCTCCAGTGATAGGAAGTGGATGGTCATATAATGGTTATGTTACTGGACTAATAATCCTAGTAAACAGTTAGTAGAATACATGAATAAATTGACGCGGAGAATGTTTACACACTGCATTAATAATTGAAGCGAATCATATCACAATACGCTATGCTTAAATGTAACGGATCCTGTGGTCGTATGGAATTTTTCTGCAGTATGGCGAGGTTTGACGGGGCCCCCCATATTTGGCTGGGGTCCCTGGGCATGGGCCCTGTAGACAGGGAATTTCAGGCTGCCAGCCTAGTCTTGGCATTGACTCCTCTCTTAAATGCAGAAAATGGAGTCATTTACAGCATGCAGTAGTTGCCCATGTCATTTACCCAGCCGGCCAATCATGGAGGCAGGCCATTGTGGCAAGACGGGAAATAAAACTTTAAGAAAAGGTATCCAGTGTTCTGTGGCTGTTTTCCTTATAGCAATCAGTGCTTTGCCCAACTTATGCCTTCCTGCAGCAAGCACAAATGAATCATGCAGGTGTACTTTATGATGCCATAGAAACAATGGAATTGGTGGGGTATCTGATGAACGATGTCATCCTGCCAGTCCTGCCTCTTTCAATAGGATCAGGATGGAAGGGGCAGGCACAGGAAAAGTCAGAAAGGGAATCATCCCCCACCCCCCCCCGCTCACACCCTCCCCCCTTCAAATTCTTCTCCCTCCGTCCACATTGTATAACGTTCACACTCCAAAAACAAAGTTATTTGGGGGCTAATAGTACAGAGAGGTTAGGGAAGTGCAGGTATACAGGTTAGCCATTAGAAACATTCGAAATCAAACTCTTCCAGTAATTTGTAAGAAAGGTCAACTGTGGTTTGAATCATTTTGTAGAGCAACTATCTACAGACTTAAAATCATCAACTGAAATCAGTAGTCATCCCTGGAAGAGCATAAGGTGACAAAACCTGGTACCTGGAGTAAACTATAGCCTGATTGTGAAAATATGTTACTAAACTGTGAAAATAGCAGATATTTGCTGATTAAAAGATTTGTGTAAATTAAAATCTTTTCATATGAATTACGAATGGCATGGATTGATTTTAAATTATAGTTTTGATATTGGATTTGACTCAGGCATTTGGGATTCTACACAAATAGATTCAAAATAGATGCACAATGAACCATTTTGGCGTATACAGGGAAGCTCACAGATCTGTTGGACTTAGATTTGGATTAGTTTTCACCCTCACACACCAAAGTAAAAGGTTTGGCTTGTTCCTCACTTGAATTTATGTCTCTGAAACACCCAATTACTGGTACTCAAACAACTGATGAGGAAACACATCAATTTTCACCTGGAAACAGATGATTTGGACACATTTCCTTTCTCCTTCCCTCTTACCATCAGGCAAACTGGTCCAAACACAAGTGAAAGCACTGTGGAAATCGATACGTTTGACAGATAAGCCCTTTTGCTATGGCCATCTTTGATAAACAACGCCCAGATCACTTGGGAACTCGAAGCCTCAGACCTGCAACACCATCAGAGAGACTGGCCTATCAGACTCTTTTGAATGTGGATCCCTTGACCGGGTAGCCTTTCCCTGCTCACCAAGGAAACAGACTGGAAAATTAAGTATATAACTACTAGATCATTACCTAAATCAGATGGAATAGTTACATTGGATGGGCATATCAACACCGAACAAATAGAAAAACATCTGTGTGTGTCAACTGCTTCCATCCAGCTGTGGCACTAGAAAGACACAAAATCAGCCCATTATTGCCAATAACATGTATGTGCAGAATGGACTAAATAACTGCAGAAATATTTTCTTGCGCATGTAGATCATTTTATTAAAAGAAAGAGGATCACAGAATCATAAAAATATACGACACAGAAGGAAGCCATTCGGCCCATCGTGTCTGTGCCCGAAATGTGGTTGCATTTGAAATTATATTGTGCGAATTGAGCCAAAGTTCCAGCTTCTCTGAACTAAATGCAAATTGGTCCAATTCGGTGCAGGTTGGATTCTCAACTCCGGCATTAGGATGAGAGTGTAGCGAAAAGTGATTCCGTTGCGAAATATAAGGTTACTTTTGTGGATTTACTCGTTATGCAACATCCACATCTTGCACAGGACTGGGCAAAGCTATAAATATTCTTAAATATTCTGTATCGTAATGAAATGGAAAAGGCTTCAGAAATTAAAGCTTAAAAAGGACAGTTAAAAACATTTAGGATGTCAAATAAAAGCCATTTGGAGAATAACTGAGTTTTTTAAAAACAAAATATTAATTGGTGGCAGACCTCCTAATCTGCACACCCATTCTCACGCTCAGATGTTTACACACAAAAGTCATTACTGGCAACGACATTGTGGCTCGATCTGTCTCCAAGGTAGCTGTCAATCATAGTCTTTCTCTCTCCCAGGGGAATTAATTTTGCCTGGAGACAGTTGCTGAATGTGTGCTCTCCGGCTGCAGTGCAGCAGATGGAGCATACCTGTCAATCATTGTCACTAATTATTAACTTCTGCCACTTACCAGATCGCAATGTATTTTCCCCTGATCCTTGGCGATTTGATGTTATAAGCTGCCACAGAAATAGATACGTGATCGTTTTACTATGTGTCACACACAGCACTCCAGGAGGTCAGCACCCCGATCTCGCTGGGTGACTATAATTACTTTTTTGCTTCCAAGTAGAATACGAGAAACATTTTCTAACAAAAATGATGTGCAGTTAAGGTACCAAAACTAAAGTTTTAATTAATCAAGTATTAGCTCCTTCAAAATTTGCTACATTTTTACAATGAATCTGTGATTTTATTATTTTCAACGCAGTAATCTGCAAATTGATCCTGTATATATTAAAGGGGAGGTAGTTTATGTTCTGGCACAGTTTCTGGAACAGCTATGGTCCACTGCCTCAAAGAATTCTGCTGCAATGTTGCCACTTTGGTCACATGTAAGTTGATGCTGTGGTGGATGTAACACCCGCAACTTGGTGAATATTTGCCGTGTGGTTTTTAGTCATTTCAGCTTTTACAAAGAAAAACAACTATGATCAACAGTAACAAATCTAGTGTCAAAGGTGACAATGTAATTGTATCTCTGTTCGCACCCTTTTTATATTTGTTCCTGGGATGTGGGCGTCGCTGGCAAGGCCAGCATTTATTGTCCATCCCTAATTGCCCTTGAGAAGGTGATGCTGAGCCGCAGAGGGCAGTTAAGAGTCAACCACATTATGGGTCTGGAGTCACATATAGGCCAAATTGGGTAAGGATGGCAGATTTTCTTCCCTAAAGGACATTAGTGAACTGAATGGGTTTTTACGACAATCCGGCAGTTTCACAGCCACCATTATGGATACTAGCTTTTTATTCCAGATTTATTTAATTAACTGAATTTAAATTCCCCAGCTGCCGTGGTGGGAATTAATCTCATGTCTCTGGATAATTAATCCAGTAACATAACTACTGTGCTACTGTACCTCTGTACACAAGTGTGTTACAGTGTTTTGCAAGAACCACTACTTCTTATAAGATTGATCATACTGATCCAACAATGTAGGCTGCTGGACGGGTGCATTTTCTTGGGCAGGGAGTTAGGGAAAGAATTGAAATAGATATCTCACCTCGTCTGGTTATTCTGGAATCAGAACTCGTCACCCAATTAGTGAGAACTGTGTAGAGAGGCAGTCCTACCCCCTCCCCACCCCCTTCCAGCTGAAGGAAGTGCCAAGCAGTCCTCGTGGGGTTAAAAAAGGGGAAAACTGAATATATAAAGAAAGATTAATAAAAAATGGAGTAAAAAAACATTATGCAGGTTTCTCAATATTTTATAATCTGTCCATAGATCCATGTGCAAGATTTCCCTACAAACTAATGGGTCACTTACCAGAATTCAATTAAAATTAGAGTTTAAAATAATTGAAGAAAATAGTTTAACTTTCTAAATTAACAATTTTTCTCCGTCTTCATAATTGTAGCATATCGCTTGATAAACCATTTTGCAAAGTCCAGAAAATTAACTCACGTGTTTCTAAGATGGACTTTCTGCAGAGATACTCCAGCTCGATTAAGTGCTCAATTAAGTTACATTTCTTGTAACTCACTGCCGAGGGTTTATTGTCTGATTTATTACATTGATGCAACATCTCACCGACAGCACTGGTCAAAGAATAATCTTGCTCATATAGAAGTCTATAATTAAGCTCCTGGGATTATGCGGCACAGATTTTCTAATTCTACAGTTTTTTATTCCACAGCAATTCATATAGTTTTTTATATACTAAAAGAACTGATTCTTACAATGTTGCTTTTGAGTGGGTATAAATTAACTGTGCTTTTTAGCAACTGATTATTGGCAAATTCTCCATGATATGTATCTTTGCTCTGCGCATAGTACTGTTCAATTCCCTGTGCCATTATACAGGCTGCTGGCATCAAAAAGAACCAAAGCTCACTTGTACAACAACTCACCATCCCCAAAGCTGATAGCTCAGCCAGGTGGAAAGCAGGTGACTTGAATGCACTTTATGATTTTGGTAAGAGACATGATGGGCCAGTTCTTGGACGTTATCAATGCTTCTGCTTAGTCATACCAGCAGGAAGGATGTATGAACTGTATGGCTTGGGGATTTTTTCCCCATTAGGTGACCCAGTGGAGACCAGCATTCTCACCGTATGGGAAGCCTAAGTGTGAATATTTAGCAAAATGCACATTAACACACCATTGCACATTCACTTCACTGCAATTGTGAAGTCTGTGTACAAATAGGGACTGGGGCAACATTATCAGAGTGGATTGCAGTACAACTGCTGAAGTGAAACTCCCTGGACTGCAGATCACAATGTAAATGCAAACTTCCACAGTGTGGAGGATGGAAAGACGAGCAACAAGTGTATGGTCTGACCAATGCATTGTGAAGCTTACTACCTCTGAGATCTCTATCTTCAGTAGAGCCATCTCTGATCAATACTATCTCGCTTAACAGTCACATTGCTTTACCTGCTTCAAATTTCACCACCATTACCTTCTGTCCCAGAGGAAACTATCACCCTGTTCTTTTTCAATACTGTCTCAAACTCCTCTGGCTGTCCATTATTTCGAGTAACAGCTTCCTTGCCTCTGCCTTTGATGCCTTTGGCTTCTCCTATTCCCTTACTGTTATGTATTAATGCTTGGGGGTCACCAGACACCAGAGGATGCGTGGTCAGAGGTCATCGGGCTGTACGCATGTGGCATGTGTGCTTGGTCACCTGTATATAAGCTGTGTGTCTTTGTCAAGCTGGCACTCTTGGGCTGGAATAAAGATGGATCAGGTTGCACCTGAGTGTGTTTACAGTAACCAGACTCTTGAGTCATTACACTTACTATCTCCTATCCTCACAGATCTCTTGCTACAATTCTCATCTCAGCATCCTTAAAGCAGATAGCTAGAGATTTGAGTGTACCTGTATCTGTGACTTGACTGGCCAGGTTGCTCACTACGAAGTCTGGCATGACCATCTACTGCAATATCATGCTTCCCTTTCATCATTTTTAAAATTTGTTCCGGGATGTGGGCGTCGCTGGCAAGGCCAGCATTTATTGCCCATCCCTAATTGCCCTTGAGAAGGTGGTGGTGAGTCACCTTCTTGAACCGCTGCAGCCCGTGTGGTGAAGGTGCTCCCACAGTGCTGTTAAGGAGGGAGTTGCAGGTGGTGGTGTTCCCATGCACCTGCTGCCCTTGTCCTTCTAGGTGGTAGAGTCCACGGGTTTGGGAGGTGCTGCCGAAGAAGCCTTGGTGAGCTCTAATATTCTAGGATTACCTCAGAGAGTAGGGAAAATCATAGGCATATGTTCTCAACCACTTCTTCTGAATCATGAGGAACTCATGGATTTGTTTTTCATCTCAAAGATTGAGATCACTTGCTCACATACCTTAGCTGTCTCCTACCCCACCTTGTCCTCCCCTCAACCCTCCTGGATTTTTGCTTCCACTCCACGCCCTTAACTACCTCCTAATTCCTTACCGCACAACTATCTCTGCTTGCTGACTACTCTCTGACACCATCAACTATCCTTTTTTTAGGTCTGCTATCATCATCTTAAAAAAAAATCCTATCCAAATACTGCTTTATCTTCAAACTTCCCTTCCTTTTACAACCCAGCTCCACGTCCATCGCTCCCACCATTCCCTCTCTGAGTCTCTTCAATCCTTTCCGCCCTGCCCATACGTCCTGTAGTGGATTTTTATCCTGCAAACCAAACATTCACATTGGGCGTGCTCCAAAGCTTCAATCTTGGTCTCTTCCTTTCCTCGTCTACATGCTGCCACTTAGTGACAGTTATTCATAGCCATGGGGCCAACCTTCACACATATCGTGATAACACCCAACTTGTACCATCGCTTTCTGCCACGAATCTTGACTCTGTGACCGCCACTTTGCTATTTGACTGCGTAGATGATATCAAATGTTGGATGAGCAAGAATTTCCTTCATCTCAACACTGGCAAAACCAAAGCCATCATGCTCTGTTTCTACATAAATCTTTGCACCTTAGCACTAGACTCCCTGACAGACTGTGACTGCTTTCTCAGATTAAGCCCATTGATGTAGCACCTCAATGTCCTGTTTGACTCTGAGCTGACACTTCATTGCCGTAATGAGGGAATACAACATTACCAGAGGAGCCAGCATTCAGTTGAGACATTAAACCGAGGCCCCATCTAGGTATGGATGTAACATATCCTATGGTACTATTCAAAGAGGAGTAGGGAGTCTCCCAAGGTCAGGAGCAACATTCCTTCCTGAACCAACGCTACCAAAACATATTACCTGGTCATTTGATGTTTGTGGGGTCTTACTGTGTGCAATCTGCCTCCCATGTCTACCTTCATTGTAACTTGACTATATTACAAAATGTAATCCATTGGTTTTAAAGCTTTTGGGCTATACTGAGGACAACCAAATGTACAGGTCATCGTAGTGACGAGGAACTCCATGAATTCAAAGACATGAACTTATGCAAAAAGCTCATTAAAAGATTGCTGTTATTTTGGTATTAGTAAATGGTTTTATAATATTTCTGAGAATTAAGAGTGATATTGCTATTTTAATATGCCGACCTTTTTGCTTCAATGCATACAGCTTTCTCTCAATAAAAAGCAAATGAGTAATTTTATCCGGGGCTACAAGGCCTATCAGCATGGCATACTTCCATCTATCAGAAAGATCAATAGCGTAGGGTAGGCAGCCTGTACTATTCCCATACTCTAATAGTAGAAGAGTTTATTCTTTGCCACACAGCATGCTATCCCATTCATTTCATCCTTGAGGTTACATTTTAATTAATAGGAAGTCCAGGCTTTCTTATGGAAGCTGACTTTTGTGTGGGGAGCAGAAAGGAAAAAACATTGGAAGAGTTAGAGGAAACACAGTGTCTAGCTCCCTCATTAATAGAGCAAATATTTAAAACACATTTCCAGCTATAATAGTATTTTTTGAGGCACTCTCATATGCAATGTTGTGGTGTACTTGGACTTCCCACATTACAACAGTCAACTACACTTCAAAAGTACTTCATTGGCTGTAAAGCACTTTCAGATGTCCGGTGGTCATGAAAGGCGCTATATAAATGCAAGTCCTTCTTTTATTTTTCAGCCTCCATAACCTTGTCCCACTTATTTGGCTTTGATAGTTCCAACGCCTAGAAAAAACCAGCACAAGCTCTGTTTTATCGTTGCCTAATTTGAATACTCAGTTAATGACAATTTGAATGATTTATGAAAAAATACTGAGGATAACACAATAGTGCAAGGTGTATTTCGCTAAGGTATCAATTGTATTAATTTTTTTTAATGATTAAAAATACATATAATATATTAAAATAATATGAAGCTGAAAGAAAATAATATTGGTGCTTATTAGAGCTCCTGGACTGTGACAAAAATATACAGCATCATTCATCCTCAGGCTATAAGCTTTGAGAAGCACAGTGAATACGTTTTTATAATAAACATACTGTATTTCCTATCACCTTGAAAACCACAAAAACCTTGTGCTGGATTATGGGTACTGATAGATGTCAACTCTCAGGAATTTGACTCCCATTATAAGGATTCCAGGATACTGTCAGTGATCTTGGCAATTTGGCAGTGATGGTACACACTCTTGACTCTCTGAATAATGTCACGTCAAGATCGATAAATTAGCATTGGCAGCAGAGCATAGAGACTTGCATGCCTTGTAGTGCCATTTCCAGAACTCTTATGACAACACAAGCACATCATTTTCAATCTACATTACTTAGCAAATTGTTTTCAAATGTATTATATTAACGTTGGATTTATTTTTATTTGGTTATTCTATTTATCAAGGTGAGAGCTGCGAATGGTGGGGCATGGAGTACTATCTTACTCTTCAAACCCTGTGTTAGCACCAAGTGCTCCCAGATGAGGTTTAGCCTGCGTTTGGCAAAGAGTAACTTTCTTATACACAGACTAATAATCCCTGTAGCTAAAAGCTGCGATTTGTTTAGAACACTGGGCACTTTTGACAGAAAGCAATTAAAGATTGCCACCAATAGGACAGCCTCTCTCAGAATGGCCATGTGACTGTTAAAAGGAATGTCATGTTGGTGCCATAGAGAATGGTTATTCTGTAGTTTGGATTAAGCAGAGAGAAATATTGGGGCCACTTTTGCTGACAATACCCTGGGTGCAAAGGGGTCAGATAAAAATAGGAGCAGAGATGTGTGTGCCAGGTCTCTGCACTTTTTACATTGTCCCAGAATTTCTGGGGGCTTTCCTGGGGGTGGTGGGAGCTGGCCTTGTGCCTGCAGTAGGCATAGGCCCAGCTCGAGTGTAATATATAGCTCCATCTAGTGGGCTACTGCTCCACCTAGCGGACTACTGCGGTAATGCAGCCATTGCTGTAAATACAACAAAGGTATCAGGTGACAGGTCACCTGACAAGTTCCTGTGTTCAGAGCCATCTTGTAAGGGTGTGTTTGTGATGTCGTAGAGAATATACCACAGGGCATGCTAGTAAAGCAGAAGGAGACAATCCCAGCCTCCCACCTCTTTCTCCTGGGGCTGTTTGCTAGGCACCCCAGTGCAGTGGGGCCCAGTGATACTTGGTGCTATGGCCCATGCCCAGACACCCCACTGAATGAAGGGTCATCAGGGGTTCTGGAGGCTGGCTAAAAACTAAAGGATAAGCGAGTCGATTTTAGCTGTTCCCTGTCAGGCGGGAAACAAGCTGTATAGAAATGGTTTATAAGTAAGGACATCCATTCCTCAACAGGGTGACAGCAGGTTGGCTGCCCATTTTACACCATGCCTGATCTTCCTCTCCATTGACTTTAATGGAATGGTCCCAGAGGGAACAGCTAAAATCGACATCAAGTTCTCCTTTTAATTCTCTCTCTCCCTCCTCCCCCAATACCGCCCCCCCCCCCCACCCTGGGATGCCCAGAGGGAACCAGGGCCTCCTTGGATTTATATAGCCCCTTTCGAGACCACCGGACATCTCAAAGCGCTTTACAGCAATGAAGTAGTTTTTGGAGTGTAGTCACTGTTGTAATGTGGGAAATGCGGCAGCCAATTTGCACACAAGCAAGCTCCCACAAACAGCAATGTGATACTGAGCAGATAATCTGTTTTCTGGTTATGTTGATTGAAGGATAAATATTGACCATGACACCGGGGATAACTCCCCTGCTCTTCTTCAAAACTGTGCCATGGGATCTTTTCCATCCACTCGAAAGAGCAGACGGGGCCTCGGTTTAATGTCTCATCCGAAAGAGGGCACCTCCGACAGTGCAGCAGGCACTAATATTTCTTACACCTTCTGCTAGATCCTGCCAGGGGTTGGGCCTGTACAAGGGTGCTCCTGGGACATGATAATGGTCTGAGACGGGCAGTACTTGGGTCTGTCCATGAGTGGCACACTTTGGTTGCACTGCAGCTGTACTGCGTTCAGGTGGGGCAGGGGCAGGCAGGACCTTGGTCCTGTTATTTTCATAATTGTTAACCACTTGAGCAACTTATTCGTGAAATTGAGCAGGCCCTAAACTTACAGGATTGAATTTACTCTGTGCAAATATTTGCATTAAATTCCTTTGTCTGCTATTTAAAGAAAGTGTTAACCCATTTATTTCAGTGTAATTTTAAGGATGTAATTTTAAAATGAATGGAGTGATCATAAGCAACACTGTTTAAATGTCCTGGTCTCTCTCCATCTCCTCCAAATGCTGTATCCAATGCCACCTGGAGAAAACATGACAAACTCCAGCACACTTTGTCTGAAGATCTGTTTCAATGATATACGGTAGTGAAACTCTATTGCCATGTCCCTATGGTAAAAGCATGGTGTATTTCAACAAATATGACACATCAGAGAAGACATTTGCTATCTAACTGAGGACCTTTGTATGGTACAAACAGACAACCAACTGTACTCCTAACCTTTGACATTGTGTAGCCCAAGTAACACTTTTCTAATGTGGCCTAAGTTAGCCACAAAGTTATAGATATATGGAATAGAAAGAAAGACTTGCAAATATATAGCACCTTTCACGACCACCGGATGTTTCAATGCGCTTTACAACCAATGGAATACTTTTGAAGTGAAGTCACTGTTGTAATGTGGGAAACACGGCTGATAATTTGCGCACAGCAAGCTCCCACAAACAACAATGTGATAATGACCAGATAATCTGTTTTTGTTATGTTGATTGAAGGATAAATATTGGCCAAGACACCAGAGATAATTCTACTGCTCTTCTTCAAAATAGTCCCATGGGATCTTTTACATCCACTTAAGGGGGCAGATGGGGCCTCAGTTTAACAGCTCATCCAACAGTGCAGCACTCCCTCAGCATGGCACTGGAGTGTCAGCCTAGATTTTTGTGCTCAAATTCCTGGAGTGGGTCTTGAACCCACAACCTTCTGACTCAGAGGCACACATGCTCCCCACTGAGCCACAGCTGATACTAGACTATAAGCAAAGTGAATTAATATTATGATGAATAGTGGGAGATTATGGTAAAAATTGCAGCATTCTCTGTTTTTCATGGAGAAATTACAGGGTATTGTGAATATATTCTGATGCTTTCTATTGCTGAACCAGAGTGCAGGGCATTGTAAATATGTACCGGTGCTCTCTTACTGAGCCACATTGTTAAATGTGTTGAATCACTGGCACAGTGACATGGAGGAGCTTTTTTCTCCACTCCCTCAGGTTCCTGGAGATGTTTGTCCTCTCTCTATTCACGGCAGTTTTCACTGGCAATCTTCAACCCAATCCCTCTAATTGATGCTAGCACTCTTCTCCCTGAAGCAGCAGTGGGCTCGAGCGGGAAACTGTGTGGAGAGGTTGAGTTGGGGACAACGCTTATTTATGCCACCCCAGGGGATAAAAAGTGCATGTGTGTCTGCAGACAATGCATAGACCCGACTACACCCCTAATATGATGAGTTAACAGCTACACTCACCATCTCTCTTTGCTGCTATGGAGCACTGGGGATATGCTTTTTTCCTTTTTTGCCTCTCCTCTCATGCAAATGAGCTGAACTCGTTGGCCCAGCCAAGTCAGGAAACGTACAACAGCCTGAAGTCGAAAGAGTTTAACTAAAATTAAAATTCAGCTGCCTCATTAAAATTTTATACTGACCATAGGCCACCTCCCTGCTGCGGTGCCCTGAATGATCCTTCTGCACAGTTGGGACCCGGCATGTGTGTGCAAACTGGTCCATAGCAACCTACATTAAGATAGGACCTTCTCTCAGCTACACTAAAGTAGGAGAATCTGGGTCCTCCAAAGATGTGAGATTGCAATCGTAGATAAATAAGACTGAGTGCCCTGAGCAGCAGCAGTAATAGATCAGAGCTGGAAGTGGTGCTGCCCCAGGGATTAAAACGTTTATGCATTGCCCCTAGTTTTAGGGATATGTATTGGCATGGATGTTCAAATAATATATGGAGCTATATGATATATATTTTCATAGGATTACGGCGCAGAAACTGGCCATTCGGCCCAACCAGTCCATGCCGGTCGGTTATCATGCTTCACTCGAGCCGAGTTTCCATCCTGTTCTGAATGAAGCAGTGCTATTGGGAGTGAATACCAGGTTATGGTTTAAATTATATCAGAAATTGGTGGAAAGAAAGATAGGTTAATATTCCTGGTGGAATCCTTTGTCATAACTCTTAATTCACATTTTCAGCACTTGTGGTTTTACTTTTTATTCCTTGAATTAAAAATGTTACTCACTGGCCATTTTGCAGTTTTTCTCTTCACTGCCTCTGGAGTCAAGAACAAATTTTGTACTTGTGTTTACTTTGCTAAAGAAAGATTTACATTTATATTGCGCCTTTCACGACCATCGGACATCTCAAAGTGCTTTACAGCCAATTAAGTACTTTGTGTAGTCACTGTTGTAATGTGGGAAATGAAGCAGCCAATTTGCGCACTGCAAGCTCCCACAGCAATGTGATAATGATCAGATAACTTGTTTTTGTTATGTTGATTGAGGGATACATATTGGCCAAGACACCGGGGATAATTCCCCTGCACCTCTTCGAAATAGTGCCACGCGATCTTTTACGTCCACCTGAGAGAGCAGAAGGGGCCTTGGTTTAACGTCTCATCCGAAATACGGCACCTCCGACAGTGCAGCACTCTCAGTACTGCGCTGGAGTGTCAGCCTAGATTTATGTGCTCAAGTCCCTGGAGTGGGACTTGATCCCACAACCTTCTGACCTGGAAGCAAGTGTGCTCACCTTATTTGTTTTTAGGAGTTGGTGAGGGATAAATATTGGCCAGGAGGGAAGTAAAACAGGATGAAATAATTACAAAAACCTGGAGAGAAAATAATATATTTTTTCTCGGGTAGTTTCTGAGATAGTTCTGCAAATGGTCCTAAAAGATTTGCTGCCAATTTAAGAACATGAAGAAGTTTAGGGCACATGAAAAGGCCAGTTGGCTCAAAAACCTCTGTCCTCCATAGAAGGGGTGCAACGAAGGTTCACCAGACTGATTCCTGGGATGGGGGGATTGTCCTATGAGGAGAGATTGAGTAGACTCTATATTCTCTAGAGTTTAGAAGAATGAGAGGTAGTCTCATTGAAACAAACACAATTCTTACAGGGCTTGACAGGGTAAATGCAGAGAGGATGTTCCCCCTGGCTGGGGAGTTTAGAACCAGGGGTCACAGTCTCAGAATAAGGGGTCGGCCATTTAGGACTGAGATGAGGAGAAATTTCTTCACTCACAGGGTGGCGAATCTTTGGAATTCTCTACCACAGAGGGCTGTGGAGGCTCGGTCTTTGAGTATATTCAAGACGGGGATCAATAGATTATTGGATATTAAGAGAATCAAGGGATATGGGGATAGTGCAGGAAAGTGGAGTTGAGGTAGAAGATTAGCCATGATCTTATTGAATGGCCCCTCAAGCCTGCTCCTATTTCTGCTCCTATTTCTTATGCTCTTATGTTCTTATGTGCTACCCACTGAGCCACAGCTGACATCAATTAGGAGAGTCCATGACAGTTCACTTTGTACGTGGGCTTTCAGAAGGAATAGCTTTGATGGATTGCATGACTAAATTTCAGATCCTTTTTCTTATGTTCTTGTAATAGCTCTTACAAACAATTAATTTTCTAATAATGCCAAGCATATGTTAACTACAGTTCACATTATATTAAAGCTGATACTAGTATGGGAGCTGTACACCATTTATACAGGAGGTGAACACCTTGGATGCAGCCATTTGTACCAGTTTGAGAGAGTTGACTAATCAATGGTTATTTAGAAGATAAGCGGGATTTCACGGAGATTGAGTTGGGAGACTTGATAATCCAATACTTCAGTCAGGCAAGTTTGCAAAGCACTGTTCATGATTGACCAGCTAACAGAGTCTCAGCTCACTAACACAACTCTGAATAGCAATGCCTTGAGAGGCAGGGTAGTCCGAACAGGAATCAACGCAGCTCATCTCCAATGTCAGATACTTTGCCGTGGTTGATAATTTGAAAAAAAATGTACCTGGTTTACACTTCTACAGGAGCTGGTACAGTGCCATGAATAAGTAATACAGTAAGAGGTTTGAGGGGTTTGGCAGATTTTACTTCATATATGAGCTGCATATACTCAACTCTGAAGAAAAGAACACGTTTAACCCTTTCAGGACTGAATATCTTGCAAATTTTCAATTATGAATAACTTCAACAGCAAGCCTGATTATCTTTTAAAAAGAATCTGGGTTGATATAAATTAGAAAGAAAAATAATGGGCGCCTTGAGTTGCCAATGTGCTGTGCCACAACGTTAAGCTGAAACTCAATACTTGGGGCTAGCCTTTCCTGAGAGCCCCTCAACGCCCGATTACCCGCCCATAAAAACCACTAATGTTTAGTAAGTAACGCTGGCGGAAATTGACACTTTTATGTTAAAACTAATTAAAACTAATCGCCCGGCGAGAAAATGGGCCTTACATCTTTATTCTCGGTGGTGTTCTTGGCAGTTAAGGGGAAGCTAAGTAAAACGGGCAGTTTTTAAAAATTAATCCAAGGCTGCGGTTGGGCCTAGGGAGTGGGCAAAACTTTTTTAAAAGTCACTAAAAAAGATAAAAAAGCATTCCCAAGACACTTTTACACCTAATCGCCATTTTAAAATTTAAAAAAAGAAATAAAGAACCTTTAACTTACTTTTCTTTGCAGAGTACTGACCTACTGCCCTGTTTAACCTGCTTTCACATGGCGGTTTCCCTGGCGATCTGAAGGGGCTTCCGTTGAGGCCAAACTTACGCCCTGGCGATTTTCTCGGTGGTGCACGTCGGCGGTTTGGTCCCGGCGGGCGTTTTCAGATTTGGGCGATACAACTAAAAAAAAAATGGGGAAAATTTCGCCAGGCGGAAAACGAGCTGTACCGCCGAGAAAATCGTCGAGATCCCGCTGAAAATGATAGGAAAGGCTGCCCTTGGTGTCTAGTTGAGTGAACCAACATGGCAGATATTCCGAAGAGGCTGGATGTTTCCCAGCAGGAAGGAGAGGAAATAGGAGGACACAAGGCTCCTTTCAAATAATTGGTCTTGATGGCAACATTGACAGACTTGGGAGCACATATACCCTCAGTCACTCAGCCAGCAAATGGGCATAACATCGGGCACCGAAAAAGAAAATAGGGTGGGTGGTGTTGCAGGGTGCTGGTCCCAGTTGGGCCAGCCTCTTGTATATTCTGGTCCTGGATTGTTTGAAAAATCAAACTCTGATTCTAATATTTTTAGAAATCAGCAGACTCAAAACCCTGCTAGAGATACAATCATCTTTTCTTTCAGATATAAAAATGTGACAAGGGTGCAAATGCCATCCTACAGCAGTTAAATCACCCTCTAAATGTGACACCACCTTGAACCATTGAAAATCATGGCAAGTCCCCAAATCCAGAACATTGATTTGTGCTTGAATATGGGATAACATTTCATTCACTTAAAATAAAGGCATCTATCAGAATCTCGGAAAGACTTATTAAGAGTTGAGGGCAAGAAAAGAGAAGCTATCCTTGCTAATAGATTTCAGGAACCTGCATCTATCTTTCAGACCCCTGCCCCGTTTCATAACTTTTCTTTCTGTAAGTTGTGGGTTTATTTATGACTACGCTCATAATAACAAGAATGCATCACCCAAAAGATTCTTAATTTCATATTTTTGTATTTAAAATTCCATAACTTTGAGTTACATGAAAGGTTTTTTTCAGACGTTGGCAGCTCTGGAGAATATTCCAGTTTATATTGCCGTACACAAATATATACTCATGTCTGTTAGCACTGGAAGCCAAGTCTTGTTAAGTTTCTGGTTGCAAGCACACTGGGAGTGCTTCATCAGTCTTTGAACAGTGCTTCTGTCAACCCAGCTGACAAGTACAAGCAGCGGCATGCCTCGCAGAAAAAGCGTGTGATAACTTCCCTGTACATGATATATTCTAGACATCAGGAGTCAGAACGCACCTCACCTCAGAACATTTCATCTCAGCTGTCCAAAGTGACACACTGTAACAGGATGAGACAGACGTGATCATTCGAGCACAGATGCTTCTATCCATCAGTTTGGGTCAATGTGGTGGTGGTGGGAGAGGTTTAAAATAAGACATTGTACTTTTTCCTCATTTATCTTCCATTCCCACTCCCCTCAACCACGCACACACACATTTTATCCGTGATACTGCTCATCAAGCTGAGGAATGACAGTCCTGGGAAATTGAACGTCCACTTTGCATTCCCTTGACAGTAGCATGTGCCCTTGCTTGGGGTATAGGAATAGGTCAGACATTTAACAAAACCCACTCAACTATTTGACTCTTTTGCACAAGAGAGTTTTCCCCATAACAGTTCACACGCAGTGCCAATTCTGCCAAAGTTTCAATGCCTTGTGCCAATATGTTTAAAATGTTATTTAATTTCTAAAATAATCTTTAAGGGGCAAAATTCCTGCACATCAGATTATCAAAGTGTTTGAATTAGGAATTGATCACAGGTTGTGCAGCAGAGCCATTTTATCAACCTACTCTGGCGAGGGGTGGTAGGACCTGGGCTGGTGCCAGTGATTCCTTACGTGATAGATTCGCAATCTTGGCCAGATTGGCATGGAGAGGCACAAAGCGCATGATGCAGAGTGGGGGAAAGACAAAATCAGAGGACAAGTCACTCCAGGCTAGTTGCACAGCAGTGGAAGCACATTTCTCCCAATTGGCGAATGATGTGGAGGGGGTCTCAGAGATAGGATGGAATAATTCAAATTCACAACATGAGAGCTAAGCTTTCCTTGATGATCGGCTGGGTAAAGGCACCACCTGTGCCACACTATCCCATCAGACCAGGCAGTCTCGGGTTCAATCTCAGTCTGGGTGGAACTCGGTGATCTCAGCAGGTGCTACAGTCGATGCTACAATTGGCTCCAGGGCCCTCGGGAGGGGAGAGGTAGTGCGGTGGGGTGAAATGCCCCAGGTTTCCAATTCTCAGGTGCTCTTGGGTCCTGGCTGAAAGTACGCTTGTTGGTGTGTCGGATGAGTGGAATTGGACTTAGTTTTGGTGCCCACCGAAGTTAAATAGCCTGGCGATACTTACTGCCTATGTTCACACTTGAAGAATGGCTTGTAGGCAAAGCATTGCATGCTTGCACCTTTGGAACTGTAACCCAGCAAGAGTCAGCACTTTCAGTGGAGATGGGGGGAAATAAGCAGAATTGTGTGCTATAATCTAGTTGTTATGAGCTGGAAAGGTGGTGAAAGCAGATTCAATAGTGAGCTTCAAATGGGAATTGGATACATACTTGAAAAGAAAAAATTTTCAGCACTATGGGGAAAGAGCAGCCGAGTGGGATGAATTGGATGGATCTTTCAAAGTGCTGACACAGGCATAATGGGCTGCAAGAATTGATTCTATATGTATTTCAATATTTGAAATTGTCTAATATACATGACGGATAACATAGTGGCTATGTTACTGGACAAGTAATCCCGAGGCCTGGACTACTGATCCAGAGACATGAGATTAAATACCACCATGGCAGCTGGGGAATTTAAATTCAGTTAATTAGATCAAATCTGGAATAGAAAGCTAGCTTCAGTAATGGTGACCATGAACTTACCGGATTGTTGTAAAAACCCAACTGGTTCACGAATATCCTTTAAGGAAGGAAATCTGCTGTTCTTACCCGGTCTGGCCTATATGTGACTCCATACCCACAGCAACCACCCTCTGAAATGGCGGCTCACCACAATCTGGGAAATTAGGGATGGGCAATAAATGCTGGCCTTGCCGGTGACGCCCACATCCCATGAACGAATAAAAGAAATTGATGAAATGCAGTACCAGTGAGGCAGCTCCTTCACTGATTTGTAACCAACATCCTGGCAATGGATGGCTAAAATCTGATTAAATTTAATTACCATGAAAATATTTAAAGATCATCTGGATTAACAAACATTCATATTTTTACTCAGAATCTAAATAGCAAATAACTTGAAGTTTCTCCATTATATCATCTATTTTTTTGTTTGCAAATATTTGAATGGAGGTTTGTAAATAGTTTAAGGGAGGTGACGATGCTTGCCACTGAGGCCATGTTAAATTGGCTTGTGTCAATATTGTTATGTGAGTTAAACTCAACTGTCACACAGCAGCAACAATACAATTACAGTGCAGCAGTTCCCACAGCTTGTGAACCCAAGTGTACAGGACAAAAAACACTGCTATAAATACCTGAAAGCCAGATTCACTGCTTTTCCGCATAACAGACCTGCAACAACCTGCACCGTGCTACATGGGGCTGGATCTTGCTGGAACAATAATGATTGTGAGTGACACACACCGTTATTAATGTGCATATCGGTCAGCAAGATTGCGGGATTAAGGGATACGGTGTGATATGCAACTCTCCAGAATTTGTCGGTCTATTTACATTGCTCCACCATTTCTTTCTCACAAACAGCATCTCGCCCTTAGCCTCCTTGTTATTTTTAAAAACTTACTGGATTTGCACAACAATATCCCATTAAACACACCACAGAAAGTTAAGTCTAGTAATTAACAGTGCATGTACATTTTTAATGGTGTGATAATTGTTAATGCATTGCCAATCAACTGCTCTGGCCCAAAGATTGAACAATTTAAATTGTGGAGTCTCATTTCTTTAGGTGGTAAATTGTTCTCAGAGATTTTTAAATGTCAAATTTTAAATTTTTTAATTTTTCTTACTTTTCCTTTCTGTCCCTTTTTTCTCTCCCTCTTAATTGAATCTTTCTTTCTCTCTCTATTTTTCTTTCTGTACCTGATTTGATTCTAATTCACATTCCTTCTTAGTCAGCTCTCTGCTTTTTTCTCAACTTTAAATATCTTTGGTTAAGGAGATCACCATCACCATCATCATAGGCAGTCCCTCGAAATCGAGGAAGGCTTGCTTCCACTCTAAAAGTGAGTTCTCAGGTGACTGAACAGTCCAATGTGGGAATTACAGGTGGGGCAGAAGGAAAGGGTGGGTGGGGAGTCTGGTTTGCCGCACACTCCTTCCACTGACTGTGCTTGTTTTCTGCATGCTCTCGGCGACGAGTCTCGAGGTGCTCAGCGCCCTCCCGGATGCTCTTCCTCCACGCTGGGCGGACTTGGGCCAGGGATTCCCAGGTGCCGGTGGGGATTTTACACTTTATCAAGGAGACTTTGAGGGTGTCCTTGAAATGTTTCCTCTGCCCACCTGGGGCTCGCCTGCCATGTAGGAGTTCTGAATACACCGCTTGCTTTGGGAGTCTCGTGTCAGGCATATGGATGATGTTGCCCACCCAACGGAGTTGGTCGAGTGTGGTCAGTGCTTTGATGCTGGGGCTGTTGGCCTGAGCGAGAACACTGACATTGGTGCGTCTATCCTCCCAGTGGATTTGCAGGATCTTGTGGAGGCAGCGTTGGTGGAGATACACTGTTGTCCCTTAAGGAGATATGCTGTTGGTCCCATCATTCACTGAAGTCCCAGATGCACTGTTGCCTTTACCATGCCCTTATCAGCTTGCATTTCCAGCAAGTTACAGGGAAACAACATTGAGCTGAAGGGCGCAGAAAGAGTCTCACTAACGGGGCACGCCACGAGATTTCTCGATCCAGCCCAATTATTCCGCATCATAGAATTACATAGAATATACAGCACAGAAACAGGCCATTTGGCCCAACTAGTCTGTACTGGTGTTTATACTCCACACGATTCTCCTCCCACTCCATCTACCTCATCTCAGCCTCTCAGCATATCTTTCTATTCCCTTTTTTCTCATGCACTTGTCTAGTTTCCTTTTGAAAGTATCTTAGCTCTCTGCCGCACCCTCTTCCTGTTGTAGCGAATTCCACATTCTAACCATTCTCTGAATAGAGAAGTTTCTCCTTATTACCCGATTAGATTTATTACTAACTATTTTATATTTATGGCCCCTCGTTTTGGATTCTCCGATAAGTGGAAACATTCTCTCCAGATCTACTCTGTCCAACCCATTCATAATTTTAAAGACCTCTATAGGTTAACTCTAAGTCTTCTCTTCTATAAAGAGAAAAGCTTGAACTTGTACAATCTTTCCCAATAGCTGTAATCTTTCAGTTCTGATACCATCCTTGTAAAGCTTTTTTGTACTTTCTCTAGTGCTTCTATAGTATGGAGACCAGAACTGTGCACAGTATGCTGAGTGGAACCTGGCCAAGGTCCTGTACAAGATCAACATAACTTCACTACTTTTGAATTCTATAAATCCCAGTGCTTTATTAGCATGTTTAATTGCTTTGCTGACCTGCAATGCTGCTTTTAATGATTTGTTCACCTGCAACTCTAGATCCCTTTGCTCTTACCATTCTACTTGTGATATATTCTTTACGGCCCCACAAACACACAGACTCCAAGATGGCTTCATTAACACAGGAACTTATCAGGTGACCTGTCATCTGATGCTTTATTTACAGCAGTGGCTGCATTACCATAGTAGTCCACTAGGTGGAGCAGTAGTCCACTAGGTGGAACTATATATTACACTTCTCCCTCCTTAATGAAGAAGTAATTATAACAAACAATCATCATACATAACTTGCATGGTTATACATAACAAAAGATATGGACTTATTTTGCCATATTTACAAATCAAACTTAACCACTGGTTTTCTGTTTCGAAGAAGATACCTTCGCTCTCGAACAGAACTTCCCAAACATGTTGTCGAACTTACACTCATTTTAGGCTGATCCTGAGGAAAATGTGTCTCCAAGGGATGCCCTTGATCTACATTTGAATTCTCTTCAATTTCAGACTGTTTGTCTGCCTGACTCGGACTCAGACTTAAATTCTGACTTTCTCTTGGACTTGTTTCTAGTACATTTGATGTAGGAAATGCTACTGGTACTGTACTTGTAACAAGACTATCTGATGAGAGTCAGAAATAATCTCCCCAATCATTCAAACTTTCAACTCCTTCCACATCTGTAGATAAAATACATTTGGCAATATATTGGGGAGATTACCCTCTAGAACTTGGTTTACGGTTAATTTATAATCATCACACAACCTTACCTTAACATCGGACTTAGGTACAACAACAATGGGTGCAGCCTAATTACATAGATCTATCTTAGAGATAATGTTCTCAGTCTCTAGTCTTTAAAGTTCTTGCTCAACTTTCGCCTTGAGTGCATATGGTACAGGACGTGGCTTGTAGTAAACTGGTCTAGCATCCTTCTGTACTCTGACATTCGCCTTGAAGCCTTGCAGCGGACTACCTGTTTCACAGAACACCTTTGGATATTTCTTGATGACATCATCCTTCGATGAAAATCTCGTTTCAACACGAAAAATCTCACTCCAATCCAGCTTCAGTGATCCCAACCAATTTCTTCATAGTAAGGCAGGCTTGTCTCAAGAGAGGCAAGCTCTGAAATTGATCCTTGTATTTCACCGGTACGGTGATACGACCTACTACAGGAATGTTCTCTCCTGAGTAGCCTCGCAGCTCTATCTTGGATTTCTCCAATGGGAAATCACGCAATTTGTTGAGATATAGCGATTCCGGGCATAAGCTCACGGGATGCATCAGTGTCGATTTCCATGGGTATCTAGTTCCTGCAACGTCTACTTGGATGATGATTACTTTTCGAATCACTGTCAGATACCCTCGTACTCCTGATGACATGTATCTCTTCATCCTGTTGCTTTTCTTCCATGCTATTTACTCTCTTGGGGATTTCTATTTATAGCCTTGAAAGTTGGTTTACTCTTCAGTCGGCATGCCTTCACAAGATGCCGAGTTTTCCTGCAGAAGAAACACTCTGCCTTCATATATGGACAACTTTGAGCAAGGTGTTGTCCCAGGCACCGATAGCACAATTTCAATGCTCTGTTACCTTAGCCAGTTGCTGAGGCCTCGGGGCCCAACTACCTTTTTCTTTTAACGTGTAGGCGATTCACCTAGGTTGTCTGATGACTGGAAATGGTATGAAATTCTCGTGAACATTGGTCGGCCATGTCCATCGACAAGCTAAATCAAAAGTCAAGTTAGGAGTTGTCAACAACTTTCTTCTGATCGCTTCATTTTTTATCCCACAAAGCGGTCATGCAATGCTTGGTCCTGAAAGTTTCAGAAATGACAGTGAATAGATAGCTTTTTTAATGCTACAGTGTACTCACTGATACTTTCGTCAAAGAATTATCTCGTGTTCCAAACTGATAACTTTCAGCAATTTCCAGGGGCTCAGGACTGTAGTGCTGTTCTAACTTGCTTAGAATTTCCGTAAGTGATGTGGCCTTTGGCTTGATAGGAACAAGCACATTTTTCAGGGTTTCATACACCTCGGGGCCTTCTTCAGTCATGAAAATAGCCCGTTTTCTTTCTAACACCACCCGGTTATGGTTTTCATCATTGGGGACTTCGATGATATTATTCGCGGTGAAAAACATTTCTAGCTGCTCCACATATGCTCCGAAAGCTTCACAGTCACGATGGAATTCACCTAAGCACCCTATTATTCCCATAAGCACGGCCATCTGGACTCTGGCAGTTCAGCCAAATGTGCTTGTAATTTACCTTGGATTTTTAGATGTTCTGCAAACAAAGGACATCTCTAATCTCTCTGGAGTTGGCTAGAATCATGCACGTACAAAAATTTCAGCTCGGAAATCCAGGACTCCTATCGCCAATGTGATATATCTTTACGACCTCACAAAACACACAGACTCCAAGATGGCTTCATTAACATAGGGACTTGTCAGGTGACCTGTCATCTGATTCATTATTGCATTTACAGCAATGGCTGCATTACCACAGTAGTCCACTAGGTGGAACTATATATTACACTACCCCATTCAGTTTCTTAGTTTCTAAGGTGTAGGTGATGTTCCTTTTAGTATAGATTCCAATATCGTTGCTATCACTGACATTAAGCTGGTCTATAGTTTGCAGGTTTTGTTCTATCCCTCTATAGGAACATTAGCTGTGCACCAGTCCTCTGACACTATCCCCTCCTCTATATATATGTATATATATATTTACACATAGAAAACATAGAAACATAGAAACATAGAAAATAGGTGCAGGAGTAGGCCATTCGGCCCTTCTAGCCTGCACCGCCATTCAATGAGTTCATGGCTGAACATATGTATATATAAACGAGTGCCTCTGCTATCTTCTCTCTAGTTTCCTTGAGTGTGTGAAAATGCATACCATCCAGCCCTCTTTATTCTATGTAGGGTTTTATACTCTTTGGGGTCGAAATTGATGAAAGGCAAGTTCCGCCCATTTACCGTCGAAAATACCGCTAAGATCCTAACGGTACTTTGGGCGGAAGTTTGGTCAAAAAAGGAGGAAAGAAACGCCCGGCAGCAAAAATGGGCGTGTAATAGGCGGTAGAGGGCAGTGGGGAGGGAGGCGGGGGATCCTGACCGGCAAATGGAATCCTGGGGAAAGTTACACTGAAGCTGGAGTCAGGCCCAGGGAGGTGGGGGGTAGGGGGGGGGAGCGCACAAAATAAAAATGTTCAAAAAACCCCCCCAAAAATCACAAAACCTTCAGAGGACCCTTTAATACAAAATCACTGCAAAAGAAGTAAAAAAGAAAAATCTCACTTACCTTTTCTTGCAGGTCTTCATACCTACCGTCCAGGTAAGACCTGCTCTTACGCGATGGTCTTTCCTCCTGCAGGGGCGGAGGACCGCTTGGATAAATCTCGGGCAGGAGCGGGCGGGAGGACTTTTTTCGGCATTGCACACCGGCGCACGCTCCCCAGCGTTCCTTCCAAACCACCGGCATGAGGGTCTCATCAATCACCCACGGAGGGGAGAGTGCCAAAAAAACGGGGTAACTGCCGAGAAAACTCGGCAGAAGTCGGCGGTGTGACCATCAATTTCGGCCCTTTTAAGTTTTGTTAGTTTATCAATTATTTTCTCTCTTTCTATCCCAACTGTATTAATATTCTTTTTAAGCTCATCCTCCAATCAAATGTTTATTTTGTTACCTTCTTTAGTAAAATTCAGGCAAATCTAATTATTCAATACTTCTGCCATTCCTCTGTCATTTCCTGTGAGTTTATTTTGCTCATTCGTTAGAGTCCCTATCCCTACTTTAATTTTCCTTTTGTTATTTATGTGTCTATAGAACACATTATTATTACTCTTTATATTCCTTGATAATTTAATTTAGTAATTTCTCTTTTCCTCCTTTTTTTAACTTCTCTCCTAAGTTCTTCGTATTCCATTTTATCCTCCTCTCCTTTAATATCTAAATACTTCCTGTATGTCTTTTACTTTAGATTCAATTTGACCTTTAGTTCTTTATTCATCCCTTAATTAGCTTGCTTGTTTTGCGGCTTTTAGTGGGAATACATTTCTGTTGAATTGTTTTAAAGATTTCCCCAGTATTTTCCTATCTCTTTGCCTTTCTAGACTTTCTCCCAGTTTGTCTTCTTCAGTTCCACCCTCATTTCCTCATAATTTGCTATTTTCCAATCAATTACCTTAGTCTTTGTACTAATGCCACCCTCAATTATACCCTGTAAAACGCGCCAGAGCCCTGTACTCATCATAAGAAAGCATGGAGCAAGAAGAGGTCATCTTGCTCATCAAGATGGCTCCTTCTTACAGAGCATGTACAACGTACCCTTTCATGACCCTCACCCCAGCACTTTAATTTGCACAAATACTCCCTGAACCAGCCAATCTATACAGATAGATGTCTCAATTTAAACAGAATCTATATAGAGGAGAGACTGGCTAATCACCTTGGGGTCTGTAGTAAAAGCAGAATCACAACATTTTGCCCAATTTTACAGGCTTTTCAAAAATTAAATGGAATAAATAGAGTCGTTCTTTTCACTATTCAATACTTCCCATAGTTAAACTACAGAAATTCACATTTGATTAACCCGAGCAGTGAGAGGAACAGATCCTCTTCATATGCATTTATAGCCTATTTATTTCCATGAAAGGAATACTGAACACTCGTTTTAGTCAAATTAATGCTCCCATATATTAATGCAATATAGCAGAATGTATACCTGTAATGTAACAATCTTTTTTTTTTTACATACAGCTTCTTAATATGGTAAATCTAACTCCGCAACCCTCTACTTAGCCCCTGCACCGCAAGTGTTTAAACTGACTATCCTCCAGTGTGTCACTTCTCCGTATTACCGATTTTACATTCTGGGCCATTGTCTTGGATATTGTCCCAGGTTCAACATGTGTGGAGATTATCAAAGGCTATAACCTCCAGCTCCAGCTCATTAGGAGACTCAGTTACAGAACCAGCCCAACCTCTACTCTAAGGATGGTGAACTATAACTTCCAACTTTCTCATGTTCCACTTAGTCCTGTTATCAGATTTTCACCGGTGTACACGCTTCTCCTGTAACGGTTTGGTGCCCCAGGATTGCGCGTTAATAGGGGCAGTGTATAGCTTTGGTTGTGTAGAAGTTGTGCAGTGTTGCTGCCATCGTCCCATTAAATATTACACAGTAGAACCTCATTATAAAGCTGTTTCACCAGGATCCAAGAATCTGTCACCTGGGCAACGGAAAACAGATCTAACAGTAAAAGGGGATCCAGTTCTCCAAATCCAGACTAAATTACCAACATAAAAGCAGTTTGAAAGACCCAATGGAAATATTTTATGAAAACAAACCTTATTACGGCAACCTCCTCATTTTAATAAAGTCAGTTACTACAACTCCCTCATCATAACACTCAAATGTTGCAAATCCCTCACTTCAACAACCTTGGATCTTGGAAACTAATTCCTGATGATCTGGTAATTGTAAAAAGTTCGTTTTGGAATGTGAAGGTATCAGCTGCATAAAATATAAAAGCAGTCTGTGGAGATGACATCATTACGTGCAGCATAAATAAGGAATAGTGGAATGCTGGCCATTCGGCTGGAATACATTCTGTGTTAATAAATTGGGCTGCCCGTGTCCTAACTCGCACCAAATCCCGTTCACCCATCACCCCTGTGCTCGCTGACCTACATTGGCTCCAGGTTAAGCAAGACCTCGATTTCAAAATTCTCATCCTTGTTTACAAATCCCTCCATGGTCTCCCCTTCCCTATCTCTGTAATCTCCTTCAGCCTCACAGCCCCACCAAGATATCTGCGCTCCTCAAATTCTGCCCTCTTGAGCATCCCTGATTATAATCGCTCAACCATTGGTGACCGTGCCTTCAGCTGCCTAGGCCCCAAGCTCTGGAACTTCCTCCCTAAACCTCTCCGGCTCTCTACCTTTCTTTCCTCCTTTAAGGCACCCCTTTAAGCTGTTAGTCATCTGCCGTAATTTCTTCTTATCTGGCTCAGTTCAAATTTAATTTTTTGTCTTATAACACTCCTGCGATGCGCATTGGGATGTTTTACTACGTTAAAGGTGCTATATAAATACAAGTTGTTGTTGTTGTAAGTGTTATGTATGCAACACTATGTAACCAGCATTCTACCGCCACCAGAGGGCATAATCTGTTGGAGTCCCAAGGGATTTCAGCATCCCTTGGGAGCACTGTATATAAGCAGGTCTCCCATGCTGTGCCAGTATTCTGGAGTTAGAATAAAGAGACGAAGGTCACACTTACTCACGTCTACAGTACTCAGTCACATTGCTTTATTCGAGACATAACAACTTGCGACGAGATAATGAACCATCACGCGAAAATGCAGAGAACTGTTGGTATCCTGGAGAAATTCTTAGAAAGGGACGATTGGGAGGTTTTCGTAGAACGACTCGACCAATACTTTGTGGCCAACGAGCTGGAAGGGAGTGTGAATGCTGCCGAACGAAGGGCGATCCTCCTCACCGTCTGTGGGGCAACAACCTATGGCCTCATGAAGAATTTTCTTGCTCCAGTGAAACCAACAACCAAATCGTTTGAAGAACTGTATACGCGAGTCTGGGAGCACCTACATCTGAAGTTCTGATGGCAAGGTATCGATTTTACACATGTCAACGGTCTGAAGGCCAGGAAGTAGCGATCTATGTCGCTGAACTAAGGCACCTTGCAGGACATTGCGAATTCGATGGATTCCTGGAGCAAATGTTGAGAGACTTTTTTGTGCTTGGCATTGGCCATGAGGTTATCCTTTGCAAACTATTGACTGTTGAAACACCGAATCTGAGCAAAGCAATAACGATAGCCCAGGCATTTATGTCCACCAGCAATAACACCAAACAAATTTTGCAGCATAAAGATGCTTCGGCAAGTACTGTACACAAAGTAATGTTGTTTTCAGGCAGGAATGCATATGGCAGAACATACACGCCTGCAGCTGCACGATCTCAGATGACTCAGAGATCGCCATTAAGCGTGAATGCGAGGCAATTGACACCTTATTGGCGCTGTGGAGGTGATCATCGAGCCCATCAATGCCACTTCAAACACTATGCGTGCAAAGGCTGTGGAACAATGGGACACCTCCAGCGAATGTGCAGACAAGCTGCAAACCCTGTAAACCACCACATTGCAGAGGAAGACCAATCCATGGCGGATCAAACTGAACTAGAGACTCAAACCGAAGAGGCAGAAGTGTACAGGGTACAGACCTTCACCACGAAATGTCCACCGATCATGCTAAAAGTTGAACTGAACGTAATTCCAGTATCCATGAAATTGGACACGGTCGCGAGTCAGTTCATCATGAGCAAAAAGGCACACAGCCCAAGCTGAGCCCTATTCATACCAAGCTGAGAACTTACACTAAAGAGCTTATCCCTGTAATTAGCAGTGCAGCAGTAAAAGTCTCCTATGATGGAACAGCGCAGGAACTACCACTATGGATTGTACCAGGAGATGGCCCCCCACTGTTCGGCAGAAGCTGGCTGGGAAAAATCCGCTGGAACTGGGACGACATCCGAGCGCTTTCGTCCGTCGATGGTGCCTCATGTGCCCAGGTTCTGAGCAAGTTTCCGTCGTTGTTTGAGCCAGGCATCAGAAATTTCTCTGGGGCGAAGGTACAGATCCACTTGACTCCCGGTACATGACCCATCTACCACAAGGCACGGGCGGTGCCATACATGATGCGAGAGAAAGTGGAGATCGAGCTGGACAGGCTGTAACGAGAAGGCATCATTGCACCGGTGGAGTTTAACGAGTGGGCCAGTCCGATTGTTCCGGTTCTCAAGGGCGATGGCACGGTCAGAATTTGTGGAGACTATAAAGTAACGATTAATCGTTTTTCACAGTAGGACCAATACCTGCTACCCAAAGCAGACGACCTATTTGCGATGTTGGCGGGATGGAAGACGTTCACCAAGTTGGACCTGACCTCGGCCTACATGGACGCAGGAGTTGGCGAGTCTTCGAAAGGCCTCACCTGCATCAACACGGCACAAAGGTCTGTTCATCTACAATAGATGCCCATTTGGGATTCAATCGGCCTTGGCTAAAGTCGGTTCCGCGCACCGTGGTTTTCCAGGACGACATATTGATCACCATCGAACACGTGCAGAACCTGGAAGAGGTTCTAAGTTGGCTAGATCATGTGGGACTCAGGTTGAAACGCTCAAAGTTTGTTTTCCTGGCACCAGAGGTCGAGTTCTTAGGGAGAAAAATCGCGGCAGACGGCATCAGACCCACCGACACTAAGATGGAGGCCATCAAGAACGCGCCGAGACCACAGAACGTGATGGAGTTGTGGTCGTTCCTGGGACTCCTCAATTATTTTGATAATTTTCTACCCAGGTTAAGCACCTTGATAGAACCTCTACATGTGTTGCTATGCAGAGGAGATGACTAGGTATGGGGGAAATCACAAGAGACTGCTTTTGAGAAAGCCAGAAATTTGTAATGTTCCAACAAACTGCTTGTTCTGTATAACCCATGTAAACATTTAGTGCTGGCTTCCGATGCATCTTCGTACAGAGTCGGGTGCATGTTACAACAAGCAAATAAATCAGGAACATTGCAACAAGTCGTTTTTGCGTCCAGGAGCTTGTCCAAGGCCAAAAGGGCCTACAACATGATTGAAAAAGAAGCTCTGGCATGCGTTTCCGGGGTAAAGAAAATGCACCAGTATTACTGTTTGGGCTTAAGTTCGAGTTAGAAACTGACCATAAGCCGCTCATATCGCTATTCTCAGAGAGCAAAGGCTTTAATACAAATGCCTCTGCTCACATCCAAAGATGGACGCTTACGCTGTCTGCATATAACTATGTAATTCGCCACAGGCCAGGCACAGAGAACTGCGTTGATGCTCTCAGTCGGCTACCATTGCCCATCACCGGGGTGGAAATGGCACAGCCTGCAGACTTGCTCTTGGTGATGGATACATTTGAAAACGAAAAGTAACCCGTTACGGCCCGCCAGATCAGAACCTGGACCAGCCAGGATCCATTACTGTCCCTTGTAAAAAACTGTGTCCTCCATGGGAGCTGGTCCAGCATCCCAGTGGAGATGCATGAAGAGATCAAGCCGTTCCAACGGCAAAGACGAAATGTCCATACAGGCAGACTGTCTTTTGTGGGGTAATCGCGTGGTTTTGCCCAAGAAAGGCAGGGAAATGTTCATATGCGACCTACACAGTACCCACCCTGGCATAGTAATGATGAAAGCTATAGCCAGATCCCACGTGTGGTGGCCCGGCATCGACTCAGATTTGGAGTCTGACGTGCGCCAATGCAACACTTGCTCCCAACTGAGCAATGCACCCAGAGAGGCACCGCTAAGTTTATGGTCATGGCCCTCCAAACCGTGGTCTAGGATCCACGTTGACTTCGCTGGCCCGTTTCTAGGCAAAATGTTTTTGGTTGTTGTGGATGCTTATTCAAAATGGATTGAGTGTGTAATAATGTCTGTAAGCACGTCCACTGCCACCATCGAAAGCCAACGAGCCATGTTTGCCACGCACGGCCTGCCTGACGTCCTTGTCAGCGACAATGGGCCGTGCTTCACCAGCGCTGAATTCAAGGAATTCATGACCCACAATGGGATCAAGCACGTCACATCTTCCCCGTTCAAGCCCGCATCCAACGGCCAGGCAGAACGGGCAGTCCAAACCATCAAGCAAAGCTTGAAATGCGTGTCAGAAGGCTCCCTGCAGTCCCGCCTGTCCCAAGTCCTGCTCAGCTACCGCACTAGACCCCACTCGCTCACTGGGTTTCCCCTGCTGAACTGCTCATGAAAAGGGCACTCAAAACAAGGCTCTCTCTAATCCACCCTGATCTCCATGATCATGTCGAGGACAGGAGGCATCAACAAAGCATGTACCGTGATCGTGCAAATTTGTCGCACGATATTGAAGTCAATGACCCTGTATTTGTACTCAACTATGGACATGGTCCCAAATGGCTTGCTGGCACTGTCATAGCGAAAGAAGGGAATAGGGTGTTTCAGGTCAAACTCGCAAATGGACTAACTTGCAGAAAGCATTTGGACCAAACCAAACTGCGATTCACAGACAGCCATGAGCAACCTGAAGAGTACACAGTAACTTCGACCACCCGACACATATACTAGTGGCAACTGACGTCACGGTTGACCACGAAGCTGAACTCATCATCCCCAGCAGCCCAGCAAGGCCAGCTGCGTAGCAGCCCAGCGAAGTCCCAACCAACTCACCTGCACCTGTGTTTGTACCGAGACGATCGACTGGGGAGCGGAATGCCCCAGATCATCTCACCCTGTAAATAAGTGTACTATTGACTTTGGGGGGGAGTGATGTAACCACTATGTAACCAGCATTCTACCGCCACCAGAGGGTGTATCTGTTGGAGTCCCAAGGGATCCCAGCATCCCTTGGGAGCACTATATATAAGCAGGCCTCCCACTCTGTACCAGTACTCTGGAGTTAGAATAAAGAGACTAAGGTCACACTTACTAACATCTACAGTACTCAGTCACACTGCTTTATTCGAGACATAACAGTAAGGCTGTCCTATTTAGGCTGCGGATATATTGCGTTACTAGTCTGAGATTGGCAGCTGCGGAATGCGAGGTGCGGCCCTATCGAGAGAAGGGGTGGAATTGTCCGGTTTCTCAGAAAGTATCGAGAAGTTGTAACAGATTCCATGAGCGCTCTATGCTGTGCTGGGGTTATACTCCCCAGACGTGCAAGCCCAAGTAGTTTGAGACAGCCTCCCTGAGAGGGTTCCTTACTGCTGCAGTTTGCAGTTTGAGCTGAGCCTGGAGTAGTGCCATAGTGTGCAGCAGAAAGTGCCATTAAATTGCACTCTGTATGTATTCCTTGCAAGCCACAAAGAAGTTAGTCTGCTCATACAGGCTTCGGATATTAGATTTGTTTGACTGTAGATTTGGAATGTAAATCTGCACAACAATCTGGCAAAAGAACTAAAGGTTTTTTTTTAATGTTTTTTACGCAGGAAATGGTTAAGATCTAGAATGCGGGGCCTGAAAGGGTGGGGGAGGCAGACTCAATGTTACCTTTCAAAGGGGAGTTGGATAAGTGTCTGAAGGAAAAAAATTTGCAGGGCTACGGGGAAAGGGCGGGGGAGTGGTCTATCTGAGAGTCGGCACGGGCTCGATGGGCCGAAAGGCCTTCTTCCGTGCTGTAACCATTCTATGATTCTAACTCCTTCTATGATTCTAACTGTTTAGCCAGCAGTTAGCGCAACCTGTGACTGGGGAGTTGGAATCAGTTTCAGGCTCCATTCAATTCATATAATTACTACAATTAAACATTAAATATACACTGATAATGAGGGGACGATTTATCATTACATTAAAGTAGATTGTTCTAATTAGCTTGAAGAAACGTGATATTCATAATTAGCACTTTAGAACAACTTAGACAGATATAATTCAGTAGATTTATAGAAACCATGAATGTGTTTGTGACACAGCAACATTTTAAAGATCGAGTGGGAACAGTATTCAGTCCAGTGGTAGGATGATTGCTATCCAGTTTTCCCCGCTTGTTGTGAACATTAAAGGAGGATAGGACTGAGCTTGGCTGTGCGGTTCCCATGAATAGGATGCCAATCCTCACTGTCAGGGCTGAAACATGAAGAGGAAACACTTGAGCAAGGTACCAGTGGAGGGGATGGGGGCATCACCTATTAAACTGTACGTTGGCAAGGAGCCTTCAGGAGAAAGAATAACAGGGGGAGTGTGGAGGCAGAAAATACAATCAAAGTAGAAGAGAATGGAGCCATGTGCAGCACTGCACAAATATATTAATCTAATCATCATTATAGGTGCATCGGGGAGCGGAAGGAACAGCGTGGCAGCATTGCACTCCAGCATCTCACCGAAGGACACTGCTCAGTGCCGAACTTACGGCCCGCAGCTCACCGTAGGCAATTAGGCTCATACAGCAGTGCCTGGTCTCCAATCGTCTTGGACGCCCTTGCCACTGGATCAACTCCTTGCTCAGCTAAGCCCATGTGGTTGCCGGTGTGCAACGGCCACCCCACGCTAAACGAACCCACGCACAGGCATCTTCCACCCTTCAATATGAAGTTTGGGACCTGGAACGTCAGGACCCTCATAGACAACGCTAGGGAGTGGCACATGATGGAGCAGGAGAGCGACAGCAGCGAAGAGGGTGACTGGAAAATCTAATAGAGCCATTGTTGACATGGTGGAAATGTTCTATGCTAGTTTCTAAGTGCAGTAAAATGCATCAACCAAGTTGTTATGTCAAGTCTGAGAAACATTGCTTTTGGTTCATTCTCATGTTGATGTCTTTTTTTTACTCATTCTTGGGATGTGGATAAGGCCAGCATTTATTGCCCATCCCAAATTGCCCTGGAGAAGATGGTGGTGAGCCATCTGGATGAATCCGTTTGGATGGAGATAAGAAATAATAAGGGTAGGAAGTCACTGGTGGGAGTTGTCTACAGGCTCCCAAACAGTAGCCACACTGTAGAACAGAGTATAAATCAAGAAATAATAGAGGCTTGTAAGAAATGAACGGCAATAATCATGGGTGATTTTAATCTTCATATTGATTGGATAAATCAAATTAGCAAAGGTAGCCTTGAGGAAGAGTTCATAGAGTGTATGGGGATGGTTTCTTGGAACAATACGTTGTGGAACCAACTAGGGGGCAGGCTATTTTAGATCTGGTAATGTGTAACGAGTCTGGATTAATTAATGATCTCATAGTGAAGGATCCTCTTGGGAAGAGTGATCATAGCATGGTAGAATTTCAAATTCAGTTTGAGGGTGAGAAAGCTAGTTCTCAAACTAGTGTCCTGAACTTAAATAAAGGTAATTACAAAGGTATGAAGGCAAAGCTGGTTAAAGTGGACTGGGAAAATTTATTAAAGGGTAAGACCGTAGAAAAGCAGTGGCAAACATTTAAGGAGATATTTTAGAACTCCCAGTAAAGATATATTCCAGTGAGAAAGAAAGACTCTAAGAGAAGGATAAACCATCCCTGGCTAACTAAGGAAGTAAAGGATGGTATCAAATTGAAAACAAAGGCATACAATGTTGTGAAGAACAGTGGAAGGCCAGAGGATTGGGAATTTTTTAGAAACCATCAAAGGACAACTAAAAAATGATAAAGAGAGAGAAGACAGCTTATGAGAGTAAACTAGGAAGAAATATAAAAACAGACAGTAAGTGCTTCTATAGGTATATAAAAAGGAAGCGAGTAGCTAAAGTAAACATTGGTCCCTTAGAGGATGAGACTGGGGAATTAATAATGGGAAACAGATAAATGGCAGAGATTTTGAATAAACATTTTGTATCGGTCTTCACGGTAGAAGATACTAAAAGCATCCCATAATTGATATTCAAGGGGCTATAGGGAGGTAGGAACTTAATACAATCACTATCATTAGAGAAAAGTACTAGGCAAACTAATGGGACTAAAGGTGGACAAGTCCCCTGGGCCTGATGGCCTGCATCCTAGGGTCTTAAAAGAAATGGCTGCAGAGATAGTGGATGCATTGATTGTAATCTACCAAAATTCCCTGGATTCTGGACTGGAAAACCACAAATGTAATGCCCCTATTTAAGAAAGGAGTGAGACAGAAAGCAGGAAAATATAGACCAGTTAGCCTAACATCTGTCATTGGAAAAATGCTGGAGACCAGCATTAAGGAAGCAATAGCAGGATATTTAGAAAATCATAATGCAGTCAAGCAGAGTCAGCATGGTTTTATGAAAGGTAAATCATGTTTGACAAATTTGTTCGAGTTCTTTGAGGATGTAACGAGCAGGGTGGATAAAGGGGAACCAGTAGATGTCGTGTATTTAGATTTCCAGAAAGCATTTAATAAGGTGCCACATAAAAGGTTATTGCACAAGATACGAGCTCACGGGGTTGGGGGTAATATATTAGCATGGATAGAGGATTGGCTAACTAACAGAAAGCAGAGAGTCAGGATAAATGGGTCATTTTCAAGTTAGCAAACTGTAACTTTGCCACAGGGATCAGTGCTAGGGCCTCAACTATTTACAATTTATATTAATGACTTGGATGAAGGGACCAAGTGTAATGTAGCTAACTTTTCTGATGATGCAAAGATAAGTGGGAAAGTAAGTTGTGAGGAGGACGCAAAGAATCTACAAAGGGATATAGATAGGCTAAGTGAGTACGCAAAAATTTGGCAGATGGAGTATAATGTGGGAAAATGTGAGGTTATCCACTTTGGTAGGAAAAATAAAAAAGCTCATTATTATTTAAATGGGAGAGATTACAAAATGCGATCGTACAGAGGGATCTGGAGGTCCTTGTACATGAAACACAAAAAGCTAGCATGCAGGTACAGCAAGTAATTAGGAAGGCAAATGGAATATTGGTCTTTATTGCAAGGGTGATGGAGTATAAAAGTAGGGAAGTCCTGCTACAACTGTACAGGACATTGGTAAGACCACACCTGGAGTACTGCGTACAGTTTTGGTCTACTTATTTAAGGAAGGATATACTTGTGCTGGAGGCAGTTCAGAGAAGGTTCACGAGGTTGATTCCTGAGATGAAGAGGTTGTCATATGAAAAAAGGTTGAATAGGTTGGGCCTATACTCATTGGTGTTTAGAAGACTTAGAGGTACTCTTATTGAAATGTCTAAGATTCTGAAGGGGCTTGACAGGATAGATGCAGAGAGGATGTTTCCTCTCGTGGGGGAATCTAGAACTTGGGGGCATAGTTTCAGAATAAGGAGTCGCCCATTTAAAATGGAAATGAGGAGGAATTTCTTCTCTCAGAGGGTTGTAAATCTGTGGAATTCTCTATCCCAGAAAGCAGTGGAGTTGGGGTCATTGAATATATTTAAGGCGGAGATGGACAGATTTTTGAAAGATAAGGGAGGCAAGGTTTATGGGGAGCGGGTGGAAAGTGGAGTTGAGGCAAGGATCAGATTAGCCATGATCATATTTAATGGCGGAGCAGGCTGGAGGGGCAATTGGCCTCTTCCTGCTTCTATTTTTTTATGTTCTTACGTCTTCTTGAACTGCTGCAATCCGTTTGCTGAAGGTGCTCCCACAGTGCTGTTACAGAGGGAATTCCAGGATCTTGACCCAGCGATGATGAAAGAACAGCGATATATTTCAAGTCAGCGTGGTGTGTGACTTGGAGGGGAGCTTGCAGGTGGTGGTGTTCCCATGCGCCTGCTGCCCTTGTCCTTCTAGATGGTCGAGGTCGCGGGTTCGAGGTGCTGTCGATGAGGCTCTGGTGAGTTGCTGCAGTACATCCTGCTTGCGTAATCAAAAAGTCAGGCAGTTGCCAAATGTTAAAATGTATGAGAAAAACAGTCAGCGAGACTGGCTCCCATACCACCAATTATGCATGGGGCTTATTTATTTAACTAAATTGTTCTAAATCAGTGAGCTGCACTGAAAGTAAAGCAGCGTTTATTTATTGGAGTTGTGCAGTGTTGGTGCTGCTGGATGCCAACATGTACAATAGGCAGCAACCCCAGAGAAAACTTGTTGAATTTGCTTCTGCCAGCAGCCAGGAAGATCTATTCTTTATTGGGTATTCCCAGCCACTGACATTAGTTACCGACGTGGTACCACTGTGCAATAGGGCAGCATGGGAACACCAGCACCTGCAAGTTCCCCTCCAAGTCACTTGGACATATATGGCAATTCCTTCATCGTTGCTGGGTCAAAATCCTGGAACTCCCTCCCTAACAGCACCGTGGGAGGACCTTCACCACACGGACTGCAGCAGTTCAAGGCGGCGGCTCACCACCACCTTCTCAGTGGGCAATAATTGCTGTCCTCACCCACACGGACACCAGTTCTAGAAGAGCAGTTTAAATCAGGCCAGCTGTGTTCAGGCACATAACGTATAGGAGTTCAGCAAATCAAGAGGGAACCTCAAATGGATGCAGGTAATGGGCAGCATATACAGTCTGAACATGGTATTAAGCAGCATGCTTTTCTTCATGTTTCTCGAGGAAAGTTTACATTTTGCTGAGATTTGTATACATCACTGAGGAAATGAGAACAGCCTTGAAACTCCATATGAACCCAGAATATGACCCCATTTTAACACTTACAAATAACTCATGCTTGCTTTGTTGCAGCACTTTCATTAAACAAGAGAGGTAGAGCTGGATTGAAATGGTATTTAATACAGAACGAAACCTGGCACAATCCCTAGTCCTTCTAGCATAATCCCAGTGCTATTTTTGCACAAATCTGATGCTGTTTTGTCACAATTCCTAGTCCTATTCTGGCACAAACCAGACTCTATCCTATCACAACCCCTGTCCCATCCTGAAAAGATCCTGTTTTGATTCCCGTTCTATCCTGGCACTTGCACACAGAGGTTGGCTCAGCGACATTCTAATTAATTGATTATTTCATACAGTGTCGGCGACATCTAATCACTTATAATTGATCAGTTAGTAGAACCCTAGATATGGAGCAGCATTGGACTATGTCAATCCACAGGACATCTCTTTTGTAACATTAAGCTCAGAATAAACAAAAAAAAAGTAAGGTGATTAGCAAAGGCGACATAAGAAAAAACATTTTTACACAGCGAGTGGTTAGGATCTGGAATGTCTACCTGAAAGGGTGGTGGAGGCAGACACAATCACGGCTTTCAAAAGGGAGTTGGATAAGTAGCTGAAAGTACATTTTTTTGCAGGGTTACGGGGAAAGGGTAGGGGAGTAGGACTCCTGAGGTGCTCTTTTACAGTGTCAGCTGTGATTCAGTGGGTATCACACTCGCCTCTGAGTCAGAAGGTTGTGGGACTTGAGCAATCTGGGCTGACACGCCAGTGCAATGCTGAGGGAGTGCTGGACTGTTGGAGGTGCCGTCTTTTGGATGAGACGTTAAACCGAGGTCCCGTCTGCAGTCTCACGGAGATGTAAAAGATCCCATGGCACTATTTTGAAGAAGAGCAGGGAGTTATCCCCGGTGTCCTGGCCAATATTTATCCCTCAATCAACATAACAAAAACAGATTATCTGGTCATTATCACATTGCTGTTTGTGGGAGCTTGCTGTGCGCAAATTGGCTGCCACGTTTCCCACATTACAACAGTGACTACACTCCAAAAGTACTTCATTGGCTGTAAAGCGCTTTGAGGCGTGAAATGCTCTGTATAAATCCAAGTCTTTCATTTTTTCTTTTCATGCAGAGAGCCGGCACGGGCTCGACGGGCTGAATGACCATTTTCGCTGCTGTAGGCATTCTATGATTCTATGATTCTATGATTCTATGATTCTATAACCTTATTTTCTTTAGTTTGGCCACTTTTTCAAATAAAAGAAAAGAATGATATACTCTGCAGAGTGCATGCATGTATAATTAATCAACGGCTTGTATAATATATGTATTATGTTTAAAACTGATGTACTGCCTGTTTGTTTCTTCGAATAAGAATTTTGAATTGCACGCGAGTGTCTTTTGCCTCCCTATCCCTATAAGTCTGCAAAGAGCCACATACTTCATTTCCGTCTGTTATACAATACCCAGCCTCAGGTTAATGGTTCGTTTGATCACGACACCCCCAAAACAAAAAAGCTGCTTTTTTTTTTAGTCGAGGCTAGCTGATAAAAGATGAATTATTAAAAATAAAAGCTTCAATCTTCCATGTAACGGAGATATTAGTCTTGTGTGTGTGTGTGTTTATACATTGAGATGAAAGCTCATCCGCCCCACAACAGCACCTCTGCAAATGAACAAAGCATCAAATGGAACACATCAAAGGCACTGCCCAGATTGTTAACCTTTCCTAACAGGGAAACGGTCTCATTAATGGGCGCAAAGGTACATTGTTTGTGTTCGTTGCCCTTGATTAGCGGTGTGCTTTGGCCGCTGTATTTATGTCACTTTTTCGCTTTGCTACAGCACAAAGCCACTCGAGTCCCTTTGAAGTACTAACACTGCCGATAGGTATTACACTGATGTTTCTACCCAGCTTTAAAAAAAAAATCCGCATTTCGTTTCTCGCTAATTAGAGCACAGCCGAGCAAGGAATAATTTCCTTACAATCATTTGGGCCGTGATTATCTTAATTAAGAGGATGAATGCAGTCCTAAAAAAACATCCTAGTTGCTGATCACTTTTTTTTTCCTCTGCTGAGACGTAAAGGTACATGCAGAGATTGTCGCAATCCGGTTTTAAATCGGCCAAACCAGCGTGGAAGATCGTGAAATTTTAAACATAAGTTACGTCAAGCATAAGCCGAGTTTCTGACATCTTTAACGCTGGTTAAACATCGTTCTGGAAGCCGGCCCCGCCCACAATACTGTCCATGCCCCGGTGGAAATAATGCGCTTCGTGAGTTTCCGCTGATTGTGGCCGTTCGAGGAGGCTCTAACAAATTGAGATGGGGTATTCGGCGCACAGGCATTAGTAGGCAACATTTCCTTTAAGCTACGTGGCCGGGCAGGTGTCTCGAGGTCCCGTGCAGCCAGGCTTCACAATGCAAAAATCCGCGCATGTGCGGAGGTTTGAATGGATCACATTGGTTGAAGACCCAAAAACTTAGGGGGAGCATTGCTGGTAGGCATGCTTTAAAGTTTTTTTAACATTAAAAACATATTTAATTTAATAAGAAACTGACCACTGTACACCAATGAAACTAATAAATGGTTCAGTATAGTTTTTTTAAAGTCATTTTCAGTGATTTAAAATCAGGTTACTCACAGGTGGTGGACTAGGCACTCTTATTAAAAATGATTATTTTTGTGATAAACCCATTTTCAATTGGATTAATAAAACTACACCAGATTACCACACTTAAATATATCAATGAATATTTTTTAATGCAAAGAGAAAAAATTACGTCTTATTATAACAATCGATTGCATTTGTGATTATGCAAATGAGTTTGGGCAGAAACTTGAACCATAACTACTTGGGAAAAACAATGGAATTTCAAAAGGAATTTGTCGATTGCGCCCAAAGCAGAAACTCTACCCCACAGTGCCTCTGGCACCGATTATATTTGTCCTTAGAAGTGAATCATATACATGTTTATTTGAGCATGGCCTATGCACAAGTCAGATTGTTTTAAACAATATGCATTGTACTCCTGAAATCTCTCTTGGTCGAAAGGAAGCCTGGCTATGGGATAGGCTTTATGTCAGAATCAATTCAAAGATGCCATATTGGCCAAACTCTTGAGCTAGCATTCAGACATTTGTCCACAGCTCAGTGTACCTGGAGCTCCTGTGTGTGTTCCAAGGAATTTTAGAATTGTATTAATTTTAATAAATTTATTTCACATCTAAATCAGCAAGATCTGATCCCCAATCTATGCTAATTAGCTGGTCTCTCCTGAAGCAATTGGAGTCAGTCCCCCATGGAATAGGAAATCAGCCAGGTTCCAATGCCTGACTGATCTTCAGTGATCCCTGCTGGGAGATGGGTGTGTGTGTGGATGTTGGGTGGGACAGGAATTGACTTGGCTGTGACTCTCCACAAACAGCTCACTGCCACTCCCTGTCTAGGTTCTCACACGAAGAATGGCCATTGAATGAGGAATTACAGGATGGCTGGTGCCCATTGAATTGTAACCTAGCAAGGGGTCAATATCTGGAGTGGAGTGACTTAAAAGTAAAAACTTACTAACTATAAATAACAACATTACATCTCAGATTAAATTATTTTACATGTACATGTAGACTGACAGTTTAGGTGATTATGTTCCACCCACAACATGAGACATTGAAAGCATCCTTCTGGCCTCACTCTGCTCTGGAACTAGTTGACTGATTTCCCCACTTCCTTCTGTGTAATGCTAATCCATGATTGTTTCCCATGCACTTCTTTCATTACCTCCCAAATCGTTGCTCACATCAAAATATTTATTTAACCAAGAACTCAATGAACTGACACATTTGTTTCATGTTAAGGCCCCTGGGGAATGGTACCTTCAATTATTTGGAGGAAGGAGGATCTTGGTTGGATATTGGGATTATCTGCTTAATGATATAATATGTAATGAGAAAGGACTAATTATCAATCTTGTTGTGCGAGACCCCTCGGGGAAGAGTGACCATAATATGGTAGAATTCTTTATTAGGATGGAGAGTGACACAGTTAATTCAGAAACTAGGGTCCTGAACTTAAGGAAAGGTAACTTCGATGGTTTGAGGCGTGAATTGGCTAGAATAGACTGGCAAATGATACTTAAAGGGTTGATGGTGGATAGGCAATGGCAAACATTTAAAGATCACATGGATGAACTTCAGCAATTGTACATCCCTGTTTGGAATAAAAATAAAATGGGGAAGGTGGCTCAACCATGGCTAACAAGGGAAATTAAGGATAGTGTTAAATCCAAGGAAGAGGCATATAAATTGGCCAGAAAAAGCAGCAAACCTGAGGACTGGGAGAAATTTAGAATTCAGCAGAGGAGGACAAAGGGTTTAATTAAGAGGGGGAAAATAGAATACAAGAAGCTTGCCGGGAACATAAAAACTGACTGTAAAAGCTTCTACAGATATGTGAAGAGAAAAAGATTAGTGAAGACAAACGTAGGTCCCTTGCAGTCAGATTCAGGTGAATTTATAATGGGAACAAAGAAATGGAAGACCAATTGAACAAATACTTTGGTTCTGTCTTCACGAAGGAAGACACAAATAACCTTCCGGAAGTACTAGTGGATCAAGAGTCTAGTGAGAAGGAGGAACTGAAGGATATCCTTATTAGATAGGAAATTGTGTTAGGGAAATTGATGGGATTGAAGGCCGATAAATCCCTGGGGCCTGATAGTCTGCATCCCAGAGTACTTAAGAAAGTGGCCCTAGAAATAGTGGATGCATTGGGGATCATTTTCCAACAGTCTATCGACTCGGGATCAGTTCCGATGGACTGGATGGTAGCTAATGTAACACCACTTTTTAAAAAGGGAGGGAGAGAGAAAGTGGGTAATTATAGACCGGTTAGCCTGACATCAGTGGTGGGGAAAATGTTGTAATCAATTATTAAGGATGAAATAGCAGCGCGTTTGGAAAGCAGTGACAAGATCGGTCCAAGTCAGCATGGATTTATGAAGGGGAAATCATACTTGACAAATCTTCTGGAATTTTTTGAAGATGTAACTAGTAGAGTGGACAAGGGCGAACCAGTGGATGTGGTGTATTTGGACTTTCAAAAGGCTTTTGACAAGGTCCCACACAAGTGATTGATGTGCAAAATCAAAGCACATGGTATTGGGGGTAATATACTGACGTGGATAGAGAACTGGTTGGCAGACAGGAAGCAGAGAGTTGGGATAAACGGATCCTTTTCAGAATGGCAGGCAGTGACTAGTGGGGTGCCGCAGGGCTCAGTGCTGGGACCCCAGCTCTTTACAATATACATCAATGATTTGGATGAAGGAATTGGGTGTAATATCTCCAAGCTTGCAGATGACACTAAACTGGGTGGCGGTGTGAGCTGTGAAGGGGCCGTTAAGAGGCTGCAGGGTGACTTAGACAGGTTAGGTGAGTGGGCAAGTGCATGGCAGATGCAGTATAATGTGGATAAATGTGAGGTTATCCACTTTAGGGGCAAAAACGCAAAGACAAAATATTATCTGAATGGTGGCAGATTAGGACAAGGGAGGTGCAAAGAGACCTGGGTGTCATGGTTCATCAGTCATTGAAAGTTGGCATACAGGTACAGCAGGCGATAAAGAAGGCAAATGGTATGTTGGCCTTCATAGCTAGGGGATTTGAATATAGGAGCAGGGAGGTCTTATTGCAGTTGTACAGGGCCTTGGTGAGGCCTCGCCTGGAATATTGTGTTCAGTTTTTGTCTCTCAATCTGAGGAAGGACATTCTTGCTATTGAGGGAGTGCAGCGAAGGTTCACCAGACTGATTCCCGGGATGGCTGGACTGACATATGAGGAGAGACTGGATCAGCTGGGCCTTTATACATTGGAGTTTAGAAGGATGAGAGGGGATCTCATAGAAACATACAAGATTCTGACGGGACGGGACAGGTTAAATGCGGGTAGATTGTTCCCGATGTTGGGGAAGTACAGAACCAGGGGATACAGTCTTAGGATAAGGGGTAGGCCATTTAGGACTGAGTTGAGGAGAAACTTCTTCACTCAGAGAGTTGTTAACCTGTGGAATTCCCTGCCGCAGAGAGTTGTTGATGTCAGTTCGTTGGATATATTCAAGAGGGAGTTAGATATGGTCCTTACGGCTAAGGGGATCAAGGGGTATGGAGAGAAGGCAGGAAAGGGGTACTGAGGGAATGATCAGCCATGATCTTATCGAATGGTGATGCAGGCGCAAAGGGCTGAATGGCCTATTCCTACACCTATTTTCTATGTTTCTATGTTTCTATGTTTCTATATCTTTATTGCCTGGCAGCTCAGGCAATTGGGATCTTGCTTTAATACCACATTTGAAGGAATCAAATCCATGCCTATTTCTCTTCCTTAATTCTAAAGTGCATTTTTCTCCCTTTTCCTGGGGCCCTAGTTATCTAGATCATTTCAAAACCAAAAAGCCTGTTCTCAGACCTCTTCCAAAGGCCATGTGTAAGCATCTGTTAAAGAATCGACTCACCCCATGGGGTAACGTCACCTCCATCAGGCATCTGGCTGAGATCAGAAACTCACTGGCCGGGAAACATGTCTGTGAGCTTTAGTCTTATTGCTGCCATTTTTTTTTAACTACAAACTGCAGTAGCTTGGCCCCTGAGCCAGTTAATGAAGGTACTTGCTTGTGAGTGTGAGAATGCACCCTCAATGCGCTCAGCTGGAGCTTAAACACAAAGTCAAGAACATTGCGATTTAGCCTAGAGCGAGGGGTAGGCTAGTCTCAGTATTTGCCATAATTGGTATCAGCGCACAGCTTCATTATTTGTCAGTTGACCACTTTACCGTCGTGCGACAACCCTCCTATCATTGGCACTGGTCAGAGCAGGAGCAGGGAAACTGGAAAGTGTAGTGCCCACAGAACTCAAACATAAAGAATGTGGAATCACTAAAATGTCATTTAAAATCTAATGAACACAGCAAGGTGAACTAAAATTTCCTGCAGTAATAAATAAGATAGGAAAATAAAGTGAAATTATAATCAATATATCCTAAGATAAATATTTTTCTCCCAGATAGAAATCAAAACATCTATTCATCTAAATTTTAAGGAGGGTTTTGAGTTATTCTTTGCACTATTTTCAACCTAGATTAAACAGATAGTACGGCGTCTGTGACAAAATATTTTTTCAAAAATCTGTTTTTAGCTTCAATAATTTCTCACCTCCTAATCTACCTATAAACGATGGCCACACAATACAGGGTGGCTGGCTTTATGTTACAAGAGCATTATGCCCCCCAAAACAATAACTCGCTGGCAATATGATTTCTGAAGGAGGCCTGGGGCATTTCGTTCATAATTTTAATAACCTTCTTGGAATTAGATCGCTTGACATTCATCACATTTCTGTGTCATTTATCTTCTGGTCAGGTCATTACATTACCTCACACGCTCCCAGATCCTGTGACATAATATTTACATATTCTTTTGACAGCCTTGCTGAGGATAGTGAATTTAACGATTTAAGGAAGGAGTGAAGTGGGCGATTGAAGATCAATGACTTATTTAATGGTATGGTGAGAAAAATAAGGGAGGAGAGTTGCCGAAACCTTGAAAGATCCAACAGCGTTTTAACCATTCTGATTGGCTTTGATGCTTTCAAAAATGTTGCAGCTTGTACTTTGAAGAGGCTTCTAAGCAGTCCCGCAGGCAGCCGGTTGGGCACTGATGTTATAATATTACAATAATCTAATAGTTATTTATTTCTTCCTAACATTTCGATGTTATTTTTTTAACTCTCTCCCTATTCCTTACGTCCCCTTGTGCCCGGTCCCATTTCCCATTGGAGAAGACAGGCAGATACTTATCCTCATCTGCCCATGTTACTCTGAAACGTGCTGTTAGAACATTAGAACATAAGAATTAGGAGCAGGAGCAGGCCATTTGGCCCCTCGAGCCTACTCCGCCATTCATAAGATCATGGCTGATCTGATCCTGGGCTCAGCTCCACTTCCCTGCCCGCTCCCCATCACCCTTCACTCCCTCATCGTTCAAAAATCTGTCTATCTCCACCTTAAATATATTCAATGACCCCGCCTCCACAGCTTTCTGGGGCAGAGAATTCCACAGATTTGTGACGTTCTGAGAGAAGAAATTCCTCCTCATTTCAGTTCTAAACGGGCGACCCCTTATTCTGAAACTATTCCCCCTAGTTCTAGATTCCCCCACCCTAACCCTAACCCCAGATCCTCTCTGCATCTACCCTGTCAAGTCCCCTCAGAATCTTATATGTTTCAATACGATCAACTCTCAACTCCAATGAGTATAGGCCCAACCTGCTCAATCTTTCTTCATAAGTCAAACCCCTCATCTCAGGAAGCAACCTCATGAACCTTCTCTGAGCTTTGGAGCTCCCTCATGGATGACTCTGGGTTACAATCTCTCGGTTTGGTGACTCCTCTCCAAGGCATGAGTGTGGAATCAGAGGCTGAAACCTGCATTTGGTCTCATATTTAATAATGTGTCTAATTTGTTATTTTCTTTTGCTGTATAAATATAAGCCTAACATTAACTATGCAATATTAATGTACATTAAATCTTTATGACATTTTAGCAGATAAATATTTTAATAATGTTATCTTATTTTAAACAGGTTAACAATCCATTAAAACAGTGAACAAAGTATTGTCATGTGAATGCATTAAACATTTGTATGCTAATGTTGCACAGAATCCTTTCCAGGTTGTAATATCCAAGGTGATTTGTCAGTATAGCGCGTTGGCTCACTAACTCATTGCAACACCAATTGTTATGCTGGTAGTTCTCCCCTGTGACGGGTGAGTTACTGGTCTCAGTCACATATTGTGTGGCACAGAGGTAGGCACAATCCCGAGGCAGCCTAGAGCAGGAATATCAGAGGGTGATTCTTATCCAGGAGCTCAAGAACGACACAGGTATGGTCAGGCCCCGTTTCCACAGTGAACGACAGATTCAAGTCAGAAGACTTTGGAAGGTGGGAAAATTTGCTGATACCATGGACTGTTCTACTGATGACATAACATCCATAAGATGAGGAACAAGGTTTATTTTTCTTCTTATATGGGCATAGCAGAATGTGTAGAATATTACCTGAGTGTTACAGAAAACTGCCTGATAAACAAGCAACAACGATGCCACCAATGATAAGAAATCTAGAATAAACAATTATCTTGCTACATTTTTGGTGTTCATCAAGGTGAGAGATGTTGGTGCTGGGGAATTTAAATCTTCTCATTTCAGGTATCAAATATCAACTCTTCTTGATCAGGTATAGATGCATTCAAGGGGAAAGAAAAAAAGGCTTACATTTATATAGCGCCTTTCACGTCCACCGGACGTCTCAAAGCGCTTTACAGCCAATGAAGTACTTTTGGAGTGTAGTCACTGTTGTAATGTGGGCTAGATAGTCGCACGAGGGAGAAAGGAATAGAAGGATACGTTGATGAGGTTAAAGAGGGGTGGGAGGGAGCTTTGTGTGGAACATAAACACCAGCACGGACCTATTGGGCCGAATGGCCTGTTTCTGTACTGTATATACTTTGTAACTTTGTATAGCAGAGCCAGGTGCAGAGGTCAGCTGCCTCTACTCATCCACTGCCCAAACCTCAGATGAGCAGGCCCTATAGCGCCAGTATCAATTTCCCACAGCAGCCACCTGTGGCCTCTCTGAATGAGATTGACAACTAGTACCAACTTAGGGGCAGTTTTATGCTGTCGGCCAATGCCCACTAGGAACTGGATTGAGACTGAACAAATTTATGTCATATACGATCCCTATAGCTAGCAGACAGAAGAAAGTTCCATCCTATCAGGATTTGAATTCAGGTCCCTGAATCAAAGTGCTGTTTCTATTTCACTACCCAGTTCCCCATAAATAACCAATGAAAACAAATTTGTTACTATGAAAATGCATCAAATCTTCTAGAACATTACAACGTTACCTAATCCGAGGTAATTCTTCTGTCTCTTTTATTATTATTTACTAATGTAGTCTAAGTTCTTTGGACCAGATATTCCATGGGGGTTTCACTGGTCTCCCACTATATCTCTGGAAGTTTATCTCTTTATACACCCATGATATAATCACACATTGGTTGCATTACTGAATACTATACTTATCCAACAGATATACGCAATGATCATATGGACATGTGAAAACAAAGGATCAGCTGATCCACTGAGCCTGCTCTGAGCTGTCATAACGTAACTTCTACACATTGGCCAAGTGTGAGGTCCAGGCAATTTGAACCCCCAGGTCTCATTTTAATATGATTGATGGGCTGCCCACCCGATTGTAACATAAGAAACATAAGAAATAGGAACAGGAGTAAGCCATTTGGCCCCTCGAGCCTGCACCGCCATTTAATAAGATCATGGCTGATCTGATCATGGACTCAGTTCCACCTCCCCACCCACTCCCCATAACCCCTTATGCCCTTATTGCTCAAAAATCTGTCTATCTCCGGCTTAAATTTATTCAATGACCCAGCCTGCACAGCTCTCTGGGGCAGAGAATTCCACAGATTTACAACCCTCTGAGAGAAGAAATTCCTCCTCATCTCAGTGTTAAATGGGCGGCCCCTTATTCTGAGGCTATGTCCCCTACTTTTACTTTCCCCTATGAGTGTAAATATCCTCTTTGCATCCACCTTGTCGAGCCCCCTCATTATCTTATATGTTTCAATAAGATCACCGCTTATTCTTCTGAACTCCAATGAGTAGAGGCCCAACCGACTTAACTTATCCTCATAAGTCAACTCCCTCATCTTCGGGATCAACCTAGTGAACCTTCTCTGAACCGTGCTGGGAAACGGGCAGCCGTCCCACTTTCGGAGCAGAATTTCCAGTGGACCACCCAAGACCTATTTAATGCGACAATGCGCCTCTCAAAGTAAAATTTCATTCCCTGTTTTCAGATTTTGTTACAACACAGTGGACACTATTCTGGTCGGGCTAATGAGTCAGTGGGCTGCCTCCAGGTTTTGATGCTTCACTGGAGGTTCGTGTGGAGGAGGTCAAGGCAAGGAGGGAGCTACTGTTCCTCAGCATCTACAGGAGCAGCCCCAGAACCACAAATTGAGCGGGGCAGAGGTGGCTGACAGGTTCAGTGCCAGCAGCATCAACCCCCCAGACATGGCTTCAGTCTGGGAAGAGATTCAATGACCTCACAAGAGCAGCAAAAGCGAGTATAGCTCTTCAACTCTTTCAATAACACTCCTTTCACTCTCCTCCACCATTCTCAACAATTCTGTCCCCTCTATCACATCCTTTGACATATAATCACAAGGCCACACTGCAATACCGCTCATTCCAACCACGCACAACTCTTCCTTTGCTGTTCACACCACATACGAATAACATTCTCTTATCACATCATTGCACTTGGACAACCATCAACTGCTCCTACTCCCTCCCCACTTTACATTCCACACGATTGGCTTTACATTTATCACCTTCCCATCCTCATTCCATCGTGCTTCTTCTCCAGCTCTCAGCACATGCACTATATTGACAAGCCCTACACATCTCCACGCATCTTTTCAACAGCCATTCATTGGCTCTCACCCTCTCTTTCAGCAGGACGAAACAGCAAATAATGCCAGGGAGAGGACCAAGAGCGGGGGTGGTGTGCCCAACACCGTACCCCTCACCCAAGCGGAATACAAGCCCCGGAGATTAGTGGCCTGGGCAAAGCCACGAAGATGAGGCCGGTAGCTTATCTCAGCAGGGTGTTGGCATATTACTTGTAATCCTTCATGTATCTTGACAAATATTCAGCGTGCTTCAAGTTGCATTCTGCAGACTGTCACCTGCTAATGTCTAGCCTCTCACTGCCATCCTAACTCTTGTCCACTTTTTCTCTATCCTCAGGGTCATTCTCAGCTCCCGGACCCCCCCCAGAAGCAGACACCTCAGAGGAGGTCAATCCTCCTGAAGATGCGCCATCACGCACTTCATCCCTCCTAAGCACCAGCATGGACACACTCTGTGTGGGTTCGATAGTGAGGCAGAGGATAGTGAGCGAGCAACAGCAGGTACTGGTGGCAGAGCCAGCCCAGGAGCTAGCTCACCAGTGCCAAAATAGAGCAGCCTGCAGCCGGCCCTCACTGGCTCGAGCACCCAGAAGTCATCGGCCTTGAGAATCTCAAGGGTGCCAATATGAGCTACTGTAACCTTACCCAGTTTTGCTGAAGCCACTAGGGATCACCTTATTGGAGTAGTAGAGTTAGGAAAACCTTTTTAATCAAAAGGCCCCAAGGGTTGACACTTGGGGAATAAATGAATGGAAGGCAATTATTGTGTCGGGAATTAAATTCATCACCTTTACCACAATTGGCAGCTTGGTCGGCAGTGTGGTTATGCAGCAGCTTCTGACTCAGCATTGTCACTATATCACTGATTAGAAGTTGGCTGATTGGCTTAATGTTTTTTAATACACGATTAAAGGAGCGGTGGAGGATATAACAAGAAGTATTACTGCAGTGGAGCTCTGTGTAAGTTTTCTGGACAGGGGAAAGAGCAGGTCACAGGACTCAGTGAGAAATTAACTCACCCCTCCTGATGCAAGGTATTGAGATGTCCCTCTTTCTGCTTCCTCGCCTTCCCCCCTAGTCTTCCTCAGTGGCTGTGCCTCCTCCAGATGCAGACCTCTGTATTTGGCAAGGTGCAGGGTGCAGAACAATACTAGGATGCAGGAGACTCTTTGTGGAGCTTATTGTAGCGGGCCCCAGATCTGTCAAGACACCTGAACCTCTGCTTCAGCATCCCTATGGTGGTCTCAATAATGAACCGGGTGGTCCCCTGGCTTTGACTATACTGTGTTACTCAGTAGTGGTGGAGTTGTGGAAAGGTGTCATGAGCCACTTTTGTAGGGGGTATCCTGCGTCCCCCAGCCTGACACGTTCCTGAAAGGATCGTTGATTATCGCAGGATAAATGAACTGTGACAGCTGCCTGGGTACTTTACACAAACTTGCATGATCCTGTTTCTGTGCAGCTGGACATTAATGATAGCTTTTCCTATTCACGAATGCTGCTAGCTGGTGTTCTAGTCCATGACTATTCAAATGTCTAGCTGGTGTTCTAGTCCATGTTCTAGTCAAAGCCTCCCTGATAAAGTGCAACATCCCCACCCACACCTGGGAGTCCCTGGCCAAAGACCGCCCTAAGTGAAGGAAGTGCATCCGAGAGGGCGCCGAGCACCTCGAGTCTCAACGCCGAGAGCGTGCAGAAATCAAGCGCAGGCAGCGGAAAGAGCATGCGGCAAACCAGTCCCACTCTCCCTTTCCTCAACGACTATCTGTCCCACCTGTGATGGGGACTGTGGCTCTTGTATTGGACTGTTCCGCCACCTAAGGACTCATTTTTAGAGTGGAAGCAAGTCTTCTTTGATTCCGAGGGACTGCCTATGATGATAGTCCATGACTGCAACATGCCTGCAGTCAATGCTGCTCTGCATGCAAGGGAAGTCTGCCAGTGCTAAACCCCCCCCCAGCTCTCTCGTGTTGACTGTTGAGGTCACCGGGGAAGGTGATGTACTGGTTAGCCCTGGAGAACAGGGCATCGGTGACCTGCTTACTGCAGCCCTGCACTGTACTGTAGACGGAGAGATGTGGCCGATTCCCCCTGTAGTAAATGGGAAGGAGCCAGTAGCAATGGCGTTAAGGGCTGCAATGACATTGAGAGCCACTGGCAAAGCATGACCTTGTGGTGCAGCCAGCAGCAGGGAGTGTTGCAGAAGGCTGCAGGGTCTGCGCCAGCCTGCTTGGACAAGCATAGCCTCCTAATGCACTGTCCTTCAGATAGATCCAAGAAACTGACTCTTGGCCTGTGCTCCCTGTGTGCTGTGTATGGCCTCCTAGAAGCATCACCCTCACCTGCTGTCTTTTAACAGGCCCACCTGCTGCTCCTCTTCCTCCAACTGTTCCTTCATCGAAATGAAACTGGCAATAACAGCACCCACGATAAGCAGATAAAACTTACGGAGGGTAAGTAAGGCAAAAAATATCAGAAGGAAGTGACCCGGAAGCTGTAAATTCTCCTGACAATCCAAACTGCACAATGGCACACACAGATCCAATGATCCACTTGGTGCCACTTTAAATACTGCTTCAGTGGCTCTTACGGACCAATCCCACTCGGTTTTACTGACGGATTGGGAACTGGGTGGGACTTCTGCGATCTCATGTTAAAATTATGTTGGGGTCCAAATTGCATCAAAGAACCCTGATTTACATGTAATCAGAAGGCCCCCACTTTCTTCCGGCAATTGCCTAGAATGACTCAGAAAACTGCATCTGGTGGCAGATGGGAAAGCATTGGGAAAGCAACGGTAAGTACTCTACTGTGGGCTTAACCATCGGCCTGTCCCATACCTGTCTGGCGTGGCGGGTTAAAGTCGGCCCTATGGAAATCAATGCCAAGTCCCAATCTTAACACAATGTCAATGCACTAATTGTTGGTTCCAGTTATGAGTTTCATTATATATAACTTTTTCTGTTCCTTAACTATTCGATTTAGACCACAGCATTGGGTAACAGCTATGAAGTGGCATGCAGGTACATAGTAATACAAAATGAACCACGTTACCAAAAGAATTAACAAGATGCTCGCACAAGATGGCTATAAAATATTTATGAAAAGTAATACATTTTTAACTAAATGTCTCAGAGCCTGTAGTTATTGAAATTGTGTTGAAATTATGCATTGTGTGAAATGAGGTTTTCTATCACAGGCTGTAATGTGGAACAATCACCAAAGGACAGGGCTAGAATTTTTAACAAATGGGAAAAATATTCACTTTTCATCATAACTTCCTTGCCATGAAAGAAATTGCAGGAACATGTGGTTTTGAAGTGTTCACATTCTTAAAATGTGATTCTGTTACACGTAAAGAAAAACAGCAGCCAACCCCACTGTACCCGCAGTAACAATTATTTGACATTTCTCGTAGTCACTGAAGCCACTTATTCAGTGTCAATGTCGACTAATTGTGAGTGCAGCTGTGGGGTGCACAATATTTGTGGTTAATATCGGAACAACGATTGAGAATAGCCTGATTTACCTACCAGCTCCTTCAGGTATTAGTAACCGCTGCACTGGAGCATTGCCCGTCTGATTTTTGCCTGGGATGGGTATTGGCAGATGACCCCTAAATTTACCAAGGGGACAATAAGCATGACAAGTTCTCACTGAACAATGAGCTGCTTTGCAACCACTTGAAGGTCCGGGCAGGAGGTCAAGAAAAAGAGTATGGGCTAGATGTTCCTCATTTTTTGCATGCTTAATGCCCACTTAACATCCATTTTACCGCTGAAATGACGTATAACGCCCATATATCGCCCATTTAGCCACAAAATGTAAACTGATGAGCATTTTTCGGAAACTTATCGCTGAGCGTTACTTTCCCCATGTGCTTAACGCTGGGGAAAAATAATACCGCCCACCCACTTTTTTGGGGCGGCATCATCAGAATGGTCGAAATCAGTGCCCCTATCACCCAGCGTTACTTTCCGTACGGAATTAACACCGAGATTCAAGATTCAATAATACCGCCTGCCCATTTTTTTTTTGTCGTAAAGAGCACATTTGGCGAAACTAACACCCAGGAGATCGCCCACTGTCACTTTCACCACCTCGCACACATATCGCCCACAATATTGCTCGCCCAAAAAAACGCCCAGAAAAAGTGGAACTGTCCTGAACTATATGCTCTTTACGTCAAAAAAAAAATGAGCGGGCGGTATTATTGAATCTCAGCGTTAATTCCATGTGGAAAGTAACGCTGGGTGATAGGGGCATTGATTTCGCCCATTCTGATGATGCCGCCCCAAAAAAGTGGGCGGGCGGTATTATTTTTTCCCAGCGTTAAGCACATGGGGAAAGTAATGCTCAGCGATAAGTTTCCGAAAAATGCCCGTCAGTTTCCATTTTGTGGCTAAATGGGCGATATATCGGCGTTATACATCATTTCAGCGGTAAAATGGTGTGGTGTGGCTGCCATTTTTTAATCGCAGGTCGCTTCATTCAAAAAGCTGCTTCAACTTCGGGGGAGTTTGCATTGACTCTGGAGTTCTTCTCGGGTGAAGTGACCATCTCAACAGACATATTTTCAGACTCTGGACTATTGGGGGTTTACTCTAGGTGTATCTTAGTGAGGAAATTATTGCTTCTGATAAATCGCTATTATACTTTCATTGCAATGGGGCCAGCCATTGATTAATATGCAGATGCTGCAGAGTCATTATGTCCTCAATTTAAGACGTGCAAGAATGAGGAGGTGGGCCAGACCTTACACACCCCGCACGTACAGGGAAAAGTGTCTTACCTCAAAATCTGACCACACCTACATTCGGAGACTGCGCTTCCACGAGGTGGTGATCAATGAAATATGTGAGCTCATCAGGCCACAGAAGCAGCCTGCCATCAGGACATCAGTGTCGGTCGAGGCCAAGGTCACTGCGGCACTGTCTTTCTGCCCGTCCGGTTCCTTTCGGGCCCCCGCGGTCGAGATTTGCCCTCTGACTCACCATGCCACCCATCGCTGCATTAGACAGATCACGGAACCCCTGTACGCGAGAAGGATGGACTTTATCAGCTTCCCCATGACCATGAAGGCTCAGACTGACAGGTCTGGAGCATTCTACTGCATTTCTAAGTTCCCCAGGGTGCAGGGAGCAATACAGTGCACTCACATCACCGTGCGGCCATCTTCTCAGGATCTGGGCATTTCTGTAACAGAAAAGGATTTCACTCCCTGAAGGTCCAACTTGTTGTCGACCACAACCAGATCATAATGGCAGTGAATGCCAAATGTCCGGGCACCTTCGATCAGGCTCACATCCTGCGTGAGAGCGCTGTCTCTGACATCTTTAAGAGTCAGCCACAAGGACAATGCTGGATGCTTGGTGATAACCGATATGACCTAGCCACCTGGCTGATGACCCCCCTGCATGACACCCACACCAAGGCCGAGAAGCGATACAACTGGAGCTACAGAGACACACGCAATGTGGTCCAGAAAACAATAACTGTGCTTAAGCAGCGCTTCAGATGTCAGGACCATTCAGGAGGGGAACTACAATACAACCCTGAGCAAGTAGCTAAAGTCGTGGTCGTGTGCTCCATGCTGCACAACCTGGCTATCAGGAGGGGCCAAGAATTGCCAGAAGGGACTGATGCTCCACCTCAGGAGAGAGAGGAAGAGGACAACGAGGGGCTGGACATTGACCTAGGGCCAGACAATCAGGCTGGCTATGCAACCATGCCCACGACCCCCTCCAGACCGCAGGAAAGGGCCCGTGGTGGCTACATAGCTGCAAGACTCTTACATGAGGAGCTGATATCTGAACGATTTGCCTGAAAGAACATTTCTGTGAGTGACAACGCTAGCACACAGCTGTGTGTGTGCAGCTCAGACATCAATGGTGCCCATCACCTTGGTGCCAGTTAAAGTTTACATTGATTGAAGTTAAGTTTTATTTAACCCTTTCATGTTAAGGAATTACCAGTGTGTAATGGTACAGCTATCTGAGAGCTATGCGCAACAAGGTTTTGTTCAATAAAAACATTTTTACACCAACATTGGTCTGAAATCATAAGTATCACAGGCAAAAACACCCAACCCCTGCCCACACCACACTTTTCCACCATTGACATCAATCAAATGTTCAACATGTCCAGCAACACAGAATACAAAGGCAAAGCAGGAGGTTGATCCCCTCCCCCCATACATTACAACAAATTGCATTCACCCAGATGGAGATATAACACAACCATCACCTGCGGACATGCACCTCACTTTCCTTCCACCCTCCCCTTCTTCTCCCCACCTCTACCCCTTCCCCTCCTCACCCCATGGTGCCTGGCTGAGGAACTCCTCAGGCGGTGCCTCATTGGGGGGGATGAAGGCAGAGGCAGTGGTTGCACAGGTACGAGAGCGGGGGATGCTGAGGGGGCAACATTTGCTGATGTAGAAGCAGGATCTTGGTCCTTGCTCTCATCTGTCATTCGCAGTGGTGGTGTGGAACCTAGGGGTGGTGTGCCGCGCTCTGGGACCACTGGGAGGCCTGTGCCAGCAGTGCTCCTGGCTATCGCATCCAGGGCCTCCACCATCTATGGAACGTACTCAGACATGGTGGCCAGCTGTCGGGATATTTCCCCCAATGCTTCAATGAGCTGGTCACCAATGTCTACAGTCCTCCTGGACAACTGTACCATCTCTCCGCTCTTATGTGGCGCTCGTGGACCAGACATGCCACGTCCACGAGGCCTCCGCGGGGTGGGCGCCATCCTGGGGACAAATGGGGTGCCCTGTGGTGAGGTGCTTGGGGCCGGTATCTCCAGAGTGGAGGCAGGAATGACCGGAGGACCACGAGATGGCCTTGGGGTGGAATGGCTTCTGGAGCGTGGTAATGCAGGTTCCTCGAAGTCGCCGCTCTCATCCGTGGAGAACAGACCGAGCGGAATGACGGACGAGAATCGGAGCTCCTCAGCACCAGATGTAGGATCGTCCAGAGATTCGGACCCCGCGTCCACACCTGCTGGCCTCTGTGTTCTTGCCTGTGTTCTTTGCTGCTGGCTGAGCTGCAAAACACAAATGAGGTTATTAGAGGAGAAGGGGGTGCTAGGATCACAAGGTGAATCCAGCGTTACACAGAGCATATGCACGACAAAAGCATCAGCGGTCTCAAAATCATCACAGACATCGCATTTCATGACCATCAACACATTGTGCATTGCAATGATTGTCATTGGGCCAGCATTATTTCTATGACAATTTTAGAAATCATCTACCACATATGATTGTTCGGATATGAGTGGGTGTGGCATCTATTGAATTTATATCACGCAATGGTGTAAGCTTGACTCACGTGGCATCACTTCAGGGTCTGCAAATGCTTCCGTGGCTGTCCGGGGGTGCTTCCCCACGAGTGCGAGCACACGCTCCTCCATCTCAGTGATGTCGCTGGGGACTGGTGACCCCCCCACCTGTTCGCCTCTGCACAGACCTCATCGTCGATAGCTTCTTCTGTAAAAGGTGACAGGACGACATGGCATGAGATCATTGCGTGACATCATTGCTATGTACTGTCACAGAGCCTGATACAACACATAACCGACAGATGTAATCATGTTTATTTTGATAATTATCATTCATTACCTGAAGACGTGCAGCATGACTGCAGGCTTTGAGTAAAACATTCCCGGTAAAAGTGGAAGACCTCACATCTGCTGATAGTCACTCATGAATGTTACAAATCAAATTAAATAAATACAGAAGTACCAGTAAATAAATGTAATACTTACTCTTGCGGATCCCATAAGGTCATTCCATTGTTTGCGGCATTGGTTGCCCTCACGCACCTCATTGGTCGCTGACGAGACCACCCCTGCTATCTCGGTCCATATCTTCTGGTAGGCCTTTGGGGTGAGCTTCCCACACCCTCCCTGTGTCAAATCGCCCCAGCGTAACTTGACCTCCTGCAGGAGTGAGGCATTTGCCTCGTCCGAGAGCCTCCTACCTCTTTTGCGCCCTCCAATGTGCTCCTCTCCCACCTCACTGCTCTCTCCAGCGTCAGTCTCCACAGCGTGCTATGATGCCTCCTCCTCTCCCTCCATTATAGGCCAAATTTGGGCAAATATGTGGCTGGTAACAGCTAAGTTTTGTTTCCCTATTTACTGTGAAGCTCTAAAGTCTCCCTCCTTCCTCCCAAAACAGCCACACCACACCCACACACGTCTTCAGTCCCTCTCAGCTCCCTCTCTCTCTGTCTCCTCTTCTGCGCAAGTCATGATGACCCGTGACCTCCTGAATCGCGGGAATCGAGCGTTGCCATGCCATTGCTAAGGATGGCAACACTTTATGGCAGAAGGTCAGTGAGATTTAACGCTACCGCCCATTTCATATCGCTCGTGGTAACGCCCAATTTCAAAAATGGAGACTAGGTGCTTTGAGAATGAGCAAGAAGCCATCGATCTGAAAACCCATTTTTACTGCCCACGCCGGAAATAAGGCCCATTTTGGGGCGATAAGCACAAAGTGCAAAATCTAGCCCTAAAACTTTAAGAGTGCAGAGGCACGACACATAGAAAATAGGTGCAGGAGTAGGCCATTCCGCTCCTCGAGCCTGCACCGCCATTCAATAAGATCATGGCTGATCATTCACATCAGTACCTCTTTCCTGCTTTCTCTCCATACCCCTTCATGCCTTTAGCCTTAAGGGCCATATCTAACTCCCTCTTGAATGTATCCAATGAACTGGCATCAACAACTTTCTGCGATAGGGAATTCCACAGGTTAACAACTCTCTGAGTGAAGAAATTTCTCCTCATCTCAGTCCTAAATGGCCTACCCCTTATCCTAAGACTGTGTCCCCTGGTTCTGGACTTCCCCATTGTCGGGAACATTCTTCCCGCATCTAATCTGTCCCGTCCTGTAGAATCTTATAAGTTTCTATGAGATCCCCTCTCATCCTTCTAAACTCCAGTGTATAAAGGCCCAGTTGATCCAGTCTCTCCTCATATGTCAGTCCTGCCAACCCGGGAATCAGTTTGGTGAACCTTCACTGCACTCCCTCAAAGCAAGAACGTCCTTCCTCAGATTAGGAAACCAAAACTGAACACAATAATCCAGGTGAGGCCTCACCAAGGCCCTGTACAACTGCAATAAGACGTCCCTGTTCCTATACTCAAATCCCCTAGCTATGAAGGCCAACATAACATTTGCCTTCTTCACTGCCTGCTGTACCTGCATGCCAACTTTCATTGACTGATGAACCATGACACCCAGGTCTCGTTGCACCTCCCCCTTTTCTAATCTGCTGCCATTTCAGATAATATTCTGCCTTCGTGTTTTTGCCCTCAAAGTGGATAACCTCACATTTATCCACATTATACTGCATCTGCCATGCATTTGCCCACTCACCTAATCTGTCCAAGTCACCCTGCAGCCTTTTAGCGTCCTCCTCACTGCTCACACCGCCACCCAGTTTAGTGTCATCTGCAAACTTGGAGATTTTACACTCAATTCCTTCATCTAAATCGTTAATGTATATTGTAAAGAGCTGGGGTCCCAGCACTGAGCCCTGCGGCACTCCACTAGTCACTGCCTGCCATTCTGAAAAGGACCCGTTTATCACGACTCTCTGCTTCCTGTCCGCCAACCAGTTCTCGGTCCACGTCAGTACATTACCCCCAATACCATGTGCTTTAATTTTGCACACCAATCTCTTGTGTGGGACCTTGTCAAAAGCCTTTTGAAAGTCCAAATACACCACATCCACTGGTTCTCCCTTGTCCACTCTACTAGTTACATTCTCAAAAAATTCCAGAAGATTTGTCAAGCATGATTTCTCTTTCATAATCCATGCTGACTTGGACCGATCTTGTCACTGCTTTCCAAATGCGATGCTATTTCATCTTCAATAATTGATTCCAACATTTTCCCCACTACTGATGTCAGGCTAACTGGTCAATAATTACCCATTTTCTCTCTCCCTCCTTTTTTAAACAGTGGTGTAACATTAGCTACCTTCCAGTCCATAGGAATTGATCCAGAGTCGATAGACTGTTGGAAAATGATCACCAATGCATCCACCAATACTATGGCCACTTCCTAAAGTACTTTGGGATGCAGTCTATCAGGCCCCAGGGATTTATTGGGCTTCAATCCCATTAATTTCCCTAACACAATTCCCCGCTTTATAAGGAAATCCTTCTCACTAGACCCTCGGTCCACTAGTATTTCCGGAAGGTTATTTGTGTCTTCCTTCCTGAAAACAGAACCAAAGTATTTGTTTAACTGGTCCGCCATTTCTTTGTTCCCCATTATACATTCACCTGAATCTGACTGCAAGGGACCTACGTTTGTCTTCACTAATCTTTTTCTCTTCACATATCTATATAAGCTTTTGCAGTCAGTTATTATGTTCCCAACAAGCTTCCTCTCATACTCTATTTTCCCCCTCCTAATTAAACTCTTTGTCTTCCTCTGCTGTATTACAAAATTCTCCCAGTCCTCAGGTTTGCTGCTTTTTCTGGACAATTTATATGCCTCTTCCATGGATTTAATACTATCCTTAATTTCTCTTGTTAGCCATGGTTGAGCCACCTTCCCCGTTTTATTTTTACTCGTGGTTTGTATCATTCAATGGACTACTTTGAGAGTTTTCAAAATGTCAAAATTTTATTAAAAAAGTAATCCAGTTATTTCGCAAGGTTTTTTTTTCTTATTTTGATAGCCTGGCCATTCCGTAAGGGCAGCAACTGGAGACTTACAGAAAGCCGCCAATCTAAAATTACTTGCTAAATAACCTCAGGGTTTGCTTATTTAGTCCATGTCTCCATCTGGAATACCTGTGCCGTGACCTTACAGGGACAGATTAGTTTTAACACAGCTTCATCTTAGCAGCAAAATACCATAACATTGCTCCAGACACCAAACTACATAAATAAGCAGTGAGATGGGTGATTAAAAAGTACGAATCAGTTGACGTTTAGATTTACACAATGCGTCACATCAATGTGTCCGTACGCAGCGCACAATAGTGCGTGGAACAACGGCTGCTATGGGGTCCAGACTCTAAGGTGGCCAGCTCTATCTCACTTGGTGAACAGTTGTAGACAACAATGAGGGGGGAATTCTGAAGCCTCTTAGTGACCACTATTTTATGCTCACACAGATCATTGGGCATCCTGATAAGATGCCCTCCAGGAGTGACATGCATGAAGGAGCACAGTCGCAGCTGGTTCACCCTCATCATTTAGCCCTGCACGAATGATAAGCAGTGCGTCTGAAATAAATTAGTCCACAGCAAACGAGACCCACGGCACTGAAGAGGACCAATCGTGATTAGATACAGATAGCTGGTCTTCTGTATTCCCTGTAGCTTGCCAGCTGGCTGTGCTGTCATCCGTGAGTGCAGTTCCCTCAAATGGGGAAGTACTTAGTGATAATAAGTCATATCCACAGACAACATGGAGAAGGGGTTAATACGGCAGCAAGAACACATGGAACACTTACACTACAAGCACTGAAAAACTTAATAAATGAATGCACCTTACAGACTGTCATTTTTTCACTGTGTAAAAGAAATGGGGGAAATTTTAACCCCACTCACTCAGCAGAAACCGGGTGGGGTCAGTTAAAATTGTCCTGGCTCTTACTTGTCCGAAAGCCGCCATGATCGCAACATCTGTAATTTTAACCTGCTCTCCTGAGCAAGCAGAATGGACATGCCCGGAGCCAACAAGGTCCTTCTTTACACATGCATGCCACCGCCCAATGACATTATTGAGACCGGACAGTAATTTTAACTCATGCCTGAGCAGGGAATCCACCTGGAGTTAAAATTGGGGCCAAAGGATCAGTTGTCCAAAAGTGAAACAAGTTGCTGACTTCTGAGATGTCCCTGTTGGGGAAAGTTTCTGTGGGAAAAAGGTTTAAGGGCAGCAGTCATCTGCACTACTTGACCACCAGTTGTTGGTGGTTGACTATCCCGGTTGGTCTTCATGGGCCAAATGACACACCTCAGTCACAGCCTCTTTGGTGATCCGAGACTTCTTTGCCGTATCTGGGCAGCTGAATCTGTTGTGGCAGCCCTGGGGTATCTGCTACAAATCAGACACACTGTGCTCCCAGGCCACCTGCACCACCTCCTTCATTTCTACAACGATACACCCAACAATCTGCTGTGGACATGCTCCAAGCCAGAAAACTCCTCATTACCATAGACTTCTTTCACTGCTGTGGTGATATTCCTAAATCCTTCCTTCTCTTAAATTCGCCATTGCCTGATGTGGCTGTGCACTCGTGCGATACAGATTGAACTTATTGTTAATGACTTTAGCCATGACTGAATGACGGAAGTTAACTCTTTAGTCTCTTGTTTCTGTTTATTAATCCAGTTTTTGGAGGGCTAAGTTCTCGAAGCAGTGTTGAAAACAGATGATTGGCCCAAGCAGTTGGTAAAACTTACTTTACCCTTCCCTCATTCCTGTTTTACCCCCGCAGCACTATCCTACTTAATGCTATGATCACTGAAACCTTCATTACTATTCAGACCACATAGCCCAGGCCCAGCTGATGTGGCGTGTCTGAAGACCCAAGGAAGAGCATGGTGCTTCAATAATATCATAGGACAATTGCAACATTAGGAACAGGAACAGGCCATTCAGACTGCTCCTCCATCCAATTAGATCATGGCTGATCTGCACCTCTACTTCGTTTTCCCGCCTTTGCTCCACATCCCTTGATACTCTTACCTAAAGGAAATCTCTCTACCTCAGTCTTGAATGCTCCATGGCTTGGATATTTGCTATGTTGCTGCCTCTGTTCGTGGTAGGGGTGGTAGGGGTGGTAATGGAGGCGGTGATGGTTTCTGGGCGGCTGGCCAGCTCCAGGGGGCAGGGCAGCACTGCCCGGGAGCAACGAGCCGGTGTGCAACACTGCTGGTTTGGACAGCGTGGTGAAATTTGTTGTGTGCTGACCCTATAGCGCCGCGCAGCGCGCCATGGTGGGACCGCCTGGTCTGTCCCGGCAGCAGTGATGGTGGAATTGGTGAATGAGGTAAGTTTGATTGTTTTGTTTAGCTTTATTTTTGCGATGTAGCTTATTGTGAGGTGTTTAAGGTGTTGGGAATGTTTGTTGCGTTTTTGGTGCAAATTATTTTTTGCCGCAGAACCCTCTCCTAGGGCACTCCGAGGCCGGCTCTTTAGCAATGGATTTTCAGTTGCTCAGCTGGCCTAGTGCCCTAAAAGAGGTGTATAACGCCTCCCTTAGCGCTCCGCCCCACATTCAGGGCCCAGCTGATGAATTTTGTTGACTGAGGCGCAAACTGTTCCTGGGCACAAACTGTTATGTATGTAAACATTGTAACTGTGTAAGACTTGCCACCAGAGGGCGCAATTGTTGGAGGCCCAAGGGTCACCTGCACACCTCGTGCAAGGGAGTATAAAAGGTTGTCTGCCATGCTGTTTAGGCACTCTGGAGTTGTATTAAAGAGACTAGGGTCACATCAGTTTTAACTCACAGTACTCAGTCTTGTGGAGTTCTTCCATACTTAACACAAACTTTACCATCCCATCGCCATTACCGCCACGAAATGAGCAGAACCGAAAACCCAGCCCCCCTGGCTTAGTATCCACAGCAATGTTGGGGAGAGAGTTTCAAATTTCAATTCCCCTTTGTGTGAAGAAGTGCTTCCTGAGTTTGTTCTTGAATAGCTCAGCTCTAATTTTAAGAGTGTGGCCCCCTTGTTCTCGATTTCCCCTCTGAGCAACCACCGTGCGTCTCTGTAGATCACAGACTGCAGGCAGTCCTGAGCAGAACTGTGGGAAAGGCTGACAGCTCTACGGAGAGATGCTGGAGTCAGGCAAGTTGAGGATCAGCTCTAATTCCTTAGTTAGAAAAGACACTTGCTGCTTACAGGGCATCTCTGCGGACTGCTGATAAAGCAAAGACCGTCCTAACAAAGTGCAGCAGCCTCAGGCCACAGGAACACTGGATATTTCTATATCTTTCCGCATAATCTATACAAAAAGAAACTTTCTCGTCAAACATTAGATCAATTTGGTATTGGCTTCTATATCTGAAAATGATATTACGGGAAATTATGGTTATAAGTAATGAAAAAAATAATAAAAAATCCTGTAGCAGGAACGTTTTTATAATAATATATTAGGATTTTATGAGTAAGATGAAAAGGACTAATCTTGTTAAAATTTGGTAGTCAACAGCAGAAATACTCAAAGGGGTTAAAGTGATAAGACTTAAAGGATTCATTTAATAAAGCTTTGGAATTTAGTGTCACCAACTGAACCTTTAAGTATTGAGGTTCAATATTACTGAGAGTAAAAAACAGTTTGTACTTCAGGTGAAATTGGATTTTTGTCAAAATTGGCAATGCTTTATTTATAACTAGCTTTGAAAAATACTCTGAAGCCCAGGAGCCAGGAGAAGGAACCTGGTGGCTTTGTGCACTTTGTGCCATCCTCCACTCACTGCAAGCAGCCTTATTCCTGAATCCTGATTGTCAGCTCAGCTAATACTAATGTCAAATATTTCCAACAGAAGTTTATATAACTATGTGATTAAACCTCATTATAACAAAGTCTGATTCGCCAAACCTCCCTTTATATCTAATCACTGGTCCGAACCTCTGTTACAGTAAGTCCGAGAGCACAAGCCTCAATAAGGTGAAATCCTTATAAGTAATGCAAAAAAAATTCGGTACTTTATGAGCCACACGTGCTGATAATGACAGGGTTTAATGCAGATTTATTTTGTTGCTTGAAATCACTTCTTTTAGGAAAGTGTGCCACACAAGATGAATGACAGGCCAGTGTAATGCTGGCAATACTTCTTATGTTGTTCAGAGAGATGACACACCCCAAACATTCACAGATCTTTAGGGTAATAGCTGCAGTTTTGTGAGACAAGCAAAAATGAGGTTGGTTTGTCTTCTTCTTTTGTATGGCAGTAGCAAAGCAAATCAAACGTCAATATCTAAGTTGGATATCTGGGCCAAAGCTTCCGGTGCAACAGTGTAGCTATCTTGTAGGCTGCCTGCAAATTTCCTCGAGGGCAGTGCTCAATGATGTGTTCCAGGGTCTGATTAGGAGCTCCACAGTCGCATGATGGGAATGCTTTAATCTTCCACCTATGGGGAAGGTGGCAGCATCTACCATGACCGACTCTGAGATGGTTGATGGTTGTCCACTGTTTGCGAGGAAGGTTTGATCCTTCAGGTTCTATTGTGGGGTCCTCTATAAGGAATCCATTCCGTATGTCGCAGTTCTTCCAAGCATTTCGCCATCGGTCATCAAGGCTGAGGGGAGATCGCTGAAGGGCTTCGGCAATGGTCCAAAATGGCCTTCTACATTTGAGACGGGTTGGTGGTAGGTTGTTCAAGTCGGCCTAGATCGGCATGTCTTTGCTGGTGTAGTAGTTGTATTCGTAGCATAGGTGTGGCGGTGCGATGTTTGCAAGCACGGGCAGCCAAGGTGTTGGTGTCGATAAAAGTGTACCGGTGATAATTCTCCCGGTTGGTTTGTTATCTCTGTAATCTCCTCCAGCCTCACAACCCCCCGAGATATCTGCGCTCTTCCAATTCTGCCCTCTTGAGCATCCCCGATTATAATCGCTCCACCATTGATGGCGTGCCTTCAACTGCCAAGGCGCTAAGGTCTAGAATTCCCTCTCTAAACCTCTCCGCCTCTCTAACTCTCGTTCCTCCTTTAAGATGCTCTTTTAAACCTATCTCTTTGACTAAGCTTTTGATCATCTGCCCAACTATCTCCTTATGTAACTCGGTGTCAAATTTTGTTTTATAACGCTCCTGTGAAGCGCCTTGGGACTTTTTACTATGTTAAAGGTGCTGTATAAATACAGGTTGTTGTTGTTTCGCTGACCAGATGCTCAGACACACACTTGAACTGGTGGCTCAGAGAGTCAGCCAAACCAAATTTTGGATGTAAACCTGGCTGTGCCATGAATAAACTGCAGACACAGGAAACACTTGCCCTGAGAGCCTGGCCTGTTGGCTAGGGTGTGCAAAATCTGACAAGGGAGCAGCTCTGAAAAGGGTAGCAGTTCACCATTTTATGGGATGTTGTGTTGATGACTCAACAATTGACTGTTCACAATGGCACTGCAGAGACATGTGGGCAACACCATTCCCTTTGTTGGAGGACCTGCTCCAGAGACTCACTAAGGAGTTTGGGTTCATTTGGGGCTCCAGGTCCCCTCCAGCAAAAGCACAGGTGCCAGCTTCTTGAAGAAAGGTTGCCGACTGAATGAATCCAATCATCCAGCTCTATTGGGCTGGATTTTCGGATGGAGGCTTTTTCGGGCGCTAATGGCGGAAATTTTTCGCCGGGAGATGGTTTGCGCCTGCAGCCACAAAATTCAGCAGCTGGGCCCTGAGTGTGGAGCAGAGCACTAGGGAAGGTGGATCCCTCTCTTAGGGGGCTATGCCGACTGAGCAACTGAAAATCCCGAGCTAAAAAGCTGGCCTTGGAACTCCCTAAGAGAGGCTTCCCTGGAAAAAAAAATCACCACAAAAAACAGTCCCAATACCTTGCTCACCCCACATAAAGATAAATCACAAAAATAAAACACAAAAAAACAATCACACTTGCCTCATGCAGTAATTCTTTCTCTCACTGCCACGGGGACAGTACAGGGCACTACAGGGACAACGCTAAACAAAAATCATAGCGCTGTCGAAACCGGGGGCATTGCACACCGGCTCGATGCTCCCGGGCGATACTGCTCGCAAGACCGGCACTAAATTTCTCGGCGGGGTGCTAGAAGCTGGCCGCCCGGCCGGATATCATTTGCATACCCGTTACCGCCCCTCCGGGGCAACAATAGAGGCGCAAGCCCAACGAAAACCCAGCTGAGATCTGCTGGTAAAAGATGCAAGTGTGCTCCTGAAATGTAGTCGCTGTTGTTATGTCAGTAATGTTAGATCATGCACAGCAAGATCCCACAAGCATAAATGAAAACAATAACTAGGTAATTTTGGGGGTATTTTTTGGTGGTGTATGAGGACTCCACTGTTCTCCTTTGAATAGTGCCATGGAATCTTTTACGGCCATTTGAATAACATTTCATCTGAAATATGGCATTGCTGCCAATTCAGCACTCCTTCAGAGTTGCACCAAAGTGTCAGCCTAGATTATGAGCTCGTCCTGTAGTGTGGCTTGAACTCACGACCTTCTGACTCACGGCTGACAGTGTTACCACTGAGCTAAGTTGGTACTTAATGCTCCAGTATATCCAGCTAAAGATCACTCTGTGCCTCTAGCTCATTATCCAGGAAGCAACTTTCATTGTACAGCATTCCACGGTGCCTGCTTTATTTGAAGGAGAAGAAACGAAGGGTGGATGGATCTTCGGAGAATATGGTTGTTCTCTGTTCCACCTGGGAAACTCTCAAACAGCAGAGGAGCACATTGGCCTGGACACCTCAACACAGATGAACATGCATTCAAAATGATCAATATCCCAACATTAGGCTTATTAACCCATTAATCCATTAAGACAGAACACGAAACAAACTTTTGCTACACGTTATATCACAGTGCAATGCAAATCTATAATAAGTTAAAGCCTTTTGTCTGTGTGCAATTCCTGTTTATAAAACCTTATTTCCTGTTGTCAGCTTTTCCCGTTACAAATTCCCATATCCAAATATAATGGGAACTGCCTATGTAAACTTGGCACGCTGTACTTACACCATCCCACCAGTGGTGGTGCTGTAGTAGCCAGTTTTGCACCTCCCAGCTTCTTAGCCTGTACTGCAGCAAAACACCGTGCTCTAACAAACTCTATGGGAGTTTCAACATCTGCAGGAGTGTAAAACTGGAAGTATCGGATCAGATTCCTGCTGATTTTTCCTTTGGGATAGCCAATCTGATACTGGGGGTTTTTCAACCCTGTGAAAGTTAAAAGTTACCCTCTATTTCTTTGCTTCTTGTATTCCTCTATAATTAATTATTTAACTATAAATTATCACATGGAATCAAAGCCTTATACAAAATAAGGACAAAATGTATGACTTTAAAATCATGACAGATTTAAGACTGTGCGCCCTGGTCCAATTATGCCCCGCCCTCTAACCCCACTTCACCTGAACATTAAGCTTGGTCTTGACTCTTCATGTGCAATACTATAAAACATTAACTAGCGCGTAATAAAACTATTTCTATATTTAAATGAACTGCTGAAACTGAAAATAAAATTGTCTTTTGATCAGCAGTAGAAGGCCGCTGACCTCAATATTGCAGCACTAAGTGGATATAATTTTACAATAATGATAAAGCTAATAAGTAGCATATATTAGAAAAATAATATGTTGCTTTTCTACATCATTTACATTGTCACTTTCAAATAATGTTTAAATACTTCAAACATCCGCACACATTTAACTATGTGTGTGCAAATGTGTGCAGAATATATACTATAGAGTGTCAGGTGTTACAAATAGTATAACTTTTGTCAATTGATCGAATATGACATTGTGAAATTACTTCAGGCACCTCCATACCAACTCAATGTATTACTTGTATCAATATTGGTGGAGCTTTGTGTCAATTATTCAGTTCTCTCACTGTTCCTTCTGACCTGGATGTGTATGTACGAGTGACACTTGCCTAGAGTCTACTTAAAATGGCATAATCAACAAATAGCAATTGTTTTAAAGCTCTGAAGTCTTTTCCAGTTTGTTATCAACTAAATGTAATAACAAATACTACACCACTGTACTTCACTTCATTGCAAATAAAATCCAGAAGTTAAATAATAGATTCAGTGAATTACAAGATACCAATGCAGAGATTATTCAACAGATACTGGCCGAGAAAGTCATCTTAGGCAGTGGCGTAACACGGGTGGTATCGAATCGGCCGCCCATTATACTCAGTGCCTGTCTGCACAGATGCTATTGACCGCAATGGAACTGAATATCAGGCACTGCTGTAACAGGCGGCTGATCCGATATCACCTGTCTTGTGCCAGTAGAGACAAATTTCTAGCCCACTCACTCATATGGTTCGTGAAGTCATCTGAATGTTTCTGTTGAATTATTGCATTGCAATTCACTGAGGCCTTGAAACTATATTGTTCATTCCAATATGTTAAGATTTATATGTCAATAATCTACTTAGATATTTCTACTATATTTTGTATAGCAGCTCTTCTATTACAGTACATATTTCATTTAAATGTATACGGAAGCATACACTTAAATATTCATGAGACAAACAATTGTAGATGTGAATGAATGAATAGTATTTATCTAGTGGTGGGTAATTATATTGGTTGCAAGAAGAATTTAATAAAGTCTGTTTAGCACAGTGCCATTCTCTGAGGTTGACATTTGAGCTGAATGTTACTTGATTCTTTATTGGATTAAGAATGGAAATCTATACTAAGAATCAAACAGAAGAGAAATGGTTAAATGAGCAGTAATTCCATAAATCTGAAAAATGTCAAAATATGATGAGCAACAAGGGACATTGTAAAGCTGGCAGGTAACACCTTTACCAATAGATTCGTAATCCCTGGTTATAATAGCAAGCAAAGAGTCAACTTCCAATTGTTTCTCTAAACTACTCAAGGCAATAGATTCTAACTGTCTCCAGACCAAGCAGTTCCAGCAATAACAATTTGCATTTATACAGCACCTTTAACGTAGTAAAACGTCCCAAGGTGCTTCACAGGAGCATTATCAAACAAAATTGGACATTGAGCCACAAAAGGAGATATTAGGAGAGATGACCAAAAGCTTGGTTAAAGAGATAAGTTTTAAGGAGTGTCTTAAATGAGGAGAGAGAGGTGGAGAGGTTTAAGGAGAGAATTCCAGAGCTTAGAGCCGAAGTAGCTGAAAGCACAGTGGCCAAGGGTGGAGTAATTAAAACCAGGGATGCCCAAGTGGCCAGAATTGGAGGAATGCGGAAATCTCGAAGGTTTGTAGGGCTGGAGAAAGCTACTGAGATAGGGAGGAATGAGGCCATGGTGGGATTTGAATGTTAAAATTGAGATGTTGCCACCAGATGTTGTGGTCTCAGATGTGGGAACATTTGGAAATGTGTAGCCTGGGTGTTATAACCGAGCTCGCAATCGCCACTGTTGAATTCTTGATGCTAACTGCTACAGCTGACTCACCTTGACTCAGATCAGTTTAACCTCGACTTACCAGAGCAACTACTTCTGCTACTTCAATAAATGTGCAGATATTTTAAAATAGTGGTGGATATCTTGTGTCATTGCTTATGGCGAGTTAGAGATTATGTTGTTGCAAAGGGGAGGGTCAGTATCTGAGTGGGAAAGTGCAAACTCATCTCCAGTGGGAGAATTTGAAAAGAAGTTCAGAAGAGAACTCCCCAGAGAGAGTTACATAATCATTTTTTGATTGGCTTGTGGGAATAAATAAATAGTAATTCCCTTACTCACTGCAGATAGATAAATAAATTTGTTCCTTCACATACCACACTTACATAATGAACCAATCTCTACATGTAATACGGGGGAAGCAATTCTTTATCTTTATTACCATCTCTCCAAGGGATTTTTTTAATTAGCGCAGGCTCCAAAATATAAAACTTAACAATAATTTGTATTTATATAGCGCCTTTAATGTAGTAAAATGCCCCAAGGCACTTCATACGAGCATTATAAGACAAAAAAATTTGACACCGAGCCATATAAGGAAGAAAGGCTTTAACTAGTTTGTATTCTTCCTTTTTACCAATTACTGCTGCAACAATACTTTGTGTTACCAAAATGTTCCGCTAAAATAAATGTTTCAATTTAGGATTTTTATTCAGGGCCCCCGTCTGAACTTGAATAATAGTTCGGTCCTTCCGGAGCTTGTTGCTGCTTTTATCATGAACAGTTGTTTTTGAGTTGTGAAACGGAAGATAAAACCACAATGAGAGAGAACAAGGCGTTTATAGGGTGGTGGGACAGCCATGGAAATGGGAAGTGGTTCTCTCTATTTCTAGTGCAATGAATCCTACCCGCAGTATTAAAAGAATGTTTTTTTTTGGATAGCAGCTGGTAAATTTGGAGGCTGAGACTTCAACCCAGGGTCTGAGCAGAATGACAGCTTGATGTTACAAGGATTAGGCCAAGAGGTAAACTCCATAAAACACTGAAAAGATCACACAAGATATACAGCCTGGTAAAGAAATTAAAAGTTCTGAGGAGACAGTAAGTAGAACTTGAAACAGCGGCGCTGGCAGAATTTATGGTTCGTGCTCTGATCCTGTCACAGGCACTGACCTTTGAACTCAGGTTGGTTCTTCTATACTGGTAATCATGGCGACGATTAAGCTGCATTAAATCAAATAAAATTTATTATTAGCTTTGTAGGAGTTCCATAGTTATTTCCAAAAGTACAAAGAGAGAAGCTTTTATTTATTTTTTTCCCCAGACAAACAGTAACCATAAAGGTTGTATTATCATCATCTCTAATAATTTAATCACATTTCAATATCCTTCAACCTCACAACCCCACGAGATATCTGCGCTCCTCAAATTCTGCCCTCTTGAGCATCCCTGATTACAACTGCTCAACTATTGGTGACCGTACCTGAGCTGCCTGGGCCCTAAGCTCTGGAACTCCCTCCCTAAACCTCTCAGCCTCTCTACCTCTCTTTCCTCCTTTAAGACGCTGCTTAAAACCTACCTCTTTGACCAAACTTTGGTCATCTGCCATACTTTTTTCTTTTGTGGCTCAGTGTCAAATTTATTTTTGTGTCTTATAACACTCCTGTGAAGCATCCTGGGACGTTTTACTACATTAAAGGTGCTATATAAATACAAGTTGTTGTTCAATAAAAAGCAGAGCACGACTTTTTTGCCAACTTTAAGTGACATTTAAAAAAAGCCAGACATGCTCATTTATAACAGTAAGGTTACCAACTCTGATTGGATGCCTTCCTGGAAGTTTCATCACATGACCTTTCACCGCCAACCATCCCACCCGGTCAATCAGCCATTATACCCACCTCCAATAATTTTGTAATTAATAAATTAAAGTATTAGGTATGGAAGGCAAAACTGAGTACTGTGAGCTAAAACTGAAGTGACCTTAGTCTCTTTAATACAACTCCAGAGTGCCTAAGCAGCATGGCAGACAACCTTTTATACTCCCTTGCACAAGGTGTGCAGGTGACCCTTGGGCCTCCAACAGTTGCGCCCTCTGGTGGCAAGCCTTACACAGTTACAATGTTTACATACATAACAGAAAGTGAAAAAAACCTCAAATTTTGAAAGAAATGTCCTTAATATTTTACTCCTGGGTTGCTTGCAGCAGTGTCTGGGATATTAATCTTTCATTTCTGGAGACTCCGGGGTAATCCTGAGAGTTGGCAACCCGAACCAGGAGAATTGTATTGTATTTAAGGCCCTTAACTCTGGCAGTGTCAGGAGAGCCGAGACCTGCTCCTAGCACAAGGAATCCCAAACCAGAGAGTGGGCAGGATGGGAGGAGGGGCCAGGGGAGGAATTGTGGTTTGAGTTCCAGTGTTTGCTTTTCTGATGACAGAAAATTCATTGCAAACCTTAATGATCTCATCACAAGGCACAACTGGGGAGATTTTCCTCTTTGGTGCTCCTGGCCTATGATTTTATGGGCCAATAAAATTAATGGTCTGAAAATCATAGACCATAGGTGCGTAAACTGCTGATATGTGTCCGAGCAGGCACTGGGAACATTGAAGTGGAAAATCTTCTCTAATAGAAGATGGGAACAACTGCCGTTTATTTTTAAACCTTAGATTCCCAGTTGTAGATGTGAATGAACCAACAGTATTTACCTCGTGTGTAAAGTAATTACATTGGTGGCATGTAGAATTTAATAAAGTCCATTTAGCACAGCGCCAATCTTTGAGGGTGACACTTGCGCGAATGTTACTTGATTTGCAATGCTGACTTTACATTAGCTCCGGTTTTAGTTTGTGGAGTGCGGAGCAGCAGCATCAATGCGCCTGCTCCCACCTTTAAACTGCTAAAACTGGCTCTCTTATTCTGACAGCAGATCTGTCAACCCACAAATTAAAGAAGTGCCAGTGAAAAACCTCCTCAAAAAGCCAGGTGTGTGGCAACACAAGGAATCCTGCAAACCGGTGAAACATTCCACCCTCTGATACTGGCACCAGTCACTCGCAGCAGACCTCAGTGCTGTACTTGATGTTTTGTTGTACATTGAACATCACGAAGAAAAAAAGACAAAGGTATATATTTAAAAAAATTCAAAAATGCTAATTGGATTCCGACTATGGTACGAAACAAAAAAAAATAACAATCAAAATATACTGGATCCTTGCAGTCACTTCAGGCTATTTATATGCTAATAGTATTCCCTGAGCTTAACAAATTGCCTAAAGCCTGATACTGCCACTAATGATCAGTACTTTATAACTCTTTGAGATCAAATAGAAGTAATTGTCGAAGAAAACAATCCAGTTCCTTTCAGTTAAAATGCAATTATCTGTTATTAAGTGTCTGCTAAACCACGGGACACATTGTGCTATTGATGAATAACACTGACACTCAAATGCTGCATTGATTAGTACATCATTCCTTTATGCAAAGACATTTTGTAAAATAAATGCCCCATACTTTATCTTAAATATTTACCGATTCTACTTTCAATAGTGCCATGGCCTGAGTGAATTAGAACAACCCTCTTTATAAGTGAGGCTGATTGGATGACTAATGTGTGACAAAGTCATGAGTAGGTTATGGTCAGTTTTTCTCTAAACCCAAGAGGATCTGTGTAAACTTCTCCATGACACCTCTTTGTCTTTGTGTTCCATATTAGTGGGACTACAAGTTTGTATTTTCATTAGTATTGCTTCAAATATTATTTTTAAAATTAGAACATGCCAGTAGGTATCGTTATATCCCAGCTTTACTATTACTTTTCAAACCAAATTTTGATTTTTTTAAAATATAGTTTTATTCCTTCAATTCACTTTTTAGTTAATGATAACATAACTGTGATGTCTATATTGATTCCTTAAATTATGTACGAGACTAAAATGATTCCCCCCCCCTAAAAAAAAAACTTTACTACAATTCAATATATAGAATAAATCTATCAATACGATTATCTCAAAAGGTCGCCACCTTTGCCGAGTCTAAAGTTTGATTGGGCCAGAACCGTTATGGGACATGGATTATGGCCTGAGATCTGAAGTTTTATTTGCCTGGTATTTATTAAAAACCCTGATAACTGATGCACCACAGGATACAGAAGCAGAATCAGCTGAGTCAGAAGGTTGTGGGTTCAAATCCCACCCCAGAGACTTGAGCACAAAAATCTAGGCTGACACTCAGTGCAGTACTGAAGGAGTGCTGCACTGTTGAAGGTGCCATCTTTTGGATGAGACGTTAAACCGAGGCCCTGTCTGTTATCTCAGGTGGATGTAAAAGATTCCATGACACTATTTCGAAGAAGAGCAGGGGAGTAAAATCGAAGCTATGATCTCATCCTGTGGCAGGAAAAGGTTTTTATTACCCAATATTTATCCCTCAATCAACATAACAAAAACAGATCATCTGGTCATTATCACATTGCTGTTTGCGGGAGCTTGCCGTCTGCAAATTGGCTGCTGCGTTTCCTACATTACAACAGTGACTACACTTCAAAAAAGCTGGGACACTTTGGGACGTCCGATGGTCGTGAAAGGCACTATATAAATGCAAGTCTTTCTTTTCAGAGTACAAACAAAACACATTTCATAATTTTTGGTGTCTGATTTGCATTGAGAAATTTCCTGACAGCCCAGTCACAAGCCCAAGAGTGGCAAGTTCGATCAGGTCCTATCAACAGCCTCTCACCTCTTTTCAGACGTGACGAGCATTGTCTTCCATCTTGAAAAAAAAACACCTGTTAAGCAAAACAAAATGAATAGGATGCGTTTGGCCACAACTATAATATATTTGTCACAGAGTTGGTTAGTGACAACAAAAAAATCTTGCATTTAAAACATTTTGCTCAATGTGCCTTTGGATTCTTTAGCAAAGTGATTGTCACTAATGAATGTTGCTGCGTGCAGTTATGAACAGAGCTGATATGATGCAGTGCTGGAAACCGAGGTGCTAACAGCAAGATCTTGATTCTTCACTCTTCAAATTTTGTCTCATTCTGAATAAAATATGCAAGGCGGAAATTTCAGATCAAATTAAAAATATTGGGGGGGGGGGGTGATTTTTTGATCAGAACAATTTACATTGAAGGGAAAAGATGTCACCCAAACATTTCTGTTTTTTGATGCACCAAATCAGGTATAAACAAAGTTCTTGGATTAAATTTGACGGTTTTGAAACTGGGCATCACAAAGCAACAAACTGAAGCGGCACAGTTTGATTATAATAGCACAATAGCTGGCTATTAGCTGATTTATCCACTAATTATGGGACCCCTGACAAATGTCTGCAGTAGGTGACATTCAATTAATCCCTGGTTATTTGCAGCCTGAATAGCAGAGTGGCTTCAGCATCATGTCTGAGCCCTTTGGAACAACCTATTTAAGCCCAATCACCTCCCTCTTAACTGAGAAGTAATATGCAGCACTTGATGCAGGCCCGAGCCCCCAGGGTGTCATTTATCAAGCAGAAATAGAAGGTCTGAATGAATGATAACCACCCATCTGCAGAAGGAGAGCTCGGATGTTGTTGTGAATATGAAAATGTTGCTGCCTGAGCTAACTGCTTGATATGCTATTCATGAGCATACAACCTAAAGACAACAACATAAACATCGACTATAAAATTCTCAGACCCATTTGTTAATTGGAGATGTTAGTTTTCAGTAAAAAAAACTCTTTCCTGCCACAAGATGAGATCATAGCTTCGATGTTACCTCAGGCTGAGAATTGAGGGTGCGAGGGTGATCTGTCCGACATCCCCTCCCCCTGCCCAGAGCATGAGACCCGGGAGATTTTAACTCCCAGGCCTTATCTGAAGGCCTCGAAAGTGACTCCTGCGGGCGACCCCAGCGGCAGTCTGAACTGTTGGGGATTCACGGAATCAGTCCTCGACCGGGGAAGTGGGGGTGGTGGGGGACTGGGTAATGTTTGCGATCAGAGGGAAGGGAGGACTGGGGCAGGGGAGGCCCAAGGTATTGTTGTAGGGCCAAGAGGACCTCTCCTGCTACTCCGGACCCACACAGAACCTTGAACAAGCAGCAAAAAAATCTCACCTGAGCCTCCTATGACCAGGATGCATTCACTGGCGGGTCTGAGGCTGTGAGGGCGTTAGTTGGCCCACAGTTAAAATGGCGTGCACGACCCGACGACATTCCCATTGAAACTAGGTTCCTGCTCCGAGGCGCACAGTATTAGGACACTACCCAGTTTGAAAAGAGTAGGCGGGAAATTAGATAAATCAGATAGTAATTAGATAAATTTAGGTATTAAAAGCCTGTAGATTTTATAAGGAAAGGCAAGAACAAAGGCGATAAGGATTTCTGCCATTTACAGGAAAAAACAAACGAGGAAAGGTTTCGATTTCAATGTACTGGGGATGCCAGAAAGTGAGACAACTTAGGAACTTTTTATTCAATTTTCTTTTCAGGATTTTTTTCACCATTAGAAAAAAAAGATTTGTATGTTTTTTTTGCGTTATAGTGTAGACTTATTGGGCTGGAACCTGATGAGCTTTTCTGCTGCATTTTTCGGCGGTCATCCAATTTTTTGATAAGAAACCGCCCGGTGCAAGTTTCATCAAAGTGTTCTGAAATACTGCTGGGGAGCAGACCACCGGTGTGCAACACTGAAAAAAACTGCTTCCGCCCGAGTTTGGTGGTAGCGGTGATCCGTAATTGCTGAGAGAAAAGAAATGCCCAGGAGAACACAGCCGGAGCAGTCCTTCGATCAGCAGGAGTTATGGAACCCTGCAAAAAAAGATAAGTGAAAGTTTAAAAATAATTATTTTGCAGTGATTCACTGGAAAAGGGTCCTGTGAATGTTTTCTTATTTTTTAATTTTTTGTGTTTTTCAAAAATATTTTTTGTGTTTTTCCCCCTCCCTAGGCCCAACCCATAGCCTCGGACTAAATTTTGACTAAATACATCTAAATTTGACCAGGATCGCATTTTCCGCTGATAATCCACGTGGAACATTGATTTTTCCCGCCGGGAGGATTGTTTTCATTTTTTTGATTAATTTTCCGCTGATCTTAATTAAATAATCATAGTGTTTTTTTTGGGGTGGTAATCCGGTGGTGCCGGTTTTTAACCAAAATCCAGCCCATTGCAAAGTAGTTAGTAACTATAATTTTTTTTGTTTAAAACATAAATAACTAGAGGTTGCAAAACTTAGGAGCTCGTTTAGTAACTGGAATCAGGCGCCCTGATTCAGCACATAAAGGGTTAAACCTTTTAACAACTGTTCTTTTAGAGTACAGTTTCCTGAGACAATTATTGGTTATGGCCCATCGTAAAGTGTTTTGACTTTTTCCACCTTTATCTTTTAGTAACTATGGCAACTAAAGATTGGCCCAAGAAATAATAAATTCTGTCAGAGTGGATAATGAAGAATCAAGTGAACAGCTTGAGAGAAAACAGCTTTTTTCCTTAACCTACCCCAACCCTTGTGTAAACCAGGTTGTGCCCATTTATTTTAAATGTTTTACCGTCTTTATTAAAATAGCAGAGAGAGAATAATGTCATTAGAATGCGTGAAGCATTTATCTGCTCATACTGGCAACATTAATTTAGTTATTTATTATTAACTATAGAAATTCCAGTGTGAGTCCGGGTGCATTATTCCGTAAACTGTGCTCAGAAAGTAAAGAAACGTCAGGAAGAATTTTTAAATAAAAGCTATCACATTGTAACTGATGAGAAATACACAACAGCTGGGACAAGAATGGTTTCGGAACATTCTGATGCTTAAAACACTGTGAGAGATAGAAGAAAGGAGGCAGAGGACAGCACCTGATCCATAAAGGCCCATGTTGGAAGGAAAGGTTGATTTAATTAAAGCACTAATATGAGGCTAAGGAGGAGTAAGGCACTCAGAGGAGCTGACACATATTAAAGATACTGGAACTGCTGAGGCAGTGCAGTGGGACTGAGTCAGAAAGTTAGCACAGATAATGGGCACTGAAGAATTCATTAAGGAGCCCAACTGAGAAAATACTTCAAACACTGCCCCTGATTGCACAGGGCAAGTACAAGTAGCATAGAATTATGGGCCAGATAAAGAGCTGATATTCTGAGCACAGAATCAATCCCTTACCTAAACACGGCCAGGCGAAGATGAAAATCTATAAACTTGATCATTTTCTCCATTCCTTCATGGATAAAGGTCCCTCCACTGAAACTCAATCCCAAGATATAAACCGAGAAGATAAGATAGTAAGTGCACCAGCTTAGTAACTAAACAGAATTTAACACCCAAGAAAATAAAAGTCTGTAAATGATTTTATTAGACAAATACTTGATGGACATTCCACTAGCCACTATTTAGCGGCGATGTTCACCAAGTTAAAACAGCGGGCAGGGCATTATTATACGAATGTGTTAAGTGTTTATTTGTTAATATTGCCGATAATTACTTTGAAGCTAATAAGTTCACAAAAATCTACAGAAGTTGGAATGTGCTTGAGAACAGGTGTCACCAGTACTGAAATTCTGTGAAGTGCCCAGTCAAACTGTGTCATAGTAACGTGTTCTATAATGTCGAGCATCTTTCTATGTCACAAACCCAATATTCTGTTGCCTCATGGGTAGCATATAGAATATTTTGCATCGAAGGAACCGTGCCAGCTGGTGAAAGCTGTACGTCCTGTCCAATTGATGGCTGGATTCCGTTCTGCAGGAAAAGCATTAAGATTTTATTGCTTGCAAACTCAGTGGTTCTCACGTCCTGATTTCTAGTATGCACGACAGATTGCCTGATGTGGCAGATGTCTCCTGAGGTGCCTTGGAAGGGTGCATAGCATGAAAGCTTCACTCTGTGCTCAACCCCAATATTATGGGAGGAGCTGTTCCTGAAACAGATGTTGTCTGCAGATCATTGGGCAATTGCTGGCAAAGCTCTTTGTGTAGGCCGTTTTGTGAAGCAGAGATGGAACTCCTCTGACATGGTGCAGGAGCAGGGGTAGTGATGGTTGTGACCAGAATGCTGTTGGACCTGAAAATTCTTAGCCCTTCATGAACTGCTCTTCCTCATGTCACTTATGTAATCCATTGAGAACCACTAAAGAATACCCATCCTCAACTCTTTGTAAGATGCCGTGCTAAAACTGGCATTGGCAAGGGTAATGCAGAAAACTGGTGCTGGGGGAAGAAACCCTGAAATGGAGGCTCTCCCATCAAAACTAACCAACACATGTAGAAAATACAACAAAAAAAATATACTTACCTTCTCTCTTTAACTGGCCTGATTGGACTGGTGAGCTCAATCAATATTGTCCTAAATATTTCCATGTGCCTGGCATTCCTGGGCGAGGCCCACACTGTGGGCGGAGCCTTACCTGAAGGTGTAAATTTTGGGTCTGAGCCATTTAAACAGTGATTTAAATATTTTAATGAGTGCCTGCATATTGGTAACGTTTGTTTGGCCCCGAATTACCGCTTGCAAAATTAAGCACCTCACAACTGAAGCATGAAAGACTTGCCATTTTTCTTGGTTGAGCTTTGCCAACCCCTGTTATAAACTTCACCACAGCTAACATGTTCAGAGGTTTATGCATAATAAACCCGAGACCTCCTTCATGGTATAACTGCTATATACTATAGATAAACACTCACCGTGTAATGAGTAAGGACTGCTGTTTGTGACTTAAAAAAATACATACTTTAAGTTACTATATATGTAAAAACTTTAGAAGAGAGGACTATTTAAATGTTACAAAATTTGAGTCTAAGAGCTGTAGGGTCTGCTAATGTGGTCCTAACACTGTGGTGTCTTTTGGATGCTGCATGTGCCCGCTACACTGTCAAGAAAAACTTACATTTATATAGCGCCTTTCACAACCTCAGGACATCCCAAAGTGCTTTACAGCCAATGCAGTACTTTTGGAGTGTAGTCACTGTTGGAATGTAGGAAATGCGGCAATTTGTGCACAGCAAGCTCCCATAAACAGCAATATCATAATGACCAGATAACCTGTTTTAGTGCTGTTGATTGAGAGATAAATATTGCCCCCAGGACATCGGGAATAACTTCGAAATAGTGCCATGGGATCTTTTACCTCCACCTGAGAGGGCACACGGGCCTCGATTTAACGTCTGATCCGAAAGGCGGCACCTCCGACAGTGCAGCATGCCCTCAGTACCAAATGAGCCACGGCTGACTAAAGTCCAAAGGATTAGTTGCTGAGGGCCAAGAACAGGAACTGGTTGAAAAGGTCTGATGCGGTGCTTTAATGCAAGATCACTTTCTTTGTATCAAATTGTAACACCCCCAGTGTTCATTAAATGCAGCAAAGGGTGTGTTATCTGGTGCCAGCAGATCTTGAAAGGCTGCTGGACATTTTACAGCTATATTGTTATTAAAAGGTAGAAATGGCTGCAGCAAGACCAGAATAACGTGGAATCTAGGATGCAGGAGGTGCTGGAGGAAAGGAAGGGCTTTTTTTAGAATTGAAGGGCATCTCCTGAAGTGTACTATGAGAGTAACCTGATGGATGTAGCAGAATAAGTATATCTTGTCTCACCTTTGACCAGCTCCCGAGAGCAGTTGAGGAAGAAATATTCTGGTCTCACAATGGTTGCTAAGGTAAATGTACTCACGTTTTGTCTAATTTTACAATGTTGCCTTTACCGCACATCTTTACCGCACATCACTGAGCGTTAGGTGCAGAGGGAGAACGTCTAGCACTCTGGCTATTGTTCACCTACTGCCCAAATGCACAGACGTGCACATATTTGAGCACTGCATTCTGCCATTGCTGCCATGCCAGTGTGTCTGCTCTGTGTTCAAGAAATGAGGCAAGACCACATTATGAGACAAGGACCTCCTCAACATTCTTCTGTCAGCTGCCAAATACTGCATTATCAACCCCATAACATGTATAAGTACCGCAGTGGCTTACTATAATGTCACATAAACTCTATTTTATTTTACTGAGAAGGTGCAGCTTTTACTCAAATGATCTGGAACCAAAGTCTGAGCTCTCTATTGTATGGCTTCAAAGAATAAAGAGAGTTTAATGTATAATCAATTAGCGCCAAAGTAATTCCATGTGATCCTGTAGTGAAGCTCCAACATAGGGACCTGTAATGTATTTGCTTTGTAGGTTCTTTGCTTAAGAATTCATAGCAACACATTGTTATTAAGAACTAATTGGTTTATTCACAAAGGTTTAACAATCACACTACACATTACCAGTTCATCCACTAGGCTCACAACTGCATACCTCATCAAGGAAAGACCCGGACCCAACTGACTGGGATTTTATTGAGTCTTGTGACCATCACGTGACTGGCTAAGCCATTCACAATGCAACAGCTCTACAACTATTTTGTTGAAGACAATAAACAAGTGCCCCCTGATTAAAGGGGGGTCACACTCTAGAAACTTTCATTCAAGTGCCCCCTTGTTTTTTTTTGAGGGCACCAAAAACACAAATTATACAAGTGCCCCCTGATTAAAGGGGGGGGGGGGGGTCACTAAACCTGTCACAGTAAAAAATTAACTTTGGCAGTAACTTAAATCAAATCAAATCTGTGAGCATCCTCACAGGTGCATACATTACTGGAACTTTTACTGAGAATGTGCTTTCTGTAAGGCAGGGTTAATTACCCCTGGTTTTATGAAGGCACATTTAGTTTATCGCATTTTGTTTGGAATATTCTAGTTTACAGTTTAGTAGTATGTTGTATTAATGATAATAAAGATTTAATGCTGGAACAGTGTGTTCGTTGGTGTGATGAGCTACTTTGAAATAATGTTCAATGCTGTGCACAACAATAATTCACTTTTCCTCCTCCTCCTTCAGGAAGAAAGTAACTGCTAATTAATAGTTTTCAGATGCAATTGATTTAAGTTTGCAAATTATGATACAAGGTTGGTTTCCCTTTTTTAGTTGCATCAAGTCATCTGTTTTTGTGTTACTGGAGCCCTCCATTTAATGGGATACGTGTCAAAGTCCCGATGACAGTGAACTTGGCTGGTGCCACCTTATCAGTGTGTTAAAGTAGGGCTCCCAGGTACAATCAGGGGTTCAAGTCAGTGGGATTTGTTCCTGTCATGTCTGTACATGCTGTTTGTAGCCACCAGATGGTGTCATTGTTGGAGGTCACTGAGCAGCACCCACATGGTGCTGCTCTGGTATAAAAGGCCAGCCATTTTGTGAGTCAGGCATTTTGAGCCGTAATAAAGCAGAGCCAAGGTTGTACCTTGTTCAGTTAAGCAGTACTCAGTTTGTATCTTTATTGCATACATAACATTTGTCGACAAGAATACAAGAACCTTTGTTTACAAAATGAGCATGATTGGATTTTTAGAGTGATTTGTGGAGGGAGAAGATTGGGCAGACTTTGTGAGCCGTTTGAACCAGTACTTCGTGGCCAACAAAATGAAGGGGGTCGACGATGCAGATCGGTGCCGGGCCGTGTTCCTCACTGTGTGCGGTTCAAAGATCTACGGTCTGATAAAGAATCTACTCATGCCTAGTGATCTAACAGAGAAAACGTATGAGGAGTTGTGTACATTGGTACGGGAGCACCTCAAGCCAGACGACGGCATCATCATCTTGAGATACAGGTTTTATACACAAGTTTGATCGGAGGGCCAGAGCGCGGCGGAATTCGTTGCCGACCTGAGACGTCTAGCGGACCGTGCAAGTTCGGGACGGTGTTGGCAGACATGCTGCAGGACTTCTTCGTTATCGGTATCAACCACGAGGTGATCCTGCGCAAACTTCTGGTGGTGGAGGAGTTGAATTTAAAAAGGGCCATCCAGATCACTCAATCATGTATGACGACGGACAGGAGTTTTAAAGCAAATATCGGTGAAGAACCGAACCTTGCCAAGGACTGTAAAAGCGAATGATTCGGCGTTTGGCAGAGCGGCACATGGCAGGGCCTATCTGGCTGCGTTCACAAAACCTGTGGCTGCCCAAAGTCCGCCAGCGGGGATGTATCCAATTTCTCCGTGTTGGCGTTGTGGGGGAAATCATCGGCACCAGCAGTGCCTGCAGATGAGCAAGCGAGCTACGACACACCACGTGGAGGATAAGAGTCAGACTAGTGCGGATTCGGATACACAATCCGAGATGCCAGAGGAGGAAGTGTATGGATTGTACTCTTTCATAACCAAGAGTAAACCAAAATTTTGATTAATGTGAAGTTTAACGGGATACCGGTATCGATGGAACTGGAGCGAGTCAATCGATCATGAACGAGAGGGCATTTAATAAGCTGTGAGACACTAAGACTGTGAGGCCCAGGCTGAGCCCTGTTAACGCCAAGCTGCGCACGTACACCAAAGAACTGATAAAGGTGATTGGCAGTGCATAAATTAAGGTGTCTTATAATGGTGCGGTTCACGAGTTATCGCTGTTGATTGTTCCAGGCAGTGGCCCAACGCTGCTTGGCAGGAGCTGGTTGCAGAAAATCAGATGCGACTGGATCGACATAAAGGTGTTGTCGTCAGAGGAAGATACATGTACCCAAGTATTGAGCAAATTCCCCTCGCTGTTTGAACCGGGTATCAGCAACTTCATGGGAGCCAAGGTGCAGATCCACGTGGATTCAGATGTAAGACCCGTCCATCATAAAGCTCGGGCAGTGCCGTGTATGATGAGGGAGAAGGTCGAAATTGAACTGGACAGACTCCAGCGTGAAGGGATCATATCACTGGTCGAATTTAATGAATGGGCCAGCCCCATTGTTCCTGTGCTGAAAAGTGATGGCACAGTCAGAATCTGTGGAGACTACAAGGCTATGATCAACAGGGTTTCGAAACAGGATCAGTACCCATTACCGAAGGCTGATGACTTGTTGCGATGCTAGCCGGAGGGAAGTCATTCACAAAACTGGACTAGATGTCGGCCTATATGACGCAGGAGTTGGTCGATTCGTCGAAGAGACTTACGTGCATTAACACGCACAAAGGACTGTTTATTTACCACAGGTGCCCATTTGGAATTCGCTCGGCTGCAGCAATATTACAGAGGAATATGGAAAGTCTATATGGAAGTCCGTTCCAGAACCTTCATGTTCCAAGATGACATCCTGATCATTGGTCGTGACTCCAAGGAACATCTGACAACCTAGAAGAGGTTCTACCGCGTTTGGACAGAGTGGGACTCAGACTTAAACGCTCGAAGTGTGACTTCATGGCATCGGAGGTCGAATTGCTTGGGAGGAAAATCGCCGCTGATGGCATCAGACTACTGACGTGAAAACCTAAGCCATCAAGAATGCACCCAAGCCACAGAACGTGACGGAGCTGCGTTCATTCCTGGGTCTACTCAACTACTTTGGTAACCCTACCTAAATTGAGCACCTTTCTTGAACCACCGCACATGCTATTGAGAAAAGGCAACAACTGGGTGTGGGGCGCATTGCAAGACAGAGCTTTCGAGAATCTGAATTCACCAATCTGCTTTGCTCAAACAAGCTGCTGGTACATTATGACCCATGTAAACGTTTAGTTTTGGCCTGTGATGCATCGTCATATGGAATTGGTTGCGTGTTACAACCAGCCAATGAGTCGGGGAAACTTCAACCTGTTGCGTGTGCATCCAAAAGTTTGTCTAAAGCAGAAAGAACCTACAGTATGGTAGAAAAAGAAGCATTAGTGTGTGTGTATAGTGTTAAAAAGATGCATCAATACCTATTTGGTCTGATGTTCGAATTAGAGACCGATCACAAGCTGCTCATTTCGTTGTTTTCCGAGGCAAAGGTATCAATACGAACACTTCATCCTGCAACCAAAGGTGGACGTTGACATTATCTGCCTATGATTATGTGATTCGCCACAGACCTGGCACAGAGAATTGTGCCGACTGCTTTGAGCCGGATGCCGTTGCCCACACCGGAGTTGGAAACGCCACAACCGGTAGATTTAATGTTAATCATGGATGCTTTTGAGTGTGAAGGTACCCCTGTCATGGTTCAACAAGTTAAGACCTGGAACAGCCAGGACCCGATATTATCGGTGGTAAAGGGTTGCATCCTCAAAGGGGATTGGTCTGCCATACCTAAGCAAATGTGCGAGGAGGCCAAACCATACATTCGTCACAAGGACGAACAGTCTATTCAAGCAGATTGCATATTGTGGGACAATTGTGTTGTAATGCCTAAGAAAGGGAGAGAGAAGTTTGTGCATGAGTTACACAGCACATATCCTTGTATAGTGATGATGAAGGCCATCACCAAGTCCCACATATGGTGGCCAGGAATTGATTCTGAGCTGGAAGCATGCATGCATCAGTGCAACACCTGCATGCAGCTCAACAAAGCACCAGCGGAATCGCTGCTGAGTCTGTGGTCATGGCCATCCAAACTTTGGTCTAGGATCTATGTAGATTTTGCGGGTCCCTTCCTGGGCAAGATGGTGGATGCTTAATTGAAGTGGATAGAATGAATAATCATGTCATCCAGTATGTCCACGGCAATCATGGAGAATCTCAATGTCATGTTCGCGACACATGGTCTACCTGACATAGTGGTGAGCGACAATGGGTCGTGCTTTACCAGTCAGGAGTTTCAGGAGTTTGTAAAACTTAACGGCATAAAACATGTAAGGTGAGCACCGTTCAAGCCTGTGTCCAACGGGCAAGCAGAATGTGCAGTACAAATTATCAAGCAAAGCATGAGGAGATTAACCCAAGGGTCACTGCAGACCCGCTTGTCTTGCATACTGCTGAGTTACAGGACAAGACCCCACATACTCACAGGGGTCTCGTCTACTGAACTCATGATGAAAAGAGGTCTTAAGACCAAGTTATCTCTTGTACACCTGGATTTAAGTAATCATGTTGAATAAAGAAGACAGAGTCAACAAGGGTACCACGATCGCGCAACTGTGTCACGCGAGATTTTTGTTAATAATCCTCTATATGTGTTGAATTATGGTCAGGGTCCCAAATGGATCGTTGCTTCGGTCATGGCCAAGGAGGGCAACAGTTTATTTGTTATTCAGCTCAAGAATGGGCAAACTTGCAGGAAACACATGGATCAAACAAAGCTGAGGCACACAGAGGAGCCAGAGCAGTCGGACGAAGAAACCGTCGACGACCAACCAACCTACCAGCAGCCTTCAGTGGACTTAAGGGTCATCAGTGAACGCGGAATTTCCATCACGGACTTGTTCAATAAAAATGAACTTGAAATTCCTGACATGACCACTGCCATCCCCAATAAGTCAGCCATCCAGCCACCAGCCACAACAGACTCCGCACACAAGGTCAGAATCGAACTGAGACAGTCAACCCGGGAGCGTAAAGCCCCGGATCATCTCAACCTGTGAAAGACTGTGATAAGATCTCAGAGGAGGGTATTGTCATGTACGTACATGCTGTTTGTAGCCACCAGATGGTGTCATTGTTAGAAGCCTCTGAGCAGCACGCACATGGTGCTGCTCTGGTATAAAAGGCCAGCCATTTTGTGAGTCAGGCACTTTGGGCCGTAATAAAGCAGAGCCAAGGGTGTACCTTGTTCTGTTGAACAGTACTCAGTTTGTACCGTTATTGCATACATAACAGTTCCATTGGCTCAGATTAGTGGGGAAGAGATATACTGATCACTCTCTTGCAATTGGAGAAACACAGGCATGGAGAAAAGGGACGTAGAAACCCTTCCAACACTTTCTTAGATGGAGAAACTGGTCTGTTTCTTGTCCTACACAAAGAAGCAAGCAGACATGCTAACCAACAAAACTCAGAAATGCTGATAAACAGCATCATACAAGTTGACCACTCCAAAAACAAAGTGCAACTAAAACACAGACCTGGATAAAGGCCTATGACCAAGACTACTGCTTCGAGGCACCTGCAAAATTACATTCTTTTTTATTTCATTGGCTTTGGTATTTTTATCATTGTTTGGAATATTCCACAATTCAGTTTTGTTTGTCAATGCAAACTGAAACCCAATGGTCTCACATATGACATGAGAAAAGAAATACAAATGGAGTGTAGTGGGGCAGGAATTGTCAGGACTTCAGTTGCAGCTTTACCCAAAACCTCAAGTGCGCAAAAGTGCAATCTTTTTGGTGAAGGATTTAGAAATATTTGAAAGTGAGCTCTGGTGGTGCAAAACGTACTTCCTGGGCAGACCAGGCCCTCAGGAAAATGTGAGTTTCTGACACATTTTGATGTATGCTTCCTCTTCCTCTTCCTCCTCCTCCTCCTCCTCCTCCTCCTCCCCTCTCTCCCCTTCTCTCCTCCTCTGCATCTCATCCTCCCTCTTCCCTCTTCCATCTGCTTCCTTCCCTCCCCCGATCTGGATCTAATTATCTCTCCACCCTGTCACCTGTAAAACTGCACTTGCTCTTGACTCCCTGGGGGTAATTTTATCTTCTGTTAATATCGGATTGGCCAATGAAGTCAATGGAAAGGAAATTCGAGCATGGTGTATGATGGGCGGGTAATTCGATATTGTCCATTTCACACCATCAGCCAAAGTTAAAATGACCTCCCCGCTGTCTGCAATCGAATAGGAAATAGGCAAGTGTAGATAAAATATTTAAATTTTAAATTAAAAGTCGCTGTCATGAGTCAGAATTGACTTGATTTTTGCCTGACAGAAGGTAATGCTCCAACACAGCCAAACCATGAAGACTATTAGAAACCAAGCAGCTTTTTGACTAACTATGCTCCAAAGCAGATCAACAAAAGATACAAGAGCTGACCCTTGCAGTGGTTAGTAACTGCTTCATTATGGAAAAAAAGCTTTATTTGCTTATTGCTTTAGGGAGTTAGAAATTGCCAACAAAAACTGCAGATATCAATGCTTGTGACATTTTTTAAAATAGCAAATTAGAATAGTCTACCTTTAGGTGTCCTTCTTCAGATCACATTAATGAAGGGGTCATATTGAAGCCTGTCCATGTGGGCTTTAACTGGGCAGCAAACAGATCAATGGGGTGGGCTCTGAAGGGCTCAATAATCAGTCATAAAAAAAGACACAAGGACACTTCACATTTTCCACTGTAGATTGCATTAGTTCAGTTAACCTTCTATTACCTGTCCCAGTTAAAGGTCGTTCAAAATTTCGTTTTACAAACAAAGCTTTTAGAAAATAGCAGGCTGCTATTACCCATGGGGAATACTCTTATTATGCATTACATCAAAACAGAACGCAATTTCATTAAGAGGGCACCATTAGTGATACAAAGTTGTTACAATTATAGTGGTGCTGTTTTGCAGGCAAATATCACAGTTAATTCTTGTGAAGAAAATATGACTGCATCACTTGCACATGGCATCAATTGACGTTGTTAAAAAGATTCAATAGGGTGGATACTGAAAAACGATTTCCCCTCTGGTGGGGGAATCTCGAACAAGGGTGCATAATCTTAAAATTAGAGCCAGGCCATTGAGGGGGGAAATCCAGGAAGCACTTCTTCACACATGGGAGAGCTGGAATTCATTCCCCAAAAGGGTGCTGGGTCAATTGAAATTGTCACGACTGAGATTGGTAGATTGTTGTTATGCAACATGAAGCAAAGGTGGGTAGAGTTGAGGTGCAGAAATCTATGATCCAGTCACAGACTCGAGGGGCTGAATGGCCAACTCCTGTTAAACTGTTTATATTAAATAAATATATCAAATCTTCTTCCCCAATTTATCCTCTAAAGCACCACCTTTAACAATCTCCTAACGTGTACATAGCTCAAAACTGCTATGTATCCCTGATTGTATTTTCTAGGATCTGCCATTCTATTTCTATCTTAACCCCTTGAACACTGTTTACAGTTATCCTCAGCTTCAAGGCAAAGGTAGGGAGACAGTAATCTGTTGTGCATGTGCTAAAGCACAGCGACAAAAATGGTGTGTACTTTTCTGGAAGAAACATCGCCTTCTATGCTATTGTGCATGCAAGCAGTGATGCCATCAAATTGATGCATGCTGTGATGCATTGCTTCGAGCAGACAGACCTACAGACCATAACCAAAATTACTTGTAAATGGTTTTGTTTGTGGCTTATGGACAGTTTGTTAGTAGACCTGAGTGGTTATATACTGAATTATTGGATACAGACTTGAGTGATTTTGGAGCCAAAGCTGTTCCGGAATGACAGTAGGAGTTGGGTATAGGGAGTACGGTGGATTTTGATGACTTGCTGCCTTTTCACAGAAACAAACAAACTGGCGTGAAGGCGAAAGTGAAAGAATCAGTGACACTTCATGTGTCATTCAGGTGTTTTTCTGCAGTGAATGTGCCACGTGTTTTGTTGTCCTTCTGCTGATTTTAGCCTGAATCATTGGAATAATAAAAGTACACCCTATAGGCATAGGAAGAAATGCATGTTGGAGTTACTCTGACAGCAACAGACAGTCAGGGCATTTACAGAAAAAGACACTGATGGATTGGGGGTGTATTGCTCAGGAGGCATTGATGGTTTGGGGGTGTTTCATACATTAGAGTATAAATAACTGATACATTTTTAATGCAATGAAATCGAGGCAGTGAGTCTGATGACCTGGAGAATCCTAGGAATGAATTGTACCTTAAAACTGCCTGCCAGCTATTTAGACTATGTGACATAAAGTCCACTAATTTGAATAAAGATTAAAAAAAAAGAACTTTGGATGTTATGTGAGGAGCACAAAAGATGTTCTGGATAGGGCAGAATGCAAGTTAGAAGATACTGAACGCCTGCCAGCCAATGTTTCCAGTCTGCTCGGGCCCGAGGGACCAACATGTGGCCCACAATGAATTGCGTCATATCTCTTCTGCACACGTGCTGAAACTTGGTGCATGCCCAGAAGAGATAGTGTTCAATGTACTGTGGGGTAAATTAAAATCCGAATACGACTTCTTGATGCCTCATGGCCAAGGCAGAGCCACTTCACCTTCCCTCGGTTATATGGCTGAGTCCGTACATTCTTGTTTGAGCCTGGACTGAAGTACGTGAGGAAGGAAAATACCAATTTGTTTATTATAAATAAAGGTTATTTTTTTTTTTTACAAAAATCCACATCTGACTCGTCTTATTTGCTTTGTATCATTTGAAACTGACCCTGAGTGATTAGTACTCCCAAAAATAGAACTCTCCCCCTATATTTACATAGGAACATTGCAGTGCATACTAAAGATATCTGGATTTCCTTCTGCTCTCCCACCCAAAATGTGGCAGGATTGCTGTAAAAAGGGGAAAAAGCAGGTGGTGAGGCCAACTGCATTCTTACCCCATGCTAGATTTCCCTTCCCGCTCTCCTTCCTCGCCTGCTGCATGCAAACGCTGGCAGTGGCATGGGGTTCCATTCCCAGGAAATGTTTAGTTGCTGGTTGCCCCTTTTACCACTTCTTACTGGGACTGTCTGGTGAAAGGTGTCAGTAAAGCCTGGGTAGTGGTAGTGGGAGAGTGCCTAGTCAGTCCTCTTCTCCCTCCATAATGCTCCAATTCACTCACCTCCTTAGGCCTCAGCCAAGGCCGAAAAGAAAATCTCAGAATCCACTTTTAGGTTTTCTGACCTCTTCAAATCTCTGGCTGCCTGCTCTTGACCCGCTTTAAAAAAAATGTGTTCATGGGATGTGGGCATCGCTGGCAAGGCCGGCATTTATTGCCCATCCCTAATTGCCCTTGAGAAGGTGGTGGTGAACCATCTTCTTGAACCGCTGCAGTACGGTGGTGAAGATAATCCCACAGTGCTGTTAGGGTGGGAGTTCCAGGATTTTAACCCACCAATGATGAAGGAACAGCGATATATTTCCAAGACAGGATGGTGTGTGACTTAGAAACATAGAAACATAGAAAATAGGTGCAGGAGTAGGCCATTCGGCCGTTCGAGCCTGCACCACCATTCAATATGATCTTGGCTGAATATTTTTGCAACTTTAGTACCCCATTCCTGCTTTCTCTCCATACCCCTTGATCCCTTAAGCCGTAAGGGCCACATCTAACTCCCATTTGAATATATCTAACGAACTGGCCTCAACAACTTTCTGTGGTAGAGAATTCCACAGGTTCACGATTCTCTGAGTGAAGAAGTTTCTCCTCATCTCGGTCCGAAATGGCTTATCCCTTACTATTAGACTGTGACCCGTGGTTCTGGACTTCCCCAATATCAGGAACATTCTTCCTGCATCTAACCTGTCCAATTCCGTCAGAATTTTATTTGTTTCTATGAGATCCCCTTTCGTTCTTCAAAATTCCAGTGAATAAAAGTCTAGTTGATCCAGTCTTTCTTCATATGTGAGTCCTGCCATCCCAGGAATCAGTCTGGTGAACCTTCGTTGCACTCCTTCAATAGCAAGATTAGGAGACCAAAACTGTGCACAATATTCAAGGTGTGGCATCACCAAGGCCCTGTACAACTGTAGCAACACCTCCCTGCCCCTGTACTCAAATCCTCTAGCTATGAAAGCCAACATGCCATTTGCCTTCTTCACCGCCTGCTGTACCTGCATGCCAACTTTCAATGACTGATGTACCGTGATACCCAGGTCTCGTTGCACCTCCCCTTTTCCTAATCTGTCACCATTCAGATAATATTCTGCCTTCCTGTTTTTGCCACCAAAGTGGATAACCTCACATTTATCTACATTATACTGCATCTGCCATGCATTTGCCCACTCACCTAACCTATCCAAGTCAACCTCTTAGCGTCTTCCTCACAGCTCACACTGCCACCCAGTTTAGTGCCATCTGCAAACTTGGAGATATTACATTCAATTCCTTTGTCTCAATCATTAATATATATTGTAAATAGCTGGCGTCCCAACACTGAGGCCTGCGTTATTTCACTAGTCACTGCCTGCCATTCTGAAAAGGACCCGTTTATTCCTACTCTTTGCTTCTTGTCTGCCAACTAATTCTCTATCCACATCAATACATTACCCCCAATACCCTCTGCTTTAATTTTGCACACTAATCTCTTGTGTGGGACCTTGCCAAAAGCCTTTTGAAAGTCCAAATACACCACATGCACTGGTTCTCCCTTGTCCACACTACTAGTTACATCCTCAAAAAATTCTAGAAGATTTGTCAAGCATGATTTCGCTTTCATAAATCTATGCTGACTTGGATCGATCCTGTCATTGCTTTCCAAATGCGCTGCTATTACATTTTTAATAATTGATTCCAACATTTTTCTCACTACCGATGTCAGGCTAACCGGTCTATAATTCCCTGTTTTCTCTCCCTCCTTTTTTTAAAAGTGGGGTTACATTAGCTACCCTCCAATCCATAGGGACTGATCCAGAGTCTATAGAATGTTGGAAAATGACCACCAATGCATCCACTATTTCTAGGGCCACTTCCTTAAGTACTCTGGGATGCAGACTATCAGATCCTGGGGATTTATCGGCCTTCAGTCCCATCAATTTCCCTAGCACTATTTCCTGACTAATAAGGATTTCCTTCAGTTCCTCCTTCTCGCTAGACCCTTGGTCCCCTAGTATTTCCGGAAGGTTATTTGTGTCTTCCTTAGTAAAGACAGAACCAAAGTATTTGTTCAATTGGTCTGCCGTTTCTTTGTTCCCCATTATAAATTGACCTGATTCTGACTGCAAGAGACCTACATTTGTCTTCACTAATCTTTTTCTCTTCGCTTTTCTATAGAAGCTTTTGCAGTCAGTTTTTATGTTCCCTGCAAGCTTACTCTCATACTCTATTTTCCCCCTCATAATTAAATCCTTGTTCTCCTCTGCTGAATTCTAAATTTCTCCCGGACCTCAGCTTTGCTGCTTTTTCTGGCCAATTTATATGCCTCTTCCTTGGATTTAACACTATCCCTAATTTCCCTTGTTAGCCACGGTTGAGCCACCTTCCCCGTTTTATTTTAACGCCAGACAGGGATGTACAATTGTTATAGTTCATCCATGTGATCTTTAAATGTCTGCCATTGCCTATCCACCGTTGACCCTTTAAGTATCATTTGCCAGTCTATCCTAGCCAATTCACGTCTCATACCATCAAAGTTACCTTTCTTTAAGTTCAGGACCCTAGTCACTCTCCATCTTAATGAAGAATTCTACCATATTATGGTCACTCTTCCCCAAGGGGCCTCACACAACAAGATTGCTAATTAATCCTCTCTTGTTACACATCACCCAGTCTAGGATGGCCAGCTCTCGAGTTGGTTCCTCGACATATTAGTCTAGAAAACTATCCCTTATACACTCCAGGAACTCCTCCTCCACCGTATTGCTATCAGTTTGGTTAGCCCAATCTGCATGCAGATTAAGGTCACCCGTGATAACTGTTGTACCTTTATTGCACGCATCCCTAATTTCGTGTTTGATGCCATCCCCAACCTCACTACTACTGTTTGGTAGTCTGTACACAACTCCCACTAGTGTTTTCTGCCTTTTGGTGTTCTGCAGCTCTACCCATACAGATTCCATATCAACCAAGCTAATGTCCTTCCTTACTATTGCTCCTGACTTGTGCCTTGTGGATGGTGGAAAGGCTTTGGGGAGTCAGGAGGTGAGATACTCGCCGCAGAATACCCAGCCTCTGACCTGCTCTTGTTGCCACATTATTTATGTGGCTGATCCAGTTAAGTTTCTGGTCAATGGTGACTCCCAGGATGTTGATGGTGGGGGATTCAGCTGTGGTAATGGCATTGAATGTCAAGGGGCGGTGGTTAGATTGCCGCTTGTTGGAGATAGTCATTGCCTGACACTTGTATGGCACGAATGTTACTTGCCATTTATCAGCCCAAGCCTGAATGTCATCCAGGTCTTGCTGCATGCGGGCATGGACTGTATCATTATCTGAGGCGTTGCAAATGGCACTGAACACTGTGCAGTCATCAGCGAACATCCTCACTTCTGACCTTGTGATGGAGGGAAGGTTATCGATGAAGCAGCTGAAGAAGGTTGGGCCTAGGACACTGACCTGAGGAACTCCTGCAGCGATATCCTGGGGCTGGGATAATTGGTCTCCAACAACCACAACCATCTTCCTTTGTGCTAGGTATGACTCCAGCCAGTGGAGAGTTTTCCCCCTGATTCCCATTGACTTCAGTTTTACTAGGGCTCTTTGATGACACACTCGGTCAAAGACTGCCTAGATATCAAGTGGAGTCACTCTCACCTCACCTCTGGAATTCAGCTCTTTTGTCCATGTTTGGACCAAGGCTGTAATGAGATCTGGAGCCGAGTGGTCCTGGCGGAACCCAAACTGAGTAGGTTGTTGGTGAGTAAGTACCGCTTGATAACACTGTCGACAACATCTTCCATCACTTTGCTAATGACTGAGAGTAGACTGAAGGGCCGGTAATTGACTGGATTGGATTGGTCCTGCTTTTTGTGGACAGGACATACCTGGGCAGTTTTCCACTTTGTCGGGTAGATGCCAGTGTTGTAGCTGTACTGGAACAGCTTGGTCAGAGACATGGCTAGTTCTGGAGCACAAGTCTTCAGCACGACAGCCGGGATGTTGTCGGGGCCCATAGCCTTTGCTGTATCCAGTGCGCTCAGCCGTATCTTGATATCACGTGGAGTGAATTGAATTGGCTGAAGACTGGCTTCTATGATGGGGGGGGATGGGGGGGGCCTCAGGGGGAGGGCGATATGGGTCAGCCCCTCGGCACTTCTGGCTGAAGAAGATGACTGTGTGGTGGTCACAGCTACCAAGCTGTCATGGACAGATGCATCTGCGACAGGTAGATTGGTGGGGACGAGGTCAAGTTGGTTATTCCCTCGTGTTGGTTCTCTCACCACCTGCTGCAGGCCCAGTCTGGCAGCTGTGTTCTTCAGGACTTGGCCAGCTCGGTCAGTAGCGGTGCTACCAAGCCACTCTTTGTGATGGACAGTGAAGTCCCCCATCCAGAGTACATTCTGTGCCCTCGCTACACTCAGTGCTTCTTCCAAGTGGTATTTAACATGGAGGAGGACCGATTCATCAGCTGAGGGAGGGTGATAGGTGGTAATCAGCAGGAGGTTTCCTTGCCCATGTTTGGCTTGAAGCCATGAGACTCCATGGGGTCCGGCATCAATGTTGAGGACTCCCAGGGCCACTACCTCCCGACTGTATACCACTGTGCCACCACATAAGGTGAGTCTGTCCTGCCGGTGGGACAGGACATACCCGGGGATGGTGATAGAGGAGTCTGGTACATTGGCTGAAAGGTATGATTCTGTGAGAATGACTGTCTGGCTGCTGCTTGACTATTCTGTGGGACAGCTCTCCCAATTTTGGCACAATTCCCCAGATATTCATGAGGACGACTTTGCAGGGTCGATTGGGCTGAGTCGTCGTTGTTGTGTCCATAGTCGGTGTGGCGGTCGATGCAGGGTAGTCCGTCCAATTTTATTCTTATTATTGTTTCTCGCAGCAGTTTTGTACAACTGAGTGGCTTGCTGGGCCATTTCAGAGAGCAGTTAAGAGTCAACCATTTGCTGTGGGTCTGGAATCACATATAGGCCAGATCGGGTAAAGGTGGCAGATTTCCTTCCCTAAAGAACATTCGTGAACCAGATGGATTTTTATGACAATCCAGTAATTTCATGGCCACCATTACTGACACTAGCTTTTTAGTCCAGATTATTCGCAGCATCAGGCTCCCTCTAGGTGGTAGGGATTTGTCCAGGAGCCCAACCAGCATAGCAAATGACCCCCGGCACAGGAAAATAAGTCGGGATTGCAGTGGTTTCGGGCCCACTGGTGGATGCCCTGTTCCGCTGCATTACTGCTGCAAAGAGGAGAATCCAGCTCCCCAGGTCTGTAATGCAGCAAAGAGCAAAATGTTCCACAAATGTTGCTATATAATTTGGATTCCACATGATGCACAATCTCACAGATCAATGTGAAGCATTTGCAAGGACTACTTAAAAATAAAATTCGATCTAAAGGGTTACTGATATATGTTGGTGAACTGGGATCAAAATAATTCAATTTTGTTTTACAAACAATGAGTGATTCTCAAGTATTGATAACTCAACAGCCTCGGCTTTTTGATTGTGTCCCGATATATTTGTCATCTCTGCTATTATTTGAATTAGGCTGAATCCTCTTTCACAGGTCAGCCATGATCTCATTGAATGGCAATGGAACAGGCTCGAGGGACTAAATGGTCTACTCCAGTTCCTATTTCCAAACAGAAACATGGTTATAAAATAAAAATGCATTTTTAATTTTGCTTAAATTTAGACATTTTACTGGTTGAATATATAAAATAACGTAAAGGATATGACATTCACAATTCTGCGTTTATAATACAAAGACACCCTTAAAATGTCTCACGTTAGCAGTTTGTAGACTTGTATACTTACTGAGGTGGTTAGAGTATAGGGACCTATATAGTAACTTCAATGGTGGGGGCTGGGCCAGCCACATAGTTCACATGCCAGATACGAGACTCCCAAAGCAAGCGCTCTACTCGGAACTTCTTCACGGAAAACGAGCCAAAGGTGGGCAGCGGAAACATTACAAGGACACTCTCAAAGTCTCCCTGATAAAGTGCAACATCCCCACTGACACCTGGGAGTCCCTAGCCAAAGACCGCTCGAAGTGGAGGAAGCGCATCCGTAGGGCGCTGAGCTCCTCGAGTCTCGTCGCCGAGAGTTTGCAGAAATCAAGAGCAGGCTGCGGAAAGAGCGTGCGGCAAACCAGTCCCACCCACCCCTTCCCTCAACAACTATCTGTCCCACCTGTGACAGGGACTGTGGCTCTCGTATTGGACTGTACAGCCGCCTAAGAACTCATGTTAAGAGTAGAAGCAAGTCTTCCTCGATTCCGAGGGACTGCCTATGATGATGATGATAGTAACTGTAATAGTTAGAGTATAGGGACCTATAGTAACTGATATATTTTAGAGTATCATCATCATAGGCAGTCCCTCGAATTGAAGATGACTTGCTTCCACGTCAAAAAGTTCACAGGTGTTTCGATGAAGGACCTGACATTCCACGTCCCGAACTACATGTTGAAGGGTGGAAGATGCCTGTGCGTGGATTTTTTTAACGTATGGTGGCCGTTGCACACCAGCCACCACACGGGCTTAACAGAGCTAGGTCTTGGCCCAGTAGCAAGGATGAACTAAGACGATCGGAGACCTGCTCTGCTGCACATACCTAGTGCGCACACATATCGCAGTGTGGGCTGGCCCGTGCTGACCCTGGGCCCTCGCCTCTTCTGGGCCCCGAACTCACGCCTCTCCTGGGCCCCGGTCACATCCCTCTACAATCTCTCGCCGCTCCTGCTGTACCTGCCCACGCTCCAATCACCGACCTGGATCTTGGTGACGGCCCTCGTCACTGCCGTTGCTCTCCTGCTCCAGTCACGCTGCTCCCTGGAGTGGTATGCCGCCACACTGCTCCTTCAGCTCCCCACCTGCTCCGATGGTGCTCGCAGGCTGGGGGGGCAGCTCAGCCTCTTTGAACAAGTTTTTGATTATCTGCTGTAATTTCTTCTTATGTTTAGAGTATAGGGACCTATAGTAACTGATATATTTTAGAGTATAAGGACCTATAGTAATTAGAATGGTTAAAATATAGGGATTTATCATAACTGAAATGGGGAGCGTTTGGTAATTACTTTAAATTAAATTGCAGAAGTAGAAAAAGAGAACGCTAGCTCAATTTAATAAAAGATAATTTTATGACTAATTTCAGGAAATTCTTGATGTATAGACTTCCAGATTGAGTAGTAGAGGCTAAAACTCTGGACTCTTTTAAAAAAACAATTGGATGCTCCAATGTGTGAAACATTAGGGTGTTGTGGATGGATAAATGAAGATGGGCAGAATTGCTGTCCTTCCTTCCTTATAATAACTGGATGGTTAGAGAATATAATCTATAGTAACTGGAGTGGTTAGAGAACAGAATTCACAATAACCAGATGGTTAGAGAATATAATCTATAGTAACTAGAATGGTTAGAGAATATAATCTATAGTAACTGGAGTGGTTAGAGAATATAATCTATAGTAACTGGAGTGGTTAGAGAACAGAATTTACAATAACCAGATGGTTAGAGAATATAATCTATCGAGATGGTTAGAAAATATATTTAATCTATTATTGAAATAGCTAGAGAATATGAATATACAGTAATTGAGGTGTTTAGAGAATAGGAATCTATAGTAACTGAGATGGTTAGCATAAGATCTGTGTAATCACAGATTCAAATTTTTACTTTATGTTGATATGTATAACTGCATTTTATAAACAATGTTCTATTAGGTGTTTCATGGAATAGTTAAAGAATAAATCTGCATAAACATTGCATCAGAAATTCTTAAAGAAAAGATTACTGTTCATGTATTTAAAATAAAGCTGATGGACAGAGTTTTTACATTAGCTTGGTATGTTTTACATTTTTTATTCAGCTGCAATTTCTCTGCAATATTACAATTTAGTGAAGATGTTCAAAATAAACACTTTTTATACAATGGAATTCAATCACGTTAGTTCATATGATGATGACATAGAATCAGCACCTACTAAACCATTATACACTGGTCAATTAAATTGTTTTTGAGACATGACTTCTCATGTTATAGCCTTCCATAGACGATTAAAGATATATTAGTAATTATTCTGCTATATTATGGATGCATTCATCTCAAATTGCTCTGTTCGCTATTATAATGGAGCATTAACTCATTTATTCTGAATGATTTGGTGACTCTACAAACATAGTGGACAAATGAATTTGATATAAACACACTAAATGTTTGTACAATAATGTCATACAGAATAATTTGTAGGCTATTATTTCTGAAAATGTGCAAAAAAAATCTATCATTGAGGTTTTAAATAATGAAAGAAAACTTTTCTGATCCAAATTTCAAAAACCACAAATATAGAATCAAGTCATGCCATCCACTGTAATTGTGAATTCAACCCGGAGTCATAACTGTTAAAATATATATTCTGCTATACCCAGCTCATGTATGTATAAACTTCACTGAGCTCATAAAGATATTCTTTAACAAAACAAACCTTTGTTTTCCTCCAGTATATTTCAGTGGAATTTTATTGTAACTATTATTTTCTCTAAATAGGCAAACAATATTCATCGCAACAGTCTAATATGGTGTAATTATATATATAAGAATCTCTACGCAGCTTATTTGCAATGCTGTTTATTTGTGAGGTCTGTGGCACTGCCAGTAATATACCACATACACCTCCAAAAGCAATGAGAACCACTCAATATATTCTTAATATTCCTTAATATTTTCATTTTGATGTAATTTGTGCCCTGCTTTTTAAATATCCGCTCTGTAATAATGTTTAATTTCAGAGGTCACTCAGCAGAGGAGTATATTAAAGCTTATAAAACTCATTTTCAGCCTGCAATATCAAGCTGTGATCAGGTTAGAAGGGCAGCATCTGTGAATATTTCATCTTTTATCATGCTGATAATAAGAAGATGACAGAATTGCATTATTACAATGAGATAATGCTCATTTTGCCTCAGCAGCTGGAAGCCAAGGCCTGTGTTACTCAATAAAGGATTCCAATAAGAAAGCAACTTTACGCAGAAGCCACTGTTTTATATTGGGCTCTGATGAATAAAAGATCTTCCGCTCACAGACTGCAAGTTGCAGCTCACTGATGGTGATAAAAAAGCAAAGAATAAATAAACCAAATGTGAGTGTGACCGACCGGCAAAATAGCTGAAAAAATGGAAAGGTCATTTAAATAATCACCAAAGATTACACTTGAATAATTAAGCCACGGTGAAAACTAAAGTGTGAGTTTAATAAGGTTGTAGCATCATCGTTTTTTTCTTACACACGAAAAATAATATGTTGATACCCTAGGAGTAAGTTATCGGAGGATAATAGAAAGCTAGCAATGATTCACAAACCTTCAATTCAATTGAGAGGTCTTGATAGCATCATTAACCATAAGTCAGTGCATCAAACAGATAATAACCAGGATTGATTTACAGTCCTAAAATAATTGCCAGATATTAACTATTATATATGGTATGTGCTTTTAAATAATGATAATTTCTTATTTTTATACAGTGGGCGCACTGAATGTATAGGTGTGGCACGGGTTGGAGGTGAGAGGGTGATGCAGTTGGTTGCGATAACCAGAAGATATATGACATCATATTGTAGATGTTGTATCTCCCTGGCATTGCTCATGAATAGCAGTGGGGAAGGGTCCTAGATTGTGAAAGCATTGAAGGATGGTCCTGGGCTTGAGCAGAACATGGTTGGCAGTACTGCAGTGGGGTTGCTCAGGTTTTGTTGTCTGGGTGCCTCGTTTGGCCTGACTTCACTGGGAGCATCGCCTGGAATTTAGTACAACTGTGGAGGGAGACGATGGATTTAGCTTATTGGCAGATTCTTGGTGTCTGCCAGCAGTGGGGGAAAGGTGAGAGCATGGGTTGGACAGCATTGGGTAGGATAGGGGCATCCCAGGTCTGACAACACTGGTTTGAACTTTCTATGAGAAAAAAGCAAACATTGGGCTGGATTTCTGGTGACCTAACGATTCAGTTAGCAGCCAGAGCGGGTGTTAATGGGAGTGTAAGAGGTTAGCGCCCCGACCGAAAATTCATTACAGGCTCACCGGGGCGCAAACCAATAGCGCCTGGCTGCTTACGATCAGTGCGATCCTAACATCAGTCCTGGTGCAACGCTCATGCTTACGCCTCGGTTGGTAAATTAGGTGCGGCTGCCTCATTTAGTGGCTACCAGGACCAACGGCTGGAAAAATAGTCGGTATAGGCTTGTAGAGTTGTTAACTGGTGGCTACTTAAAGGGATGAGGAAGCGCTGCGTCGGAGATCACAGTCAGTGCAACGTTTACACACAGCACAATGCGTGAGCCTCCGAGTTTGCAGCGGCAGACGGAAATAAGAGTTCAGCTTGAGAAAAAGTGATTCTGAAAACTTTAATGGGATGCATTATTACGCCGTGCCTTTAAAACTCGTTTTTTCCCGAGATCTGAATCGGAGTTCGGTGCATGCGCAATAACTCAGTTAAATTTAGCGGCGCCATTTTCGTTAGCGTTCCCCCAGCCCTGGTGTGCAACAGCTTATTTAACGCCCCTGTCAGCTCTTCGACCGATACTGACCAATTTCTGGGTGAGAGGCACAAACCTTTTCAAGGCACTAAAAGGACCCCTCTGCCTTGATTAACGCCACAACAGAGACGCGACCGAATTTCTCCCCCAGTACTGAATCTTGTGTTTGGGCAGTGCCTGTACTGCCCAATATCTATCTACAAGCTAGTGTTAACTGTGGTACAACAATAGGTCCCCCTTGTGATCTGAACTTGAGGATCGTTCTGAAGAGCAAAGATCATCATCATCATCATACGCTGTCCCTCGAACGAGGATGACTTGTTTTCACACCAAAAGGGATGAGCTTGCAGATGTTTCAATGAAGGACCCGATATTCCAGTTGTGAACTCCAGGGATGGAAGATGCCTGTGCGTGGATTTTTTTAACATGTAGTGACCATTGCACATCAGCCACCACACGGGTTTGACAGAACTAGGCCTTTATCCAGTGGCAAGGGTTAACCAGGACGACTGCAGACCTGCTCTGCTGCACGGACCTAGTACGCACACATATCGCAGTGTGGGCTGGCCTGTGCTGCCCCTGGGCCCTCTGCTCTTCTGGGCCCTCTATCCTCATTTGCCCAACTCTGCCACAATCTCTCGCCGCTCTTCCGCCATAAATATTCACCACACCTCTGCCACAATCCCTCGTCGCTCCTCCGCCACAAAATATTCACCGCACCTCCGCCACGATCTCTCACCGCTCCTCCGCCCCGATCATTTGCCGCATTTCTGCCTCAATCTCTCGACGCTTCTCCGCTTCAAACGTTCGCCGCACCTCCGCCACGGTCTCTCAACGCTCATCTGCCTCATGTTCCCGCTCCTCTGTACCCCGCCAATGTTCCTGCCCACGCTCCAAATGGCGACCTGAGTTTTGAGGACATCACCCAGTCACCCACCTCGAAGTCGTCGCACACTTGGAGCAGCTCACGCTGAAGGTTGTGGTGGCGTGCTCCAGCTCTTTCATAGTCTCGACCTGCGGTAGTGTCCTCTCGCAGATCAGGGTGACCCCATATCCTTGACTATTACCAAGCAGTTTCTTAACCCCGTTCCACTGTACATTCCTCCTTCACCTCTAACAACAGGTTAGGGAGCCTAGGGAAATCTGTGTCATCAAGCTTGAGACCATCTATTCAACCACACCTGCTGATTCCCCCTTCCTCTTGCCACTAAGAATAATCTCCCTCTCCCCATCCATATCCCAGCCCTGAACCTCCATAAAACCTATTCGGCCCATCATGCCTGTGCTGTCTCTTTGAAAGTGTGATCCAATAAGTTCCACTCCCCTGCTCTTTCCCCATTGCCCGGCAAATTTTTCCATTTCAACAACATAACCAATTCCTTTTTGAAAGTTACAATTGAATCTGCTTCCACCACCCTTTCAGGCCGTGCCTTCCAGAGCGCAACAACTTGCTGTGTTGACTTCGGTGGAAATAAAATTGGGAGTAGTGTAAAGTCAGCTACCGACTTGCTATCACTCGTTCTGGACTATTGCATAAAATCAAGATCTACCCTGCACTGTGCATACAACTTGGTGAAAATATTATCAGTTCATTCCAGGGAAATAGGCTTGAATCCATTCCACATTGTTGTAAGGAAAGTATTCTCCCTCTGCCAGATTTAAGGATCTAGTGTGAAATGAGCTTGGCCGGTCCTAGACCAAACCAATCCCAGGTGAGCCTTGAGTGCACAGCACAAATCTGCTGCTAAATTGTGTGCGGCACATTTGAATTTCTAGGCCCAAATCTTTAATTCCCTAGTGCTGATACTTCTCAAGTTAATAAGCACAAATATTTGAAAAATATAATTCACGAAATGAAACAATTCGGGTAATTTTTGAAGTTTGTGCTGCCAGCAGGGAGGCTCACTAGTCCTCCCCGCATATCCAGAAATCACAGATGTGTTCCCATGATTTCCCATCTTTTTCATGGCTGGATAATCAAGGGCAGCATTGCTGTGGGCTAGACCCCCTGCTTGCAGTGTGAACTCAGAAATATCTACAAGTGCAGGAAGTGAGCGGTGAGGTGGGGTGCACAGTATACACCTGGGGATAAGATCAAGAGGAAGATTTCAGAAATGACTAACAACTAGTTTCATAGAAGAACTCAAACATTGTCGGAGAATTTAAAATCGAATCAGAATAAAATCATAGCTCTTTTTCAAGAGTTCAATTATTAATTGCCATCTTCTGACTAGTTATTAAGCAGATTATTTTCAACTTAACTACATTAAAGTCATATTGGAAGAAATCAGTCACTTTCTGGGGCTAATGATGATGGCAAAAGAAAAAAGAAACACTTGCATTTATATAGAATCTTTCATGACTAACAGACATCCCATTGCGATTTACAGCCAATTAAGTACATGTTTTGAAGTGTAGTCGCTGTTGTAATGTAGGAAATGTAGCAGCCAATTTGAGCACAGCAAGCTCCCACAAACAGCAACATAATGACCAGATAATCTGTTGATTGAGGGATAAATATTGCCAGGACACCGGGGATAACTCCCCTGATCTTCTTTGAAATAGTGCCATGGGATCTTTTATATCCACCTGAGAGATCAGGTGGTTGAAGGGAATGGTGGCCGGGGAGTCTGGTTTGCCGCACGCTCCTTCTGCTGTCTGTGCTTGATTTCTGCATGCTCTCGGCGACGAGACTCGAGGAGCTCTGCGCCCTCCCGGATGCACTTCCTCCACTTAGGGCGGTCTTTGGCCAGGGACTCCCAGGTGTCAGTGGGGATGTCGAACTTTATCAGGGAGGTTTTGAGGGTGTCCTTGTAACATTTCCGCTGCCCACCTTTGGCTCGTTTTCCGTGGACGAGTTCTGAGTAGAGCGCTTGATTTGGGAGTCTCGTGTCTGGCATGTGAACTATGTGGCCTGCCCAGCGGAGCTGATCAAGTGTGATCAGTGCTTCAATGCTGGGGATGTTGGCCTGGACGAGGACACTAATGTTGGTGCATCTGTCCTCCCAGGGGATTTGTAGGATCTTGCGGAGACATCGCTGGTGGTATTTCTCCAGTGGCTTGAGGTGTCTACTGTATATAGTCCACATCTCTGAGCCATACAGAAAGGCAGGGAAGTACATTTCAGCTGACCATCGAACATGTATCATACAACCATAACTTGCATTTATATAGCACCTTCAGCGTAGAAAACAATCCAAGCCACTTTATGCGAGTATCATATCTGTCTCACATAGGAATGGCAAGGACGCTTGTTACAGGAGACATACGCTGCAATACCTAACCGAGATGGTAGAGAAACTAGTAGCAGCTGTTCCATCACAACTTGCCCTGCTTTCAGACATCGACTCCTCTACAACCTTAGTTAGACTCCTTACCCACTTTACAGCACTGCCACACAGAAGCTGACATCGAGATGTACAGAAACCATACCATGCCACATATGAATAAATTACCAGTTTTTACACTGATTAGAAAGGAAGCAGTTTCTATCACAATTCCCTAACCTTACTAAACAATTCTTTAACCTTTTTTGACCTTTCAGTTGATTTTATGAATAATTTTCTTATTATAGTACTCCTTACGGATGATATACTTTGCAATCTGAATACTAAATACCTTGTCAGACTCAGAGCTCTGTTCCTTTCTGTAGTACCCAGGATAGTGTCGGCTGGTAAGAAATTTATTTACATGGCTTGCCGTTGATTCAGAATTCATGCATTTTGTAACCCTTTCAATTGCATTAGAATGAAAACAAGTCAGTGTAGGCTTGTGAAGGTATCAGGACAGGTTAGCAGAACTAAACTGCTGAGATCACATGTCACTTTAGATCTCAGTTCATCCTATCCCAATGTTCTGGCTGGATTGACTGCATTTTTGGTTGTGATGCTTAGTGGTGGTGGCTAGAGATTGGTGATTTACTGTTGTATTGAGCTGGTTCAAGTTCTTGTACAATAACATCAGCGAGTGCAAGCAGTGAGTGACCTATGGAAATGTGTATCAATCACATGACCAAAGAAGGGTATTATAATGAGAGACCAGCAGTGGGGCCAGAAATTGATCAACTTACTGCCCACTGCCGCCCACAATGAAGATCTGCCCAGTGCCACTTTCGAGGTGGGCTGGAGCAGGCGGGAGGGGATGGCCGCCGGGAACCGCCCGCTGACGTCAGCGGAGGGCTAAGTAGCGTAAGTGGGAGCCCGCCTGCCGAGATGCCAGATTGGTGCGGGCGGGAGTCGGTGCCAGAATAGGGGTGGACCGCTGCAAGGAGGCTGGTCTGTCCCCGACAGTAGGTCTGACGGTCCTGAAAAAAAGGTTAGTAAACTTCAAAAAAAAGGTTCACGGCGACTTACCTCAATGGTGTCCCCTGAAAGGTCATCCGATGGATTTTTTTTCTGATGATTTTAATTTTCAGGTCTTTGACCGCCGAGAATGAGAGCTCCCGCCGGCTGTCCACCAGATTGGCGGCGTACATCGCACACTTGCCGCCTGCCGACCTTCGAAGGACCTGGAAGATGAAAACTCCCCCAAGGAACCACCAGCTACCTCGGCGGCCATCGGCGGTCCTTTGGGCGACACTTGGGCAGGAGGAGGCCTTCATTAACTTCGGGCCCCAGACTTTTGATCATTTTGTAAATATCTTTTTTATGACGATAAGATAGAGAATATACTTTGGTGCAAAGTGGAAAGCTAAGCTTATTCTAAGGGTTTGGAAAATTTGATAAATTACAAGCTACAACTAAGTTATGAAGGTTTTCTTTATGAATGGATACATTCTGTAATCATTTAGATTATATTTGTACTGGAAGGAGATACATTCTAAATATTAAAATTTATCTTCAATTAGGATTGCTAAAAGCATGAAGCTAGTTTATTGCTTGTCAAATGTTGCCTCCCTGCTCTGCTCCTTTGAATGAATGAAGAAGAACTTACATTTATATAGTGTCTTCTGCTCTTCTATGAGTAGAACCATGGGATCTTTTATGTACACCTGAGAGGGCAGGTATGACCTTGGTTTAACGTCTCATTTGCAAGAAGGCACCTTTGACAGTGCAGCACTCCCTCATGGAGTGAATAGAAACATAGACATAGAAACATAGAAAATAGGTGCAGGAGTAGGCCAGTCGGCCCTTCGAGCCTGCACCACCATTCAATGAGTTCATGGCTGAACATGCAACTTCAGTACCCCATTCCTGCTTTCTCGCCATACCCCTTGATCCCCCTAGTAGTAAGGACTACATCTAACTCTTTTTTGAATATATTTAGTGAATTGGCCTCAACAACTTTCTGTGGTAGAGAATTCCACAGGTTCACCACTCTCTGGGTGAAGAATTTTCTCCTCATCTCGGTCCTAAATGGCTTACCCCTTATCCTTAGACTGTGACCCCTGGTTCTGGACTTCCCCAATATTGGGAACATTCTTCCTGCATCTAACCTGTTAAATCTGTCATAATTTTAAACATTTCTATGAGATCCCCTCTCATTCTTCTGAACTCCAGTGAATACAAACCCAGTTGATCCAGTCTTTCTTGATATGGCAGTCCCGTCATCCCAGGAATCAGTCTGGTGAACCTTTCCTGTACTCCCTCAGTAGCAAGAAGGTCCTTCCTCAAGTTAGGAGACCAAAACTGTACACAATACTCCAGGTGTGGCCTCACCAAGGCCCTGTACAACTGTAGTAACGCCTCCCTGCCCCTGTACTCAAATCCCCTCGCTATGAAGGCCAACATTGCCATTTGCTTTCTTAACCACCTGCTGTACCTGCATGCCAACCTTCAATGACTGATGTACCATGACACCCAGGTCTCGTTGTACCTCCCCTTTTCCTAATCTGTCACCATTCAGATAATAGTCTGTCTCTCTGTTTTTACCACCAAAGTGGATAACCTCACATTTATCCACATTATACTTCATCTGCCATGTATTTGCCCACTCACCTAACCTATCCAAGTCACTCTGCAGCCTCATAGCATCCTCCTCGCAGCTCACACTGCCACACAACTTAATGTCATGGCCACCATTTTGAAAATACTCTCAACAGGAATAAAGAATTAAATTCACAAGGCTGCCTGGGGACAGCACTGAGTCACAGAACTAGGATACACTTTTAACCAGATTACATTATATAAAAACTACAAAATATCAAATACTTTAAAAAAAAACTGTTAAAACCCCATTAAACCTCAGGGAGTGAACATGCGGGGTTGATATTTCAGTCCTGTACAGGCATTCCATCTCAAGAAACTCCAATTTACCTTGTTTACACTACAGTTTTTCAGGATTTATGGAGTGGGATTAAGGACGGTCCTGGAAAAGGCAACAGTTCTACCCTTGCAGTTACACAAGGATACACGGTGCCCAAGCCAAACGGCCTGGTAGAGGAGATAAATGGATGATAAATTTCAACAAAAATGTCTGGGAGCTGTTCTTATCATTCTTAGAAGTGCTTCCTGTGATGGATTTGTTTTCTCTTTTCCATCTTACGGTCACTAAGTGCGTTCTTCCACTGGATTGGGCCCCCTAGTGTGGTTATTACCAATTTGTAACAATGGTTAATAGGAAACACAGTTCTATGTAAGTTCGAGCAGTCTTGCTTGGAAGGGAGAACAAATGAAGAACACAAGAAAGTTCTGGTATAAGACTGATAAAAAGTAATATTATATATTCAAACTGTTTCTTATAAGCAATAACACAACTTGTATTTATATAGCAACTTTAACATAGTAAAATGTCCTAAAGTGCTAGACAGGAGTGTTATAAGACAAAAAAAATTTGACACTGAGCCAGATTTAAAAAAATTACAGGAGATGACCAAAAGCTTGGTCAAAGAGGCAGGTTTTAAGGAATGTCTTAAAGGAGTAAAGAGAGGTAGAGAGGCGGAGAGGTTTAGGGAGGGAGTTCCAGAGCTTAGGGCCCAGGCAGCTGAAGGCATGGCCACCGATGGTTGAGCGATTACAATCAGGGATGCTCAATAGGGCAGAATTTGTGGAGCGCAGATATCTTGGGGGGTTATGAGACTGAAGGAGATTAAAGGGATAGGGAGGGGCGAGGCCATGGAGGGATTTGTAAACAAGGATGAGAATTGTGAAATCGCGGTGTTGCTTAACTGGGAGCCAATGTAGGTCAGCGAGCATCATCATTATTGGCAGTCCCTCGAAATCGAGGAGGACTTGCTTCCATTCTAAAAGTGAGTTCTCAGGTGACTGAAGAGTCCAATATGGGAATTACAATCTGTCACAGGTGCGACAGACAGTGGTTGAAGGAAAGGGTGGGTGGGGAGTCTGGTTTGTCGCATGTTCCTTCTGCTGCCTGCGCTTGTTTTCTGCATGCTCTCGGTGATGAAACTTGAGGTGCTCAGCACCCTCCCGGATGCTCTTCCTCCACTTAGGGTGGTCTTGGGCCAGGGATTCCCAGGTGCCGGTGGGGATGTTACACTTTATTAAGGAGGCTTTGAGGGTGTCCTTGTAACGTTTCCTCTGCCCACCTGGGGATTGCTTGTCGTGTAGGAGTTCCGAGTAGAGCGCTTGCTTTGGGAGTCTTGTGTCGGGCATGTGGATGATGTGGCCAGCCCAACGGAGCTGGTCGAGTGTGGTCACGATGCTGAGGATGTTGGCCTGATCGAGAATACTGACGTTGGTGCGCCTATCCTCCCAGGAGATTTATAGGATTTTGCGGAGACAGCATTGGTGGAATTTCTCCAGTGATTTGAGGTGTCTACTGTATATGGTCCATGTCTCTGAGATCATATTACAGACCTGTAGACCATAAGCTTGGTGCCAGAATAGAGGTCCTGGTCTTTGAACACTCTCTTCCTCAGGTGACCTAAGGCTGCGCTGGTGCACTGGAGGCAGTGTTGGACCTCGTCGTCGAAATCTGCCCTTGTTGAGAGTAGGCTCCGGAGGTATGGAAAGTGGTCCATGTTGTCCAAGGCCGGTTCAGATTTTGATGACCGGGGAGCAGTGCTGTGTGGCGGGGTCAGGTTGGTGAGGACCTTTGTCTTACGGATGTTTAGTGTAAGGCTTATGCTTTCATACGCCTCGGTGAAGATGTTGACGATGGATTGGAGTTCAGCCTCTGAATGTGCGCAGATGCAAGCATCATCTGCGTACTGTAGCTCGACGACAGAGGATGGGTCGGTCTTGAATCTGGCCTGGAGGCAACGAAGATTGAACAGGTAGATTAGCTCCACTCCAGCGAGGAGCATGTTGAGCGTGAGATGGAGCATTGCAGCAAAGAAGATCGAGAAGAGGGTTGGCGCGATGACGCAGCCCTGCTTGACCCCGGTCCGGGCGTGGATTGGGTCTGTGGTGGATCCGTTGGTCAGGATCACAGCTTGCATGTCGTCATGGAGCAGGCGGAGGATGGCGGCAAACTTTTGGGGGCAGCCGAAATGGAGGAGGACGCTCCATAGTCCCTCGTGGTTAACAGTGTCAGCGAGCACAGAGGTGATGGGTGAGCGCAACACGAGCTGCCGAGTTTTGGAAGATCAATCATGAACTTTAACCAAACCATTTCAGCATAGATTCTGAAAAGTTCCTCTTTACCTCCTAAGGGTAAATTTTTAAAAACTCCAATTACAAATATAACCTTTCACCTTATGTTACATGTCTTTGACTGGTGGCCTTCCTTGTGATTCTGTTTCCATGGTTTCAATGATGCTCTACAGATATTATATAAAAATGCAAGTTATTTCTTTGATTGTCTTTCTCAACCCCATTCCTACCCAGATATTCATCCAGCCCTGGGTTTGAAGATGTTAATTGGTACATCACAAAGCCCGCAGGATGTTGGCAATACTGGAACATTCCACTTGTTAGTTACAGGTAAACTGTTTTCTAGCTGTGGCTGTGCAAGAGACACAGAAAGCTGGCCTGCAGGTAGAGCAAACAATAAGGAAGACAAATGGCATGTTGTCCTTTATTGCAAGGGGGTTGGAGTATAAGAGTAAGGAAGTCTTGCTACAATTGATGAGACCACACCTGGAGTACTGTGCACAGTTTTGCTCTCCTTATCTAAGGAAGGATATACTTACCTTGGAGGCGGTGCAACAAAGGTTCACTAGATTGATTCCTAGGTTGAGAGGGCTGTCTTTTGATGCGAGATTGTGTAGAATGGGCCTGTACTCTCTGGAGTTTAGAAGAATGAGAGGTGATTTCATTGAAACATAAGATTCTGAAGGAGATTGACAGGGTAGATGCTGAGAGGTTGTTTCCCCTGGCTGGGGTGTCTAGAACTAGGGGGCACAGTCTCAGGATAATGGGCCAGCCATTTAAGACAGAGATGAGGAGGAATTTCTTCACTCAGAGCGTTGTGAATCTTTGGAATTGTCTGCCCCAGAGCGCTGTGGATGCTGAGTCTCTGAATATATTCAAGGCTGAGATAGATAGATTTTTAGTGTCTAGGGGAATCAAGGGATATGGAGATAGGGCTGAAAAGTGGAGTTGAAGTTGATGATGAGCCATGATCTTATTGAATGGCGGAGCAGGCTCGAGGGGCCGTGTGACCTACTCTTGCTCCTATTTCTTATGTTCTGATGTTCTTATGAATAGCAGAGTAACCCATTAGCTTTCAACCAGCCGCAATGTTCTCCCTCCATCTTTAATCCTTCTTTATCTATATTCTTGCTCTCTCTTATCTTGTATGCTCCACTTTTCAAATTCCTCTAGTTTCCTCGCTAACTTTTCATCTGCACAGGTAATGGGATACATTGCGATTCTTTTTAATAGCTTAGTTCCGGTGACAAATGTAAAATTACTGGACACAATAAGATGCCCTTCTCAACAAGTGGCATGTGACTGTTATCATATTTTACAGCACTGGTCTGAGCCCAAGTGTAGAACTACTTCATTCTGGTATGATGGGAATTCAAGATTGGATCTGCATTTATTTCTGCTACTGAAATACTGCAGAAACGCTTGGTAAAGAGCTGTAAGACTGAAAAATACAACTCCTTCAGAAAGATTTGAATAGCAATAATGGTTCGAAGCTTACATTGAACCACAGAGCATGATAGGATCGGGTTCTGTGTAGAGGTGAATGTGATCTGGAACAGATTTATTTTCTGCTGTAAAATCCAAGAAATACATCACCTCTTCATATCCTGAAATGGCGACTCACTAATAAAGTTATTTGTCGTACGTGAGTGTGCAGGTGTGTACAATGTAAGCCATTTCTCTTAGAATTAAAACAGATGAGCCAAATAACTTTTTAACTTTTAAGGTTTGGGCAATGAAATAGATTTATCATGATCAGTTAGTTAATCAGTTAAAGATTATAAACAAGTCTGTCAGAATTTTTTTTTTTAGATTTGTGTAGGTAGGTTGAATTTGTATCGGAGGGTCATAGTATTGAGGACCCCAGACAGGTTGGCAATGGCTTTCGGGAAAGCGGGGAAGGAAGGAGCTGGTGCTGGTAGAATTGGCTGGTGTTGAGGGATGCAGCAATATCAAGGAGAGAACCAACAGTACTAGATTGATTCCTGGGATAAGAGGGATTGAGTAGAATGGGCCTATATTCTCTGGAGTTTAGGAGAATGAGAGGTGATCTCATTGAAATGTATAAAATTGTTAGAGGGCTTGACAGGGTAGATGCTGCGAGATTGTTTCCCCTGGCGGGGGAGTCTAGAACTACAACAACAACAACTTGTATTTATCTAGCGCCTTTAATGTAGTAATATGTCCTAAGGCACTTCACAGGAGTATTATGACAAAACATTTGACACCGAGCCACATAGGAGAAATTAGGGCAGGAAAGAGGTAGGTTTTAAGGAGTGTCTTAAAGGAGGAACGAGAGGTAGAGAGGCAGAAAGGTTTAGGCAGGGAATTCCAGAGCTTAGGGCCTAGGCAACAGAAAGTACGGCCATCAGTGGTTGATCAGGGATGCTCAAGAGGACAGAATTTGAGGAGCTCAGCTATTTCTGGGGCTTGTGAGGCTGGAGGAGATTACAGAGATAGGGAGGGACGAGGCCATGGAGGGATTTGAAAACAAGGATGAGAATTTTGAAATCGGGATGTTGCTTAACCAGGAGCCAATATAGGTCAGTGTGCACAGGGGTGATGGGTGAATGGGGCTTGGTGTGAGTTAGGACATGAACTAGGGATCACAGACTCAGGATAAGGGGTCGGCCTTTTAGGACTGAGATGAGGATAAATTTCTTCTTTCAGAGGGTTGTGAATCTTTGGAATTCTTTACTTCAGAGGGTTGTAGATGTTCAGTCAATGAATATATTCAAGACTAAGATCAATAGATTTTTGGGCACTAAGGGAATCAAAGGGTATGGGGATAGTGCAGGAAGGTGAAGTTGAGGTAGAAGATCAGCCATGATCTTATTGAATGGCGGAGCAGGCTCGAGGGGCTATATGGCCTACTCCTGCTCCTATTCCTAATGTTCTTGTGTACTGGAGACTGGCACAGTAATGGCCTGCAGAGCAAAGCAGAACTGCAAATCGGAACAGCAAAAGTCACTTTTTCTTCCTGCAGGACTATATGGTGAAGCAAAACTCGATCGCAGTTTCAAGTTTCTGTCTTACAAATCCCTCTAGGCTCACACTTCAAAAAACTGGATGGGCTGTGAAGAACTATCCAGGGGAAGTGGCAGTCTGAATATTCCCCAACTTGCCGGATTGTGGTTTGGATTTGGTTCACCGCCTAATAATTAGAATGATAATTTAATATTCATTCACTTCATTTAATTCTGTCATTGAATTTTACTGTTTTAAGAGCGAGTAGATGTTTATAACAGGTTCATTTCTGAATTGGATTAAAGGGGAAGTGTCTTCATAAAAATTGTTTGGCAAACTTTTTATTTTAGGGAGTGGGTGTGGGGGAAGAGCTAGAAGACCCAAACATTATTTTCAATGATGTTATGCGCAAATGACATTTGAAGGTGGATAGGAAGGACCTATTTCCCTTAGCAGAGGAGTCAATAACCAGGGCGTATAGATTTAAAGTAGTTGGTGGAAGGATTAGAGGGTAGTGGGAGTCTGGAACTCACTGCCTGAAAGGGTGGTAGAGGCAGAAACCCTCACCACATTTAAAAAGTACTTGGGGGTGCACTTAAAGAGTCGTCACCTACAGGCTACGGACCTAGTGCTGGAAGGTGGGATTCGGCTGGGTAGCTCTCTTTTAATCGGCTCAGACACGATGGGCCGAATGACCTACTTTGGTGTCGTAGTTTTTGATAATTCTATGATTCTATTTAAATAATTACGCTATATGCTGGGAAACAGAAACGTTTCCCTTATTACACTGTGCCTTTCCCATAGTTATTGTCTGATTACTTGAACTTCAGAAAATTTGCATTTTTATGGTTATCCCAGATCCACACAAGATATACATTGCCTTGTGTTGAATTCATCCGCAGGCCCTCTGCTTCATGAGTTAAAAAGGTGCAATGGCTTTTAAAGCTAACTAGAGTAACAGAAGGTCAATCAGTGTTGGCAAAATATAGTATTCTGATTGGATAAATGCTGTAAATTCCAACTCAGATTAGGGCACTCAGGCCTCATTGAAGATCCCCCCTTGAGAGCCTCTAACACAAAACTCTAAAAAAGTAGGGAACAAGATAAGCCTAATGGCCTATTGAGGTTGCTCAATCCAAGAAACCATGAAGAATGTGTGCTCTGTCCATCTCCTTTAATCACCTGAGGGACATGTAAAACTTCCAAGATGAAGAAACTTTCTCTCCATCCATTGAAGTAAGCAGAAACTCCAAGACATCAATTTAACATTACAGTCTGTATTATTCAGTCCTGACTGGCAGCATTCTACAGAGGAACATTTTATAATTCCAACAACGCTGGAGCCATAGACATTCATGGAGCTGGATTGTTAACAGTTACCCTTTCAGCCACGGCAGCACTTAGTTACTGGCTGAGTTCAGTCAGAGATTCCTGGAAACTGCAATATAACAATAAAGTAAGGTAATGGCTCAAACATTGAGAGAATTGGATGATAAATGTAAAGCACCGTGCCTGGACTGTATTGACGAACTAGGAATACTAGGACGGTTGAAGGATTTAACCTGCAGTTTTGTTCATCAGAAGAACCTATCTACAACAACAGTAACTTGCATTTATGTAGCACCTTAAAAGTAGTAAAATGTCCCAAGGTGCTTTACAAAATTTGGCACTGAGCTACCTATTAGGGCAGATGACCAAAAGTTTGGTAAAAGGGATAGGCATTAAGGAGTGTCTTAAAGGAGGAGACAGAAGTAGAGAGGTGGAGAGGTTTAGAAAGGGAATTCCAGAGCTTAGGGCATGGGCAGCTAAAGGCACGGCCACCAATGGTGGGACGATCAAAATTGGGGTTGTTCAAGAGGTCAGAATTAGAAGAACGCAGAGATGTCGGAGAGTTGTAGGGCAGGAGGAGGTTATGTAGGACAGCAAGCACAGGGGTGATAAGTGAACGGGATTTCATATTGTACAGGTGATCATCCATAGTACATAAACTCAGTTTGCTCAAGGTGAGTTAGCAAAATGTTCAAATGTTGACGAGTGGACTGGGGTCAAGGTTGTAAACACAATTGTCTATGTTCCAGTGGTTAAATACACAGTCGGATGATAGTGAGCCACATAGACCAAGAACCGCCCCCCCCCCCCCCCCAATTTAATCTCTGGTATGTGCTGTGTTAACTGATCTCAGACGGAATGGCTAGAGGGATGGTACAATTGGCTGCAGTGTCACTACGCTAAGAAGGAGGATTTAAGAAGGAGGCATTTTTGCTTATGATTGCTACCTACCGAGTTCTGCTGGAAAGTTTGTACGTTGAGTGAGAACAGGTTTGGCACGGCACACACTGCACAACACACACTGAAATAGCCTGCTAACATTCATTGGGGTGGAGTTTCTTGTTCAGTATCTTGGTGTAAGAGCTTGGTGGGGTGTAAGGGTTTTCACACATTTGGGCACAAATTGCACATGATTTTCTTTGCATGAGGAAACTTGCCTGCAATTGGTGCCCGTCTGAAATAGGCACTACACCTTACCAAGCTCTTTCTGCCCAGATGCTGACGAGGACAATCCATCCCATTGACTAGATTCACACATGAAGAATGGTTACTTGGATGAGATAGGCTGCCAGTGGTGATTCAGCACATTCAGGAGTGCAAATGTGGCTATGATGCTCTGCTGTATACATTTATCATAAACGAGGCTATCCTCTTTGGAATCTGGGGTCTTGTTGGGATCAAGTTGGCGCCAAGCCAACATGTTCATTGATGGGAGATTGGAATTAAGTCCAGCCTCTATGGCAGACCCAGAATACGATGCTTGAGCCAATTGCATGTGCAGCATTCGTAACAAAATAGATGAGTCGATAGCACAAAAAGATATAAATGGGTATGATCTGATAGCCATTACAGAGAAGTGGTTGCAAGGTGACCACAGCTGGGAACTAAATATTCAGGGGTATTTGACAATTCAGAAGGATAGACAGAAAGGAAAAGGAGGTGGAGATTAGTGCAGTAGTGAGAAATTATATTGGCTCAGAAGATCAAGATATAGAATCAGTTTGGGTGTAGATAAAGAATAATAAGGGGAAGAAGTTACTGGTGGGCCTAGTCTATAGGCCCCCTAACAATAGCTACACTGTTGGATGGAGTATAAATCAAGAAATAATGGAGGCTTGTAAAAAAAGAATGGCAATAATCACGGGCAATTTTAATGTTCATATTGATTAGACAAATCAAATTGGCCAGGTAGCCTTGAGGAAGAGTTCATAGAGTGTATCCGGGATAGTTTCCTTGAACAGTACATTGTAGAACCAACCAGAGAGCAGGCTATCTTAGATTTGGTAATGTGTAATGAGACAGGATTAATAAATGATTTCCTAGTAAAGGATACTCTCGGAAAGACTGATCATAGCATGGTTGAATTTCAAATTCAGTTGGAGGATGAGAAAGTTGGATCTCAAACCAGTATCCTAAGCTTAAATAAAAGAGATTACAAAGGTATGAAGGCAGAGTTGGCTAAAGTGGACTGGGAAAATAGATTAAAGTGTAAGATGGTTGATGATCAATGGTGGACACTTACAGAGTTATTTCATAACTCTCAACAGAGTGGGCAAAAATTTGGCAGATAGAGTATAATGTGGGAAAATGTGAGGTTATCCACTTTGACAGAAGAAATAAAATAGCAAATTATTCTTTAAATGGAGAAAAATTGCAAAGTGCCACAGTACAGAGGGATCTGTACTCATTGGAGTTCAGAATAATGAGAGGTGATTGTATTGAAACATATAAGATAATGAGGGGGCTCGACAAGGTAGATGCAGAGAGGATGTTTCCACTCATGGGGGGATCTAAAACTAGGAGGCATAGTTCCAGAATAAAGGGTCACCCATTTCAAACATAAATGAGAAGGAATTTCTTCTCTCAGAGGGTTGTAAATCTGTGGAATTCTCTGCCCCAGAGAGCTGTGGAGGTGGGGTCATTGAATATATTTAAGGTGGAGATAGACAGATTTTGGAGCAATAAAGGAGTCAAGTGTTATGGGGAGCGGTCAGGGAAGTGGAGCAGAGTCCTTGGTCAGATCAGCCATGATCTTATTAAATGGTGGAGCAAGCTCGAGGGGCCAAATAGCCTACTCCTGCTCCTATTTCTTATGTTCTTAGTCCAAGACACTGCCAATGATTGAGTTAGCCTGGATTATTGATGGGCCATGGATGTTTTGGGGATTCATCGCACTTGGCTGCACATCAATGTCCTGATGGGAAGGATGGTCCTAGATGAACGAGGAGCAGGAAGCTTAGCATTGTTCTGTGCTCCTAAATTGTTGTGTTTTAGCTGGTTAAACTCCAGCAGTACTCCTCCCCATACTAAACTATGGTTTCTGTGTCTAAATTCTCTGGATTTAGGCGAGTGGAGTTTTCGACCTGAAACGTTAACTCTGTTTCTCTCTCTGCAGATGCTGCCTGACCCACTGAGATTTCCAGCATTTTCTGTTTTTAGGTGGATATCTTAGTATTTTTGGGGTTTTTTAGACTATTAAACAATGTGACAGGTTGCAGGATCAGGCTGACCAAAGATGGGTTGACCTGTGGTGTTGGATATGTTTTGTAAGGCAACTGAGGATAGAAATGTAAACTAGAAAACAAAATAAATAAAAACTTTTTTTTTGCAAAACGAATCAGACATCTGCTCTACCAGTAGACTGTGCAAGATCATATACCTGTACTCGTCAATCTTCTGTGTTGTGGCAGACAGATAGTCAAGCCCAAGTGCAATCTTCATGTGAAGCTAGTTGAGAGGGCAGGAGATAATTAAACCAGATCATATAGACATAATTCAATCTCCATTTTAAAGTCATACATTCAGTCCTTAAATCTAAGAAGGGTCAGCCTTGGCACACCTCGGCTTAGTACTCTCGCTTTTGAGTCAAAAGATCGTGGGTTCAAATCCTGCTCCACAGACTTGAGCATATTATCTAGGCTGATGTAATGAGGGAGTGCTACACTGCTGGAGGTACCATCTTTTGGATGAAACGCTAAACCGAGGCCCTGTCTGCCCTCTCAGCTGGATGTAAAAGATCCCATGGCACTATTCAAAGAACAGGCGAGTTCTTCCCGGTGACCTGGCCAATATTTCAACTTCAACCAACATTACGAAAACAGATTACAGGTCATTATCTCATTGCTGTTTGTGTGACCTTGCTGTGTGCAAATTGGCTGCTGCGTTTCGCTACATTACAAAAGTGACAACACTTCAAAAGTATTTTGTTGGCTGTGAAGTGCTATGGGACATCCTGAGATTGTGAAAAGTGCTTCATAAATGCACCTTCTTTATTTCTTTATATAATATTATTATTTACAGTTAAATAACAAAATATACAGCCATCTGGGTAGCAGAGAAAGAGATTTGATGGGAGAATAGGAGTTGCTGTGCAGTACAGGCTAACAAGCTGAGAGATGCACATGGAAGTGTTACAATGCCACCACTGGCAGGGGAGTGTAACTACAGTGTGACAGGTTTACATCGGCAATCCTATTATAAATGCGGACAAAGAAATTCACAATGGAAAAGTTGACATAAAATTGTGACAAAAGAGTCAGAACAGTATGGTTTTGTAGACAGCAAGTGCGTGCAGACATAAGACTTTTAATATATTACCATTAGATTACCAGAGATCAGATTCCATTAGACAGGCCAGGATAAAGTAATTAGCCTTTGGTGCACCAGGGATGAGTTAACTAATCCATCTGGAGTGGACCTCCATTTAACGCGAGAAAATCTCATCAAAAATTGATCTGGCTGCCTCAGTGACTTGAAACTCTGTAGCTGATAGTAGTGGACAATTTTCACCCTCCTCGCCACACTTCAAACAGAATGATGCCAACATGTCTTGAATATTTTTCAAAATATGAAAGGAAACACCTCCTTTCCCCACTTCCAACCTAACTCAACTGCTTTTGTTTTACAAATGTGAAGACCAGTCATTTTAGATACATGGGCAATGCTGCCAAAATTAGTTCAAAACAAATTAGCAACAGGGTAAGAGCCTTAAAAGAACTGTGTAAATGTCCCTGCTTCATCCTTAGAGTACGTTAACGCCACTTTCAAACATCTTTCATGTATTCATTATTGCCATTTTATTCAATGGGTGTTGATATTGTCTCTATATTTTACTACCTGAAACATATTCCTGCCTCATTAGGCTTTCAGAAAATGTGCACAAGCCCAGCGTCAATTTTATATCAGATTTGACATATGATAGCAGCGCCATGCGTGAGAAATAAGACGTATCAATAAATGAGAAAAAGATGGATTATGCTGAAAAACTTCATTTGCCTTTTCTCACAACATTTGCTGTTAATGCCTTGATATTGAGCTGAAGTCGAGTGAAGATGTCTGTGGGTTTTTGTTCCTTGTGTTGATGCACGGGTTGGCCTGCAGGTGGCGCTGCCTGCTTGAAACTCTTTTTCACCTGAATTGACTGAACACATCGGGGTTTTTTGTTATTTAATAAAATGTCGATGTTGGAATTGAATGAATCAAAGACAAACTCTCTTCTTAACACGAGGAGAGAGCCGCACTTGTGATTGGTGCTAACAGAATTTGATGTAACGTTTGAGAGGGAGAAGTTGGAGTTAGAAGGTTCTTAATTTAAGTAAGGTGGACTTGAAAAGAATGAGACGTAAGCTGACCACAGCAAACTGGGCTGAATTGTTAACGGGTAAACCTACAGACAATGGGGGGTATTCAAATAAGTATTTGGTACAATACAAAGCCAGTACATATTCCTAAAAGGCAAAAAAAAAAGCTCCATTGTGTACTTAAGCAACCGTGGTCAACAAATGAGGTAAGATGCAGTATAAAGTAAAAAGAAGACGCTTATATAAGTCGAAGAAAAGTGAAGAATTAGCAGACGGGGAGAGCTGTACAAAGCAACAAAGGGACACAAAGAAAGTATTAAGAGCTGCAAAAAGGGAATACAAAAAAAAAACCTTGCAAGGGATATCAAGGCTAATAGTAAAAGTTTTTATAAATATATTAAGAGTAATAGAATGGCTCAGGGAAATATAGACTCATTAAAGGCAGGCACAAGTGATACTGTACTCGACAATAAGGAAATGGCAGACTTGTTATGCGAGTACTTTGTATCCATCTTCACAGTAGAGAAAAAGAACAAAATAGCAGGGGTACAATAGAAAGTAAAAATAAATCAAGGCGAAGAATCTAATGGATTTAATATAATTTTTTTAAATGGTAATGGAGAAAATAATGAGGCTTAAGTTAGACGAAGCTCCAGGACCCTAGTTTCCACGCCAGGGTATTAAATAAATAGGTAAGGAAATTTCAAATGCGTTAATAATAATCTTCCAAAGCTCTCTTGATTCAGGAATTGTGCCATTGGATTCGCAAATTGAAAATGCCTCTCCTTTGTTAAAGAGGGGTGGAAGAGAGAAACCTGGTAACTACAGACCTGTAAGTCTAACATCTTCCAGTTGTGGGGGAATTGACTAGAATCTGTAATTAGGGACAGAGTGACTGAGCACTTGAATAAATTCAAGTTGATCAGAGCGAGTTGGCGGGATTTATGCCTGACTAATTTAGTTGAATTTTCTGAGGAGGTCACGAACATGGTGCATGAGGGAGTGTTTATGGGTGTTATCGATATGGACTTCCAGAAGGCACTTGATAAGGTTCCATACAAGAGCAAATATGAAAGTGCATGTAATTGGAGGCAACCTTGTGGCATTGGACACGAGGTACGAGACAGGGTATGTACTCTGATTGGCAGGATGTGACAAGTGGTGTTCCCCAGGGATCTGGACTGGGGCCTCAGATTTTCACCATTATTTTCAATGAGTTGGATGAAGGAATAGAGCATTGTATATCAAACGTTTGCAGATGGCACTAAGTTGGGAGGCACATTAAGTTGTGCAGATGGAAGCAGGAAGTTACAAAGGACATAGCTAGATTAAGTGAGTGGGTAAAATTGTGGCAAATGGAGTTCAATGTGGGGATATGTGAGGTCATTCACTTTGGACCCAAGAAAGATAAATCAGAATATTTTCTCAATGATGAGAGACAAGGAACTGTGCAGGATCAGAGATTTGGGTGTCCATGTACACAAATCACTAAAAGTTAATGGACACGTACTAAAAGCAATCGACTAGTGGAATGTTGGCCTTGAGCACAAGGTGGCTGGAATACAAAGAGCAGGAGTTTATGCTTCAGATTACGAAAGTAAACTTGCGCAAAACATAAAAACAGATAGTAAAAGCTTTTACCGATATATAAAACGGAAAAGAGTGACTAAAGTAAATGTTGGTCCCTTAGAAGATGAGAAGGGGGATTTATTAATGGGAAATGTGGAAATGGCTGAGACCTTAACAATTATTTTGCTTCGGTCTTCACAGTGGAAGACACAAAAACCATGCCAAAAATTGCTGGTCATGGAAATGTGGGAAGAGAGGACCTTGAGACAATCACTATCACTAGGGGGGTAGTGCTGGACAGGCTAATGGGACTCAAGGTAGACAAGTCCCCTGGTCCTGATGAAATGCATCCCAGGGTATTAAAAGAGATGGCGGAAGTTATAGCAGATGCATTCGTTATAATCTACCAAAAGTCTCTGAACTCTGGGGAGGTACCAGCGGATTGGAAAACAGCTAATGTAATGCCTCTGTTTAAAAAAGGGGGCAGACAAAAAGCAGGTAACTATAGGCCAGTTAGTTTAACATCTGTATTGGGGAAAATGCTTGAAGCTATCATTAAGGAAGAAATAGCGGGACATCTAGATAGGAATGGTGCAATCAAGCAGACGCAACATGGATTCATGAAGGGGAAATCATGTTTAACTAATTTACTGGAATTCTTTGAGGATATAACGAGCATGGTGGATAGAGGTGTACCGATGGATGTGGTGTATTTAGATTTCCAAAAGGCATTCGATAAGGTGCCACACAAAAGGTTACTGCAGAAGATAAAGGTATGCGGAGTCAGAGGAAATGTATTAGCATGGATCGAGAATTGGCTGGCTAACAGAAAGCAGAGAGTCAGGATAAATGGGTCCTTTTCAGGTTGGAAATCGGTGGTTAGTGGTGTGCCACAGGGATCGGTGCTGGGACCACAGCTGTTTACAATATACATAGATGACCTGGAAGAGGGGACAGAGTGTAGTGTAACAAAATTTGCAGATGACACAAAGATTAGTGGGAAAGCGGATTGTGTAGAGGACACAGAGAGGCTGCAAAGAGATTTAGATAGGTTAAGCGAATGGGCTAAGGTTTGGCAGATGGAATACAATGTCGGAAAATGTGAGGTCATCCACCTTGGAAAAAAAAACAGTAAAGGGGAATATTATTTGAATGGGGAGAAATTACAACATGCTGCAGTGCAGAGGGACTTGGGGGTCCTTGTGCATGAATCCCAAAAAGTTAGTTTGCAGGTGCAGCAGGTAATCAGGAAGGCGAATGGAATGTTGGCCTTCATTGCGAGAGGGATGGAGTACAAAAGCATGGAGGTCCTGCTGCAACTGTATAGGGTATTGGTGAGGCCGCACCTGGAGTACTGCGTGCAGTTTTAGTCACCTTACCTAAGAAAGGATATACTAGCTTTGGAGGGGGTACAGAGAGGATTCAGTAGGCTGATTCCGGAGATGAGGGGGTTACCTTATAGAAACATAGAAAATAGGTGCAGGAGTAGGCCATTCGGCCCTTCGAGCCTGCACCGCCATTCAACAAGATCATGGCTGATCACCCACCCCAGCACACCACCCCCCCCACACCCCCTCCACACCCCCCGACCCCCCCCAGCCGCAAGGACCACATTCAATTCCCTCCAGAACACATCCAAAGAACTGGCATCAACAATTCTCCATGGCAGGGAACCCCACAGGCCAACAACTCCCCGAGTGAAGAAGTCTCTCCCCATCCCAGCCCCAAACAGCCCACCCCCCATCCCAAGAGTGTGCCCCGCCCCCCCCCCCAATCCCCCGGCTCCGGACCCACCCAACACCGGGAACACTCCCCCCGCACCCAACCCGCCCCGTCCCGTCAGAATCCTTCCCAAATGCCGAACACCCCTGGATGTCGAGCCCCCAGCCCCGGCCACCCCGGAGCCACGCCCCCGCGACGCCAACCACACCACATCCACCAACCGCCATCTGCGCAGTCAACCCGTCCACCCCCACTCCGAACACTCCCCGCACCGAGGCACAGAGCCCCCAGGCCCGCCCCTCCAACACAATTCGCTCCCCCAGACCTCCGCTGCAATGTGGCCCCTCCCGTCCCCCGCCCTGGGTTTCTCCGCCCTCCACCACTCTCCCCTCCATCCCCCGCCCCTGTCTCCCCTCAACTTCCCTCAGCCTCCCCGCACAGGCTCCCATCTTGGGGCGGTAACCTTCTGGGGCAGGGAATTTCAGCCCCCAGCGTGGAAGTCCTGCTCCCGCTGCAGAATTGGCCTTACCACCCCTCAATGGAAGCAGAGTGCAATTTTCCACACTCTACTTCCTTTGGGGGCAGTTACCGGGGCACGACTGGATGCTCCTGTGACAGTGGGAACTGGTGCTCTCCACTCTCTCCTGTAACAGTTTGAACTAATGCTCTCCACTCTCCCGTCCTGTGACAGTTTGAACTAATGCTCTCCACTCTCTCTCCTGCGACAGTCGGAACTTGTGATGATAGATTGAGTAGACTGAGTCTTTACTCGTTGCAGTTCAGAAGGATGAGGGGTGATCTTATAGAAAAATTTAAAATAATGAAAGGGATAGACAAGATAGAGGCAGAGAGGTTGTTTCCACTGGTCGGGGAGACTAGAACTAGGGGGCACAGCCTCAAAATACGGGGGAGCCAATTTAAAACCGAGTTGAGAAGGAATTTCTTCTCCCAGAGGGTTGTGAATCTGTGGAATTCTCTGCCCAAGGAAGCAGTTGAGGCTAGCTCATTGAATGTATTCAAATCACAGATAGATAGATTTTTAACCAATAATGGAATTAAGGGTTACGGGGAGAGGGCGGGTAAGTGGAGCTGAGTCCACGGCCAGATCAGCCATGATCTTGTTGAATGGCAGAGCAGGCTCGAGGGGCTAGATGGCCTACTCCTGTTCCTAATTGTTATGTTCTTATGTTCTAGTTGTATAGAGCCTTTGGTCAGACCCACCTGGAGAATTGCCTTCAGTTCTGGGCACCGCAACTCAGGAAGGATATGTTGACCTTGGAGGGGTGCGGGGGGGAGGGAGCAGCACAGATTCGCCAGAATGACACAGAGACAAAAAGCGTTAAATTATAAAGGTTTCTACTCCCTTTAGTATAGAAGATTAAGGCGGTGACCTAATCAAGGTGTTTAATATAATAAAAAGATTGTATTAAGTAGTTAAAGAAAAACGATTTCCTTTGGTGGGGGAATCCAGAAAAAACAGGTATAATCTTAAAATTAGAACCAGACCATTCAGGAGTGAAACCAGGAAGCATTTCTTCACACAGAGGGGAGTAGCAGTCTGCAACACTCGCCCCCCAAAAGGTTATGGATGTTGAGTCAACTGAAGCTTTCAAAACTAAGATTGATAGATTTTTGTTAGCTAAGGGTATCCAGGGATATGGAGCAAAGGCAGGTAAATGGGGTTGAGATACAGATCAGCCGTGAATGGCAGAACAGGCTGGAGAGGCTAAATGCCTTCTGTTCCTATGCAGAATGCACATGTTAATGCAGCACTAGTATGTTGATGCGTTAGAAATGTTTATTTTATATTTGAAGTTATTCAACATCATAGAAAATACTTTCTTCTTTGGAAGACAAAAGCCAATATACTACATTTTGAGTGATAGCTTATGGACTCACCTGAGTGAAGAAAGAATGAGACTGTAACTGCAAACCTGAAATGCAGCTCTACGCATGGCCTTAAAGCTTTCCTTCAAATACTGTTGCTAACCATGACTAAAAGAGAAGGACTCAGTGTTTACCTGGGTCCATATTAGAAAGGCGGATTTTCACAATTCCATTTCAGAGACTTGCTGGCAGAGCCATATTCAACAGTGGGATGCATCATAACCGATCCCGACACTATCCTTGCCTTCTATCTGAAAGGCTGTACTTGCACAAGAGCATATGAAAGGTACATTGGTGCATGGGACATTTTTCATTAAGGCAAAACTGAATCAGGGAGAAATTTCTTGTTTCAGAAAAAACACTGGGGGGGGGTCTTGTTTCCGCTTGTTTACGCCAGTAATATCAGCCCAATCCGGGCGAAATCGGCCAAACCAGTGCAACAGATCGGGAACGTTTTAGATGTGAGTAATGCCCCAAACCACTTACGTTTGTGTTTTCTGCGATCTGTTACACTGGTTTAAGAATCAATTCGCCGGACCTGGCCCGGACACAAATCTGGCCATGCCGATTGCACTGATTAGGGAAGGCTCTTAAATTGCACTCATTTTCTTCGGCGCATAGGCACGAGTGTGCTCACTAAAATTTAAAAATAAACTGATCGGAGTACACCAATAAAACTATTAAATGGTTCAGTATATTTTTTTTTAAAAAGTGATTTTAAATCAGGTTATACACAGATGGAGGACTGAACACCCTTATTAAAAATGCTTATTTTTGGTGATAAAACCATTTTCAGCTGAATTAATAAAACTACACCAGGTTACCACTCTTAAATACATCAAGGAATATTTTTTAACGGAAAGGAAAAAAAGAAAATGATTATGTTGTATTATACTGCCCGATTGCACTGGTTCAGGCAATATTTTATGTTTGTGATTATGCAAATGAATTTTAGTGGAAACGTGAACTTGAACCTAACTAGTGCAATTGCACATTTTGAGCGCAATTTGATTGCACCCAAAGCAGAAACTCTGCCCCAGTATTTTTATTAACCTGCTTCCTGAGAGTTTGGGATATGCAAGGGCAAGCCTAGAAATACAGGGGTGGTTGGGTTCTCCATCACCTAATAAAGTTTTATAAACGTAAGAAGACTTTACTGAATCAATCGCTTAGAGCTGTGGATCATCATCTGACGTGACAGGGGCCGCTCAGTACTTGTCATCTAGTCTAATATTTATAACACTGCCCCTAAAGTGAGACTACAAACAGCTTTGATGTTAGCATAGATCGCCTATGGATGCTTTATGCCTCGTGGCATCACAAACCAAGTAAAATGTAAAATAGTGATGATTCATTCTCTCAAAAACAGGAAGAACAAAACAAATATCTGGAATATCACTGTATAGAAAGGCTCACAATTATCTTTTCAATGCAAGACAGGTTAAATTGGAAAATGTAGAATAACCATTTGTGAGATATATTTTGTCCTTCCTTAACTTCCCCTCCATTCTTATCTATTAATATATTTACTAATGCTGTGTACATGCTAAGTGCTTATCATTCAGTCAAAAATATATAAAGAACAAAATTGTATTGATATCTGTACACGTCTGTCTTTGTGTATTATTAAATGTACATGTATGTGTGTGAGTGTATGTTTCAGTGTGTGTATATTATGCACATGTTTTGCTGTATGTAATTTCACATGGGCTATTTGGTTTATGTGCATGTTTTAATATGTGTGCATTTTATATATCTTTAAGAACAGAGAAGCATACATATACATACACATGTGTGCGTGAATGTGATTTGCAGCTTATTTGATTCATTACAGTAGAACTGAAGGAAAAGATTATAGTGACACAAGTAAGCATTAATACAATATGTCAATGCTGAGAAGGAATAAGAAATCAGGAATCAATTGCAGCTTAAATGCAGATTAGAATACTAACAGTATTAACATCGTGCCCTCGGGAACTGTGCCCCATCTTAGTGTTTGGATCCAGCACAAAATAAATGGGTTTGGAGCAACGGACAAGAGGCCTTGCTCAAAGAGGGCTTTGGAGCTCTGATAATCCCAATAAGCCATCTGCATATGCAGGAGTTTGCAGTAGATATGCTAACACACAGGCTGGCTGGGAGATGAGCCGCAGCAGACTAGAGCGAGAAAGAGATTTCACACGTACAGAAGACTTACATGACATAGTTCACAGGACATGAAAGTCCACACCAGTCTATTGGAAACTGACATTTCAGGATTCTTACCAAAGTTTATCAGTGTCAAAATATTTGTTGCTTATTTTTATTACTGCTTCATTCAATGGCATTGACATGACATTTGCTCATGCGCTGGTGTTTAAGTTTTACTGTGGTCTTATAATGTAGTCTAACAAAGAGTGTAGAAGATTTCTTCACCTGGTGAAACCGACACTAGCGTCCTCTTTCAGAAGGTTGGAATAGACATCGGTGCCCTATAAATACAGGTGGAATTTCCCTTTCGCTAATGGATTTTTTGTAGTTGCGGCGTGTTGATGAATTAAAATGTCTTTCAAAGGCCTCAGAAACGTTTTCTTCAAAAACTCTGATACTCTTGACACTTTACAGATCCTTGGACACATCAATATCTCCACGTGCTGTGTAAACCCCCAGAAGATGTATTTTCCAATTGAACCTTGACACTGCACATCCAGTACATCTTGTTGTCTCTTTTATTGCTGCTCCCCACCCCCATTCTATCCAATAGATTTCCATGTATTTCACTGTAAGAGGAGTTTCCCTGAGGTGACCAGTACCCAAATGATGACCAGTTTTAGCAGCAGTAAATACATGTCCATTCCCAAATCCCAACTTCTCTCATTGGCATTATATTAAACAAAAACTCTAAAGGCCCTTGAGTAGAGTGATGAATATCTTATTCAACTGCCTCTGGGTGAACACTGGGCAGCAGAAATTGTGCCCGTCTATCAAATATTTTGCTATTTAAAAACAGAGGTGATAACTAAAACCAAATCAATTCTGTTTCCCTCATGGTCCGAGTCTTATCTTAATGAGGAGTCAGGAGATCAGATTTCTCAATGGATTCTAACTAGCTGTAGCTATCAATTTAACAGTAAAACTGGGCAGTGAGTTAGTGCTCCTGGCCTACACCGCACCCACCCCTCCGCCCGAGCTGTTGCAATACCATTGTTCCAGAATACAGTTGTTGGCTTTTTCACCCCAGTGTCTTAAGGCTGCCTGAGCCATACGCAATCTGGCTGAGGGTGTGGCTGCTGAGCTGAGCTGAGACCTATACGTGTGTCATTTTAGGCCGGCTATTAGGAGAAGTACAAAAGCAGCAGAGACAGTAATCCTTTCGGTTTTCCCTTCTCTGGGTGGGTGAATGCCTGGCTTTCGCTTATAGACTTCCCACAGCAACATTCCTGATGTAGGCTGCTGCACAGTGACAGCAGTCAATATACAATACTCAATATTTCACCACTATGGCAGGCCAGAGTCAGTCTGAGCAATAGACATTCATTTACATTTGTACTGCAGCTCCGCGGGTAGCCAAGCAAGTTGTGCCGATGTTATTGATGATCTACCTTCTTCTGGAAAGAATGCGAGACGGACCTGGGTTGAACCCCTGATCCTAATGGACTGACGGTCAGGAACCCACGAGGTGTGAAGAGGTGCGGCCATGGATCGCGATTGTGTACAGCTGCACCACTGTGTTGCATGAGGGCAAAAAGCCTAATGACAAAAAGGAGAATGCCTGTTTGTCTCTGGAATTAACTATCCGCCAATGAAACTGTGGGAATATGCAGCATTAGTCACTGCAAGAGATGACTGACGTACTTTAGAAATGTTTTATTGAAAATCAGTTCATGTTGATCATTTCTCTGAGAATCTCCGGAAACGGAAGCCCTGTTACCACAACTCCAGACTGCAATCTTCCCTTTTGCTCATACACTGAATTATAATTCATCTGTTTCCACCCTCACCCCACCCCCGATAATCATTTTAAATAATTTGATTAAAATGCTTTTTTGAATGTTAGAAAAGCCTTAAATTGAAGAGAATCTTTTTTCAACAGCTCGCTGCTGGATCTGTTTAACACAGAGAGAAGTGAGGTACAGGTGCAATGTCCCGAATCCGGAATTCCAAAAACTGAAATTGTCTGAGAACAGGACATTTTGCGCATAGCTGATGGAGTCATCCGGAATCCGGAATTATTGTCCCAAAACTGGACATTTTTGAGGCAAAACCCAAAATCCGGCACGGATTCGGTCGAGGATTCCAGGTTTCAGACAAGATAATCAAGTCTGAAATCCAGAATCTTCAACCGAATCCGTGCCAGATTTCGGGGTTTGCCAGATTTTGGACCTCGCCGCTCAAAATCTGGTATGCATTCTGTTGAGGATTCCAGATTTCAGACTATTGATTTTCTTGTTTGAAATCCGGAAAAACCCAAAACCCGGAATGGACTCCGTCCTGAGGATTCCAGATTTCGGATGTTGTACCTGTATTACATTTTGGTAAGAAAAACAAGGAGGCCACATATTACTTGGAAAATAACAATCTCAATGGGGTAGAAGAACAAAGGGATCCCGGAGTACAAACACACAAATCAGTAAAAGTAGCAACACAGGTTAATAAGGCCATATAAACAGCAAATCAAGCCCAAGACTGTATCTAACCTTTGTCCGAGTGTTCGGGAGTTCAGATGTCCGAGAGAGAGAGGTCAGGAGTCCGAGAGAGAGAGATCAGGAGTCCAAGGAGCAGAAGACCTGGAGGTCGGCGAGGAGTTCACTTCTGGCGAGGAACTCACGACCCTCGTCCAAGCAAGTAAGTGATTGGCTGGTTGATTGATAAGTATCTCTCTTTCTCTATTATAACAGATAAGTCGAACTAGAGGGATGGCAGGGCAGCTCAGTCCTGTGGAGTGCATGTCCTGAGGTTTGTGGGAAGTCCTGCTTGCTTCGCGCAGCCTAGACAACCCTGTGTGCAGGAGGTGTCTCCAGCTTCAACTACTTGAGCTCTGCATTTCGGAGCTTGAGCAGCGGCTGGAGTCAATACGGTGCCTCCGTGAGGCTGAGAGCTACATGGATAGCACGTTTCAGGAGGTGGTCACCCCCGCAGCTTAAAAGTATGCAGGTAGAGGGGAAGTGGATGAACACCAGATGGAGGAAGAATGCTGGTCATTGCAGGAGTCCCCTCCTGAGGTACCAACGATATAGGTAAAAAACGGGATGAGGTTCTACAAGATGAATTTAGGGAGCTAGGAGCTAAATTAAAAAGTAGGACCTCAAAAGTAGTAATCTCAGGATTGCTATCAATGCCACATGCTAGTCAGAGTAGGAATCGCAGGATAGCTCAGATGAATACGTGGCTTGAGGAGTGGTGCAGAAGGGAGGGATTCAAATTCCTGGGACATTGGAACCGGTTCTAGGGGAGGTGGGACCAGTACAAACCGGACGGTCTGCACCTGGGCAGGACTGGAACCAATGTCCTAGGGGAAGTATTTGCTAGTGCTGTTGGGGAGGAGTTAAACTAATATGGCAGGGGGATGGGAACCTATGCAGGGAGACAGAGGGAAGTAGAATGGGAGCAGAAGCAAAAGATAGAAAGAAGAAACGTAAAAGTGGAGGGCAGAGAAACCTAAGGCAAAAAGCAAAAAGGGCCGCATTACACCAAAATTCTAAAGGGGCAAAGTGTGTTAGAAAGACAAGCCTGAAGGCTCTGTGCCTCAATGCGAGGAGTATTCGGAATAAGGTGGACGAATTAACGGCGCAGATAGCAATTAACGGGTATGATGTAATTGGCATCACGTAGACATGGCTCCAGAGTGACCAAGGCTGGGAACTCAACATCCAAGGGTATTCAACATTTAGGAAGGATAGATAGAAAGGAAAAGGAGGCGGGGTGGCATTTTTGGTTAAAGAGGAAATTAATGCAATAGTAAAAAAGGATATTAGCTTGGATGATGTGGAATCGGTATGGGTGGAGCTACGGAATACCAAGGGTCAGAAAACGCTAGTGGGAGTTATGTACAGACCACCAAACAGTAGTAATAAGGTTGGGGACAGCATCAAACAAGAAATTAGGGATGCATGCAATAAAGGTACAGCAGTTATCGTGGGTGACTTTAATCTACATATTGATTGGGCTAACCAAATTAGTAGCAATGCAGTGGAGGAGGATTTCTTGGAGTGTATTAGGGATGGTTTTCTAGACCAATATGTCGAGGAACCAACCAGGGAGCTGACCATCCTAGACTGGGTGATGTGTAATGAGAAAGGAATAATTAGCAATCTTGTTGTGCGAGACCCCTTGGGGAAGAGTGACCATAACATGGTAGGATTCTTTATTAGGATGGAGAGTGACACAGTTAATTCAGAAATTAGGGTCCTAAACTTAAGGAAAGGTAACTTCGTTGGTTCGAGGTGTGAATTGGCTGGAATAGACTGGCAAATGATACTTAAAGAGTTGATGGTGGATAGGCAATGGCAAACATTTAAAGATCACATGGATGAACTTTAGTGATTGTACATCCCTGTCTGGAGTAAAAATAAAACGGGGAAGGTGGCTCAACCATGGCTAACAAGGGAAATTAAGGATAGTGTTAAATCCAAGGAAGAGGCATATAAATTGGCCAGAAAAATCAACAAACCTGAGGACTGGGAGAAATTTAGAATTCAACAGAGGAAGACAAAGGGTTTAATTAGGAGGAGGAAAATAGAGTATGAGAAGAAGCTTGCCGGGAACATAAAAACTGACTGCAAAAGATTCTATAGATATGTGAAGAGAAAAAGATTAGTGTAGGTCCCTTGCAGTCGGATTCAGGTGAATTTATAATGGGGAACAAAGAAATGGCAGACCAATTGAACAAATACTTTGGATCCGTCTTCACGAAGGAAGACACAAATAACCTTCCGGAAGTACGAGGGGACCGAGGGTCTAGTGAGAAGGAGGAACTGAAGGATATCTTTATTAGGCAGGAAATTGTGTTGGGGAAATTGATGGGGTTGAAGATCGATAAATCCCCGGGGCCTGATAGTCTGCATCCCAGAGTAGTTAAGGAAGTGGCCTTAGAAATAGTGGATGCATTGGTGATCATTTTCCAACAGTCTATCGACTCTGGATCAGTTCCTATGGACTGGAGGGTAGCTAATGTAACACCACTTTTTAAAAAGGGAGGGAGAGAGAAAGCAGGTAATTCCAGACCGGTTAGCCTGACATCAGTGGTGGGGAAAATGTTGGTATCAATTATTAAGGATGAAATAGCAGCGCATTTGGAAAGCAGTGACAGGATCGATGCAAGTCAGCATAGATTTATGAAAGGGAAATCATGCTTGACAAATCTTCTGGAATTTTTTGAGGATGTAACTAATAGAGTGGACAAGGGAAAACCAGTGGATGTGGTGTATTTGGACTTTCAAAAGGCTTTTGACAAGGTCCCACTCAAGAGATTGGTGTGCAAAATCAAAGCACATGGTATTGGGGTAATATAGGGACGTGGGACGGGACGGGACAGGTTAGATGCGGGTAGAATGTTCCCGATGTTGGGGAAGTCCAGAACCAGGGGACACAGTCTTAGGATAAGGGATAGGCCATTTAGGACTGAGATGAGGAGAATCTTCTTCACTCAGCGAGTTTTTAATCTGTGGAATTCCCTGCCGCAGAGAGTTGTTAATGCCAGTTCATTGGATATATTCAAGAGGGAGTTTGATATGGCCCTTACTGCTAAGGGGATCAAGGGGTATGCAGAGATAGCAGGAAAGGCGTACTGAGGGAATGATCAGCCATGATCTTATTGAATGGTGGTGCAGGCTCGAAGGGCCGAATGGCCTACTCCTGCTCCTATTTTCTATGTTTGTATGTTTCTATGAATCCATCTCACTTTCCAACCGATATTCTCTTCTGAGCACCGGTGAGGGCGATGGTGCCTCTGGGGATTGTAGCCAGAGCCAAGTCCAAGGCACCATGGGTGACTCAGCTGCACAGGGGGACAAAGAATAAAATAGCTGTTGTGGTAGGGCATTGAAAATAGTTAGGGCAATATAGAGTCATTTCTGCGGCCATAGATGTGACTCCAGGATGGTATGGTGCCTCCCTGGTGCCAGGGTCAAGGATGTCACAGAGCAGACACAGGGCATTCTGCGGGGAGGTTGTGGCCCATATCGGGACCAATGACATAGGTAAAAAGCGGGATGAGGTCCTGCAGGCAGAATTTAGGGAGCTAGGAGACAAATTAAAGGGTAGGACCTCAAAGGTAGTAATCTCCATGTTACTACCAGTGCCATGTGCTAATGAATTCAAGAATAGAAAGATAGAGAGGATGAATGCGTGGCTGGAGAGTTGGTGTAGGAGGGAAGGCTTTAAATTCTTGAGGCATTGGGACCACTTCTGGGGGAGATGGGACTTGTACAAACCGGACGGGTTGCACCTCAACAGCGCTGGGACAAATATCCTCGCGGGGAGTTTTACTAGTTCTGTCGGGGAGAGTTTAAACGAGCTTGAGAACAAATTCAATAGGGAAGGAAGTAAAGCTGAAATTGGAAAGCAAAAATGTAGAAAGTGAATCTGTAAGACAGATGAAGCAAAGGTTGGTAAGTAGTAATCAAGGAGGTCTTCCTGTGCTAAATGGTATCTAATTCAATGCAAGGAATATAGCGAATAAGGCAGATGAGCTGAGAGCAAAGGTAGATACTTGGGAGTATGACATTATAGCCATTACAGAGACATGGCTGAAAGAGGGGCAGGTTTGGCAGATCAATATTCCTGGCTATAGGATTTTTAGACAGGACAGAGAGGGTAAAAAGGTGGGGGGGGGGCGGAGACGTAGTATTGATTAAAGAAATTATTACAGCTGTGCGGAGGGATGATATGTTAGAGGGATCATCAAATGTGGCCATATGGGACAAAATGAAAAATAAAAAAGGGCGATCACACTGCTGGTCTTGTATTATAGATCCACAAACAGTGGGAGGGCAATAGAAGAGAAAATATGTAGGCAAATTTCTGTGAAGTCCAAAAACCATAGGGCAGTAATAGTAGGGGATTTCAACTATTGATTTGGACAAATATAGTGTGAAGGGTATAGAGGGTGCAAAATTCTTAAAATTCATTCAAGATAACTTTTTTAGTCAGTATGTAACAAGCCCAACATGAAGGGGGTGGTTGTGGATTTAGTTTTGGGGAATGAAGCTGGGCAGGTGGAAGGAGTATCAGTGGGAGATTCAAGGTAGCTATGGATAAGGACAAGGATAGACCAGGAATAACAGTCCAAAATTGGGGAATAGCTTACTTTGCTAAGTTGAGGAGTGATTTGGCCACAGTGGACTGGAAACAGCTACTTGTAGGTAAATCAGTGTCGGAACAGTGGGAGGCATTCAAGGAGGTGATCCGGAGGGCTCAGGTCAAACATGCGCCTTTAAAGAAAAAGGGTGGGAATAACAATTCTAGAGCCCCCTGGATTTCTAGGGACTTACAGGGGAGGATAAAGAAAAAAAGGGAAGCTTATGTCATATACTAATGGCTAAATACTGTAGAATCTCTGGAGGAATATAGAAAGTTCAGAGGTAAAATTAAAAAGGATATTAGGAATGCTAAGAGAGAGCATGAACAATTCTTGGCAATTAAAATCAACGAAAACCCAAAGATCTTCTATAAATATGTTAAGAGTAAGAGGATAACTAAAGAAAGGGTAGGGCCTATTAGAGACCATGAGGCTAATCTGTGTGTGGAAGATGTTGGTATGGTTCTTAATGAATACTTTGTGTCTGTTTTCACAAAGGAACGGGGCAATGCAGATACTACTATCGAGGAGGAGTATGATATTCTGGATGAAATAAACATAGTGAGAGAGGAAGTATTAAAGGGTTTAGCGGCTTTGAAAGTGGATACGTCTCCAGGCCCGGATGAAATGCATCCCAGGCTGTTGAGCGAAACAAAGGAGGAAATAGCAGAGGCCTTGACCATCATTTTCCAATCCTCTTTGGATTCAGACAGGTTCAGGAGGACTGGAGGACTGCTAATGTGGTACCCTTGTTTAAGAAGGGAGAAAGGGATAGGCCGAGTAATTACAGGCCTATCAGCCTAACCTCAGTGGTGGGAAAATTATTGAAAAAAATCCAGAAGGACAGGATAAATCTACATTTAGAAAGGCAAGGATTAATCAGGGACAGTCAGCATGGATTTGTTAAGAGAGGATCGTGTTTGACTAACCCGATTGAATTTTTCGAGGAGGTTACCAGGAGGGTTGATGAGGGTAGTGTGTATGATGTAGTGTATATGGACTTTAGCAAAGCTTTTGATAAGATCCCACATGGCAGACTGGTCACAAAGGTAAAAGCGCATGGGATCCAGGGCAAAGTGGCAAGTTGGATCCAAAATTGGCTTAGAGATAGGAAGCAAAGGGTAATGGTTGATGGGTGCTTTTGTGACTGGAAGGATGTTTCCAGTGGGGTTCCGCAGGGCTCAGTATTGGGTCCCTTGCATTTTGTGGTAGACATCAATGATCTAGATTTGAATATAGGGAGTATGATTAAGAAGTTTGCAGATGACACTAAAATTGGCTGTGTGGTTGATAATGAAGAGGAAAGTCATGAACTGCAGGAGGATATCAATCTACTGGTCAGGTGGGCAGAACAGTGGCAAATGGAATTTAACTCGGAGAAGTGTGAGCTAATGCACTTGGGGAGGGCTAATAAGGAAAGAGTATACACATTAAGCGGTCATTTCAAAGGCCACTTAGAAGTGCAGATGAACAAAGGGACCTTGGAATGCTTGTCCACAGATCCCTGAAAGTAGCAGGCCAGGTGAATAAGGTGGTTAAGAAGGCATACTGAATGCTTGACTTTATTGGCCGAGGCATAGAATACAAGAGCAGGGAGGTTATGCTTAAATTGTATAATACACTGGTTAGGCCACAGCTGGAATACTGCATGCAGTTCTCATCGCCGTATTATAGGAAGGATGTGATTGCACTAGAGAGGGTGCAGAGGAGACTTATGAGGATGCTGCCTGGAATGGAGAATCTTAGCTATGAGGACAGATTAGATAGGCTGGGTTTGTTCACCTTGGAACAGAGGAGGCTGAGAGGAGACCTCATTGAGGTGTATAAAATTTTAAGGGGCCTGGATATAGTGGATAGCAAGGGCCTATTTCCCTTGGTGAAAGGGTCAATTATGAGGGGGCATAGGTTTAAGATGGTTGGTGGAAGGTTTAGAGGGGATTTGAGGGGAAGCTTCTTCACACAGAGGGTTGTTGGGTCTGGAACTCACTGCATGGAAAGGTGGTAGAGGCAGAAACCCTCAACACATTTAAAAGGTGCTTGGATGAGCACTTGAAGTGCCGTAACCTGCGGGGTTAAGGAACCTGGAGCTGGTAAGTGGGATTAGACTGGATAATCTCTTGTTGGCTGGCGCAGATACGATGGTAAGTACTTCAGGGAATTTAATATGGCCAGAGTGATCTCCTGGACTAGTTTCGATCGCCTGGATGAGTCAGAGAGGAATTTTCCCAGATTTTTTTCCAATTGGCCAGGGTTTTTATGTTTTTTTGCCTCTCCCAGGACATTGCATGGCTCCGGGTGGGGTGGAGTGTAAAATGTTGCAATACATGGGATATCACAGTTGTGTGGGGCGGACTGTTTGGGCTGGATGCTCTTTACCTGTCTGCAATTGTTCATTGTTCGTAGGTTTATATGTAACCTTCAGGACTGCTGACCGAGGGCCATGTGGCTCTTTGTCGGCCGGCGCAAACATGATGGCCCGAAATGGCCTCCTTCTGCACTGTTTCTATGTTTCTAAGCATTAGGGTTTATTTCTAGAGGGATAGAATTGAAAAGTAGAGAAGTTATCCTAAATTTTTATCAAACCTTGGTTAGACCACACTTGGAGTACTGTGTACAATTCTGGCTGCCATATTATAAAAAGGCTATAGAGGCACTGGAGAGGATGCAAAAGCGATTTACAAGGATGATACCAGAAATGCAAGGTTATGCCGATCAGGAAAGGACGAATAGGCTTGGTCTCTTTTGTCTTGAAAAGGAAGGCTGAGGGGGTGACTTAATAAAGGTCTTTAAACTTATGTAATGTTTTGATAGAGTAGACAGAGAATGTTTTCACATGTGGGGAAGAGCAAAACTAGAGGCCATCAATATAAGAGAGTCACCAAGAAATCAAATAGAAAATTCAGAAGAAACTTCTTTTCCCAGTGAATGGTGAGAATGTGGAACTCTCAACTACATGGAATTGTTGAAGCGAATCGTATAGATGGATTTAAGGGGTATCTAGATAAGCATATGAGGGAGAAGGGAATAGAGGGTTATGCTGATAGAGTTAGATGAGGAAAGACGGGAGGCGGCTCAAGTGGAGCATAAATGACGACATGGACTGGTTGGGCCGAATGGCGTGTTTCTGTATAATCCTATGCAACTGAACTGAGCAGTACACAACTGAACCATACTCACCAAGAAGACACCAGATTTGATCCTTGGTCTCTGCTCAGGTGGGTATTCTCAGCTGGGGCAACTGTTGGGCTCTACAAGTGGAAGAGAAACTCTGTCAGGTTTCTTATGGCTGGTCATTGTCCAGTGAGCTGCTTTGGACATCAGGATAGACAGGAGCAAATGTGAGGTTCCCTTTGTAGTTGGATCACCTACCCACGCTCACTGTCTAGGTGTGGAGAGCGAGGGAGTATAATGCGAGTCCCTTCACTTTGTTCCACTTTATTGCATCATCGAACAGCTAATTCCAAAAGAATCCATATCAACTATTATGCTGGGATCAGATTGGTGTTTTGCAGCTAGTTTTATACATACTAAAAATAAATATTGTGTCCCTGGCCATGCAACAGTCAACTGCAACTGAATTTATTTAAAACAGCCAAACTTGTAAAAAATATATCTGTGAAGCTCTCTCTGTCGTATACCGGCATTACAGTCAAATCCTGGTGATGCTGTGGATGTTGTGACATGATATTGTGATCATTTTCAACCATCTCTCACGGCCTCCTCCCTAGGTAACGGTGTCTTTGAGAGGCAATCACACAGGGGGTAAATTTTGGTGGAGGCCTCTCCCGATGGTTCAACCTAACTTTGGTGAAAAAGCCACAGAAATCCCAATAAAACAGCTCAAGCAGTGCTTATGTTATTTTTCTGAGGTTTCTGTGGCTGTTGCACTGAAATTATGGCACACTGTGAAAGAACCTCTGCGGACATTTACTCCAAGCGTGCTATGGAGAGGGCGCCAACATTCCTGGGCCGGGAAAGGCACTGTGGCAGGGTGTTAGCCAAGTGGGTGGTTTGGAATTGGAGGCCAGGCCCAGTTCCACTAGATCGCCAGCCTTTTTTCTAAAAAATTCTGCAATATTTGGGACTGGGCGACCCCCACCGCCGTCCCAGCATGCTGATGTAAGGGGACATCACCCACCGCTAATACCAGTTCAGTCTCCAATGCCTCCAACACAAAGTACGCCTGCATTCTGCAGGCATTCTTGTGCCAGGATAGGTCGGTGTTGGAAGCTGGGCCCAAGATGTTGGTTTCCTAGTAGCAATGAATTGCAGAAAATGGCAAATTTAAAACTGAGAATCGTTTTAAGGATTCTACCAATCTTTGGCTCGCTCCTTCCCCAACAGAGAGGTTCTGCTGAGAAATTCCTGGTCCCTCAAGGGGAAGATACCCAGGGAGCACTGGGAATGGTGGAGACACTTGCATCCTCTATGCAAATAACCCTAATCTCAGGGTTTGAGACAGGAGTAGGGCTGGGGCACTCTGGGCAGCAATGGCTCTGGCTCTCTGCATTCCCAAAGGTGGAGAGTGGCACCAGGAATCTTGGGCCCAAGGTATTTCCCGTTAGCTGCTTTTAGACTGGATTTAGCTCCGTGCTTGTGCCACTGGGTCCTGTTGTGCAGGTGTCGCACGTCTAATGGAAATCCCAAAGTAAATCTTCCAAATTCACTAAGGCCGGCAGTCGGGAAGGCCCATTTGTTTTACCTGTCTTGCTGGCGCTAGTCATAGGAAATCCAGCAAGTCTACTTTGGAGTTCCCAGCCGTTGCATTGGGAGCCAGCAGTGGGTCCTGTGCAATATAAAAGAGTGAGGAGGAAAGTTTTTAGGTTGAGTTGAAGTATGGAATGCTTTCCCGCTGGAAGTGGTTGAAGCTTACATCATCGTATCTTTTAATGTAATATTGGAATAATATTTGAGATTGAGGAAGATGCAGGGCTATGGAGAGAGAGTGGGACAGTAAGATTAGTAGCTTTGGATTGCTCCAAGACCCAGCACACACACAAGGCACTGAATGGCCGCCTTCTGTGCTGTCAACTTATATGGTTTTAGGAATCTGTGGTTTCTTCTAATTGGGGGGACCATAACCAAAGACATCTTCTATCAGTACTTGTTTTGTAATTAAGAGTGTTACAGGGAGTTCTGCAACAGCAAAGGTCTTTTATGGTTTCTCTATTACTGAAAAAGCCATAACTAAGACATGTCATATCGGAGATGATTAGAGAGTGTTATAGTGAAGGGTATATGTAGTGTATGCACTTGTGAGAATGCTCACAGATTTGTAGAGCTGTTGAATGGTGGGTGGCTTAGCCAGTCACGTGATGTTCACGAGACTCAATAAAACCCCAGCCAGTTGGGTTAGGGGGATCCTCAATGAGGCAGGTGGTTGTGAGCCTGGAGGATGAACTAGTAATGTGTAGTTTGATTGTTAAACCTTTGCTTATAAACCAAATAGTTCTTAATAGCAATGTGTTTCTATGAATTCATAAGCAAAGAACCCATGAAGCAAATAAATTACAGTATATAACAGAGATGGTTCTGACTGGGTTTCTCGATTTGAAGCCAATTATATTCTGATATATCAGAGCTTGCGATGTATTGGAGAGTGTAATAGGGGTAGAATTTCCGTAGGGGTTACACTGACCTGACACTGACCTGATCTCACTCAGTGGAAGATTGGTGGAAACCTGGGGAAAACCACTTTTCTGGGGCTCCGCCGATGATGCGGTGGACAACCAGGGGAACTCCCATGGAAATTATTGGCATCTAATCATAACAATCATTACTAAATTCTAAATTTCCCACACATCATCTTTGATTGCTTGGGATTTGATGGTTGATAATGATGTTGCTAGGGTATGTGTTAGAGTACCTGAACTTTCATGGTCAGAAAATAAAGTTTTGATAAGAAGATCCCTAAGCATGCAATATAATACTGACGTTTCTTTTCAATGGAGTGCTTCATGTCTAAGGTTGTAAGTATTTGCCATTTCACATGCACTTTCCCAAATCCAGTGTAACAGTGGCAGTGCAACTGAGGCAGCATGTTACTATGGCAATGGGCCTTTCCTATGAAACCCCACCACCTACCTTTTAAGTTGTTTATAGGTTGAACCTCCCTTGTCCAGAACCCTCGGGACCTGACATGTTCTGGATAAGGGATTTTTCTGGACAGGGGGTGATCACATTAAATTGGAAGGTACAGGTACTGAGCAAGGGGATTTTGGGGCTTGCTGGCTTGGGGCTGGGAGTGTGGCAGAGAGATCATGGGGGCGGGGGGGCGGGGCGGGAGGAACGGTTGATCGTGGGGTCAGGCCAACGATTGCGGGAGTCGGCAGCGAGGAAGGACTTCAATTTGTTCAATTTGTTCATGTTGGAGTTCTGCGCATGCGCCACCCGGTGGCCGGGAATGGTTCTGGACAAGGGGTGGTTCTGGATAAGAGAGGTGCAACTTGTATTATCTTTTTCTAACTGTATTGCTCAGTAGTTGTTTTATTTTAAACATTTATATCCAGGATTGGTTGTAAAAATAAAAGGGAACTAAAACTTTATAGGAGAAACATGAACTGGAGTATCATTGGGCTATTTTGCTGTTCGAGGTTCTCTCGTGTATCGTGACCACTAAAGATCAATGGTCATTTTTTTTTCACATTCCTGAAGTTTGATGGAGCATAATATTACAACATACATTTACATGAGATTTAAATATAGAACCAATTAGCATGCAATTTTTCAAAAAGAAAACAGTATGAAGTATTATATAAAATAATATAATATAAAATGGGTAAAGAAATAGTTGAATGGTATATTATGGAAAATATGGCGACCAGACGAGGCACTTTGTTTAGTAAAGGGGTATTGTAGTATTTGAGGAAGGGGAGGGGGATTCCATATGGTAATAAATCACAAGAGTCAAAGATGTTACCATAGTCGCAGCCTTGGCAGAATATAATCCAAGATGGCGGCGGATTGCAAGTTCATTGTTATTTTTACGAGAGATTGGTTTTAAAATTGTGAACATTCTTCATGCAGGAACAAAAAATCATGGATTCAAAATGCTCCTAAAGTAGCCCATGTGAAAGATTGTGGTTATAGGCTTACAGTTAACTGCACCCTTGGATTCTTGGAATCTGAATTTAACTTCCCCACTTGCTTACCAGCCTGAATTTTTGTCAGCCATAAATTCTGATAATATCCCAACAGTCCATCAACCATCGATGGGATCGTGTCCATTTTGCATGCTGCTCACTAGAATTTTTATACTTTAAATGTGCAGCATTGTAATGTCACCTTAGGTGAGAGCATGTGTGTAGAAAGCCCTACGCTGTTGTACACTGTGTGGGTTGGGCCCTGAGTTGTTTCATTAAAGATAAATGACCTGCCCAGAATTTGCCTGGAGCTGTGCTGGCCCTGGCAGCTACGGCAAGTGCATTCACACACTGTGTCAGGTCAATGATTTATGGCTCTGTTTAAGCCAATGCCAGATTTACTCCCAGTGCGGCTATTTGTTTCAGCTCTCACCCGTTTTTCATCCACTTTAGGATGTTGTAGCTCTTCGGAAATAAAACCATTTACCTGCACAGGGCTCTATGATAGGTGGACGCGTTCTCTTTCTGTGTAGGTTTAAAATGTTGAAGTATTGCAGTCTTCTGTGGGTTTAGTGTTGCGCTAATTGTTCTGAAAAATTGACTAATTGTTCTCTTAAATTTATTAAAGGCCTGTCATTCTGGAAAATCTGAGTAAATTTATAGGTCAAAATATACGTAAACCTCCACCAAATATAGAATTGCTTTATCTGTAACTAATACTGTAATAGCAAATTTATTAATAACACATATGCTAAAAGCCTACCTGAAGTAACCATTTAAATGAAGTTCTGCAAAACAAAAGATGAATGATAATCCTGCATTACACTTTATTAAATTAAACATTGCAATTACGTTCAATAGTGCTTAGCTCGTTTTATTATTTGAAACTTTGACTGCAAGAAACTAGGAAAATAAAGCCAAGTATTGAGACCCGATTCTAATCACAGAATCACAGAATGATACAGCAGTGTATCATGTGCTGCAGCTCACACCAAATCATGTCATTCACAACTCACGCTAATGAAGACATTGCATTTACCCCATCCCTACACCTATCAAGAGCCTGAGCACTGCAGAGAATTTCCTCCCCTTCTCTACAAACTGACTCGCACACGTGCCAGATGGCACTACACTGTGTGTCGGTAAATAACAAAACTGCCCAAGAATATAGCGTAATGCGGAGGGGGGGTGGAGAGGAGGTCGAAAGCTGTGCACTGCTGAATCGACGTACCTCCACCAGTCTCTGCATGTAACAAGATTAGCATTCTCTGCCGATTCAGACTATTAAAGCAGGAAGGTTCTCTCCCTAACCCGTGATATTGGTGATTAGGTCGCTGAAAATGATCTTTTAGAGAAGGGAGATTCTGAATATTTTACTGTGTTTTTGTAAGATTAAACATGGTTGTGGCATGGGTGGGGTGGTGAGTGGATGGGGGGTGGGGTGGGGGGGAGTGGGTGTTGGTGAGTTCACCACATCGCAAGGCTCATTATCTTTACTACATTGGGGTGGAAGTGTGAGTCTGTATTAAACAAGGTTATAAACACTCAAACAGGATCAGATTACAGACACTCCCATCACCCTGTGTTGTGCAAGTAAGACATACTGACCAATACTGATGATCTGGAGGAGTCAACTATAGCTGCTATATATTTTTTGTGTTCCTCTGAAACTATTTTAAATTCAAATAGGAAGACAACACATATTCAAATATCTTTTACAAATCTGTGCTTTTTTTGTCACAGTCAGGATGAGATACTTATTGGTAAATACATTTTTTGCTCCATGTTTAAATTTGTGTTTTCTCTTTTCTCTTTTCGTGGTCTCCCCCCACTACCCTGCCCCCCACGCACCACCCCCCCCCCCCGTCCCCCCCACACGCACACACACACACTCCCACACACACACACACACCCATGCATCATCTCCCGGCTGAGAGAGACAGCGGGCGTCCTTGCTGTGTGGAGTTTGGTACACAACACTACTTTTAAAAGTCACGTGAGACAGCAAAGGAACTGGCTGCCGCCAAGCTGCCACGAGCTGAATCCCGCACTGTCAGCAGAAATTCAACCTCCGCTAAATGCTGTAAAGACTCCAGGATGGATGTGAGTGAGTCACAGACCAGTAATCCAACCACTCAAGCTTCACTCTTATGGCTTGTGACGTTACCGGAATCCATTAGTTGAATTGCTGCTTTGTGATTCACTGGCTGACATCCATTGTCCTCTATTTACTCTGTTAGGTTATGGTAATGTCAGAGAGTGTTGTTTATTGTCGGAATCCTGTGCACTAAGATGTATTCTATGGTTCTGATAAGTTCTTTACTGCAGCTCTTCAAACAGCTACAGATTTTGCTAAGGTTTCATGTCAACCATTTGGTCATTGTTAATGATAAAAAAAACTCAAACGGTTAAACTGTTCTGGGAACCACAAGTTTCCCTCAGTTGCACTTTCCCAGTTTTGCAGCTTAACTATGAATGCTGCTTGGCTTAACTATGATGATTCAGTCTTACTACAGTTATTACTAGGCAGTGTGAGACCTTACAGCCATTGTGTTATATGTGATTATGTCTCAATCACACTACTAACATTGAATCTTAAGGAAAGACAATGCAGAAGAACAGGAATGTCTGACTGTTTTAGAAATTTGTTCCTGCATTTCTGTAAAACAGGAAAAGTGTCAGGAGCACAACCATGAGTAAAAACCCATGCAGTGGGAGACTATCTAATTTCTCAGCCAAACATGTGACATTCACAGAGGTATTATGTAAAGTACACGGTATGACAACTGATACAATACTTGAGTTCCAAACGGCTAAACTCACTTCTTTTTTTGGGAGTGAGTTATGGGGACGTATACTACCCAAATAATGACGTATACATCCACATATTTAAAACACATTAAAAATATTATGTATGTATGCACCTATTGTTATCTTTTTCCATGATAAATTTATATACCCACATTTATAAACAAAACTGCCTATGTAAATCTGACACACTGTAATTACACCCTCCTGCCAATGGTGGCACTGTAGCACCTCATTTTAACATCACCCAACTCCTCAGCCTGCACTGCAGAGCAACTCTGACCAACTCTACATCCCAAAGTGATGTTAGTTTAGTGGTTGAACTGTAACTAAAACTAATCCCAACTCAAAGTATTAAATAAAAATAAGGGCAGAATATATGGCTTCTGAATTACATCTGCAAAGCCTGGTCCAATTATCCACTGCCATAATTTCCAACTTCACCTGAAGACATACTCGGCTTTGACTCCCTGGAGGTAATTTTGACTTTGTATGATAGTGTGAATTGGGTGATAGCGAATCGGCAGCCCTTTTTAAAAACCGTGAAAGATGTAAAACGCACTGTCAATTCGTCATCACCCGTTTTATACTATCGCACAAAGTCAAAATGATTCCCCTCCATATACAATATCATGGGGAATCAACTAGCCAAGTATCAGCTTGGCTCAGTGGTAGCACTTTCACCTTTTGTGAGTGCAAGCCTGTCCTCAGGCCTTTATCACATAATGTAGGCTGATACTTCAGTGCACTACTGAGAGAGTGCTGCACTGTCGGAAGTGCCGTCTTCTGGATGAGATGTTAAACTAAGGCCATGTCGGATTATTCATGTGGGCGTAAAAGATCTCATGGAACCATTCGAAGAAGAGCAGTGAAGTTCTCCTGGCCAATGTTTATCCCTAAACCGACATGGCCACAACAGATTAACTGGTCATTTATCTCCCTGATGTTTGTGGGATCTTGCTATGTGCAAATTGGCGGCATAACAATAGTGACTACACTTCAAAAATAATTAATTGGTTGTGAAATGCTGAGGACGTGAAAGGTGCTATCTAAATGCAGTTCTCTAAAGAGTTATATAAAGACATATATACAACAGTAAACAACAAAACAATGAAGAGAGAAGAAATTGTACAGCAAGAAGGTAATTTGAACCAGAAAGCATTGTAGGAATATATAATAGGTCAAAGGCCAGAGCTGACTCAATGCTAATGTGCCCGTTTGAACCTAGAAACATATATGACATCAAAAATCTCTATAAAGGTATAACTTACGTAGAAATAAAATTTCGACTTACTATCCGCTGCCGCCCAGAATCGGCCAGTGAGGCCCACTTTTTCCGCCGGGCGGTTTTCCTCACATTTTTTCATGGAACTTCCGCCCAAAATACCGTTGGGATCTTAGCGGTCCTTTGGGCAGAACTTAGGTTTCACCAAACTTGGGCCCTTAGAGTTTAACAATAACAAATCTTGATATAAATGTTTGTGGATAATGCTTACTAATCCAACGGCTGATAGCAGCTTGCACACTGATTTTTACAATATTTGATAACACACAGAGCTATAGGAATTTATGCTGTAGATCACTTCTTTACAATCTGACCATAGTTGTATCACAGAAAACCACCATGTGACTGGTACCTGACATCGATTGAACCCCCACAAATACCAATTACATTGCAAACATTAATGAGAAGAAAACTTTTTTTAGATGTGTTTGTACAGTATTTTCTATCTGTGTGCTACACATATATTATTTAATTCTTAGCACCAGTTGTATAATAAAATTATATATTTATTTTTAAAATCCAAAGAACATCACAGAACCACTGCAAAAATGTAATTATAGTTGCGATTTTTAACATCCAACGTCGAATTTGCACTAAAAAATGGAATATATTAAAACAGTTCATTGAGAGAGATTTATTGGTTGATCATTTTGATATTGTTCAATCAATAGTGGAACATTTTGAACAATATAAAATGAATGAAGAAAGAATATTTGTAACATGCAGGGCACTTCTTAACCAATTCCATGCAAAGATTTGAATTATGAAATTCAGTGGATCTTTTTAAGAAAACTGATTGGGTAACAGAGTGAAAATAGTAAACAATATTGATCACACTGCAGATCTGATTTCTTCCTAATCTGCCACCTTTTGAAAATCTAGATACATTGCATCTACTGCATTACCCTGGTTACCTCTTCAAAAAAATTCAATGAAGTTGGTCAAACAAGACTTTCCCTTTTGAAATCCATGCTGACTATTTATTATTATATTTTCCGTTTCTAGATATTTTTCTAATTGTTCCCTTTAGTAGGGATTCCATTATTTTTCCTATCACCAATGTTAAGCTGACTGGCCTATAGTTTCCTAGACATGTTCTATCTCCCTTCTTAAATATAGATATTACGTTAGCTATCTGCCAGTCCTCTGGCACTACACCTTTTTCTAACGAATTACTAAATATGTGTAATAATGCCTCTGCTATTTCTTCCCTAGATTCTTTTAAAATGCGCGGATGGAATCCGTCCGGACCACGGGTTTTATCCTCATTGAGTTTCATTAGTTTATTTGATACTTCATAGAATTATAGAATCATATCTCCTTATTTTATTTTAAATGCAGCTAACTCATTACTAATCTCATCATCCGATATCATCTCCATCTATTCTATCTCCCTGGTAAATACTGAAGGAAAGTAATTATTTAATATCTCTGCCATCTCTTCATTGCTGCCTGTGAGAAGAGTTGCTCTAATGTAGGAGACACTGGCGAGCTAGTAATGTCCCCATTAAACTATTTCACTGAAGTTGTAAGGACCCTGTAATAGCAGATAAATCTTCCGTTTTTATGACAGAGGTTCATCCAGCGTGCTGTGCAGAAATGTTGCACTTAACGTGACCTCCGATTTAGGACCCGCCTCCCTCACCTCACGCTCATACCTCCAGCTCTCTGAGGAGCAGTGTATGTTAAGGTGTTCCCTTAAATACGCTGCAAATAGTGCCTATGCGACCGTGGGACAGCCTGGTTTTTCAGGCATCACTTGGGGCAGATGTTAAATGCGGCGCTACCAGCTAATTTTGGACTGGGGCGCAGACTCGACACCAAGTGGCAGGTCAGTCAATTTAGATATTTAAATACTTATTAAAAGGTTGTTAAGCAAGATTTTACCATGTACTTACCATTTTACCAGGTTTTTAACAAGTTTCCCAGTGCGCGGTTATCACTCAGGTAAGTGGGTCGGGTGTTGTGTCAGCATCGAACGAGTCACTACCTGACAGCTGCAAATGGTCAATGAAAGCTCCCATTTCATAGGCCTTCACTTTCCAAGGTTAGAAACAGTTGTTTATTTCATTTAAAAGACAGATTGAGCTTTATGCAGTCAGCAAGTGTTCGGAGAAAACTCTCTAACCAGTGTCACCTCATTGGAACAACCTCTCTCAACATTGACAGATCGCTTCTATCATCTCTGCCCTTGAAAAACTCTCACCTTGGTCCTCAGATTCCCAACACGATTTGCCCCAACACCAGCATCACCGGGCACACCAGCAGCACCAACATCCACACCAAACTTCTCCGCAATCAACTAATGCTGCACTGGACACAACGCTTCATCACCTGACCACATTGTTGCCTGGGACGCCAGCGATGGCCTTGCCATGTCCAGATTTGATTCACTTAACACTGTACACCCAGGCTGCTACATGATATGCCAGGTTGCCCCCACCCCATACCAGTACCATAAAGCATCCCAACAACGTTCAAGCCATTCATTCCACTCATCACCATTGAGGGGTCGAAGAGGGCATTAGGTTTTATCATTCACTGGAACTCACTAAGACACTTTCAAAATTGCACACAAATCTGTCCAAGAAGGCAAAGTGGTGAAAATAAAGATTTCAATGCTTGACAACATATTAACAGAAATTTTACACGAACTTTCGCTAAAGCATCAAGTGTCCACCCTTGTGTGTTGTTAGAATGATTTGACAAGGATGAGGGTAAGTGTGAGGGGTGGCTAGTGAGAATGGGGAAGAGATAAAGTAGATATATAGAGAGAGGAGGATGGGTGGAGGTGCAAGGTAAGTTGGTGTGAGTAAGGATGTGCAGGGATAGGGTAGGGTAGAGTGATGGGGATGTGATGAGCGGCACAGCAGGATGAGGTTGAGTGTAGCTTTGCAGTAACATTTTGTGATCTGCTGAGATCATTGAAAGGTTTGTGCCACTGCAGCCAGCTCCTCCTGATGACACCCCTGCTCGTGTCCTCCTGTGCAATGTGCAACCAGGCTGTGGTGATCTCCTGGGGAGGTGTTTTCTGCCCATTGGAAGGGAAGAGAACCCCCCTGCATGCTGTGACTCTCTCCATAAGTATATGGAAGAAGTCATGGGAGAGCCTGGGTGCAGCCGCGCACCTGTGTGCAGTGTTTGTCAGTGTTTGCAGCAACTCAATGCTGTAGAAAACTGACAGCACAACTGTCAAAATGAATGTGGACATGGGCCCCGAAATTCATGATCCTGGGAAAGATCGTTACTGCCAGTTTGCGATGGTCATTTGTCAACATCGAATGGCCGCCGCTTTGGGCTCAACTGGCCGCCCCGACATAGATTCGGTCCGGGAGGTCTTGCAGCGGTGTAGGCCACCGCCGGCTCTCATGATGGTGTGGGGCTTGCGGCAGTAGTGACGTGCTAAAAGCACGCACCACTGCCGCTCCACCCCTGGACCCATTGTCAGCGTGAAGAAGCCGGCCTTTTAGCTGACGGTGCCCCCGCCAGCTTTTCGGGCCGGTGCAGAGTGGCAGAAATCTCGGAGCTGTGGGAGCGGAGAGAGACAAGAAGGTAAGATCCAAATCTGAAGTTGTTCAGTACAGAATCTGCACTCAAGAGGAGAGAGAGAGAGGGAAAGAGAGAGGATGAGAGAGAGAGAGAGGGAGAGGGAGAGTGGGAGAGGGAGAGGGAAAGAGGGAGGATAAGAGGGAGGACGAGAGAGAGAGGAAAAGAGAGAGGGTGAGAGAGAGAGAGGGAGAAAGAGAGAGCGATGGATAGCGAGGGAGGGAGAGGGAAAGAGAGAGGATCAGAGGGATGGAGAGAGAGTGAGAGGGAGAGGGAAAGAGAGAGGGTGAGAGAGAGAGAGGGTGAGAGAGAGGAAGCGAGAGAGAGGGAGCGAGAGAGGGAGAGAGAAAGAGAGAGGGTGAGAGAGAGATGGAGAGAGAGAGAGAGAGGGAAGGGAGCAAAAAATAAAGGAGAAAGAGATAGAAGTGAGGAAAGGGAATGAGAAACTTTGATTGGGAGAGAGAGAAATAGAGAAATAGGAATAGAGGAATAGGAAGAGAGAAAGAGAAAAGGGGAAAAAAACTAGAGAGAGAGAGAGAAATAGACATCCCGAGATTTACAGAGAGAGAAAACTGAAATCTCAAATCAGGGGCTCAGACTGGAAACGTTGCCCTAGTTCAGCATTCCGAGCGGGAACAAATGTGAATCTGTTCCACCTCCGCTGCCTCCAGGTTAGATCCAAGGTCGTCCCATCCTCTGTCATCGAACGACAGTATGCAGACGACGCTTGCGTCTGCGCACACTCGAAGGCCAAACTCCAAGCCATCGTCAACACCTTCACCGAGGCGTACGAAAGCATGGGCCTTTCGCTAAACATCCGTAAGACAAAGGTCCTCTACCAACCTGACCCCGCCACACAGCACTGTCCCCCGGTCATCAAAATCCACGGTGAGGCTTTGGACAACGTGGACCATTTTCCATACCTCGGGAGCCTACTGTCAGCAAGGGCAGACATCGATGACGACATCCAACACCGCCTTCAGTGTGCCAGTGCAGCTTTCGGTTGCCTGAGGAAGAGAGGTTTTGAAGACCAGGACCTCAAATCTGGCACCAAGCTTATGGTCTACAGGGCAATAGTGATACCCACCCTTCTGTATGGCTCAGAGACGTGGACTATATACAGTAAACACCTCAAAGCACTGGAGAAGAACCACCAACGCTGCCTCCGCAAGATCCTGAAAATCTATTGGGAGGACAGACGCACCAACGTCAGTGTTCTCACTCAGGACAACATCCCCAGCATCGAAGCACTGACCATGCTCAACCAGCTCCGTTGGGTGGGCCACATTGTCCGCATGCCTGACATGAGATCCCAAAGCAAGCACTCTTCTTGTAGCCTCGACACGGCAAGCAAGCCCCAGGTGAGTAGAGGAAATGTTTCAAGGACATCCTCAAAGCCTCCTTGATAAAGTGCAACATCCCCATTGGCATCTGGGAATCCCTAGCCAAAGACCGCCCAGCGTGGAGGAAGAGCATCCGGGAGGGTGCTGAGCACCTCGAGTCTCATCACCAAGAGCATGCAGAAACCAAGTGCGGACAGCAGAAAGAGCGTGCGCCAACCCAGGCTCCCCACCACCCTTTCCTTCAACCACTGTCTGCCCCACCTGTGACAGGGACTGTAGGTCCCGCATTGGACTGTTCAGCCACCTGAGAACTCACTTTTAGAGTGGAAGCAAGTCATCCTCGACTTCAAGGGACTGCCTACGATAATCTTACGTGTGCCTAACCTGCGACTTCGCCTCAGTGTCTCCCCTGTGGCTGTCTCATGGGTCTGGGAAGGCTGCTGTGTTCCCTGTGTGGAAGCTTTGGGACTGGAAGGGCCGGCTGGAGACTGGTCAATATCCTCCTGGGAGGGTTCAGTCTGGCTTGGCTCGGGCGTGGAGGCACTGGCGGAGTGACAGGCCTGGGGCCAGGAATGCTGCGAGCCAGAGGGCACGCGTCACCCTTATCCTGGCCCGAGGAGCCTGTGTCACTCACCAGAGGCGGCACAATACCACCACCACCAATCTGAGGGAGCTCAGGTCGGTAGTGTGGCGCCACACCTGAAGGTCCTAGCCGCGAAAGCAACACCGAGGTCTCGGGGGGCATCCAGCTGAGACTGCATGCGAGCAGCCACAATCTGAAAGCCACCAGATATGACAGCACTTAGATGCTCCGTCGACTCTTGCAGAGCAGCACCGATACGCTCATTCCCTCGCGCCGGTGCTGCAATACCCCTAAGGGAATAACGCCCCAATTAAGACTGCAAACTTTCAGGTTTGAAAGGCTAATAAGACTGGAACACTTTTTTGTGATCAAAAAGCTGAATTTGGATCCAATGGCCGCCGCAAACATTGCGGCATTAATCAGGGATAAAAGGCCTTAACACCGCCAGCTTTCTGGCGGCACTGAATTTCGGCCCCATGGTCCCTTTAAGGAAACCAGCAGATAATGCGTCATCAGATGATGTTATCAGACCCGCTTCCTTTTAATTGGCCGGGAACCTCGCAGGGCAGGCTGAACAAGCCCAATCAGGGCAAAATCACTTTGAGGAGGCAGGATAAAGATGGGAGCGGGGTTTGAGGCTTCTGTTTACATAGGCTGTTGAAATCGCAGCCAAAGTGTGGTTACTCTTATTTTGGCAATCATCTTGAATCCAGAAAATGTCCTTCACATTTGCACCTATGACTTATGGACATGGGAGATTGCAATGACGTATCCTGCCTCCTCCCACTAGGCATTTTAAACTGTGCTTCTGATTGTTAAGTCTTGACTCTAATGTACTGACTTACATGAGACATATGCTGAAGTCAAGGTCACTGAGGACCTGCACCTTTAATTCCAGTTCTCCAGTCCCGCACTTGCCTGAGACCTCTCTTTATATACCACAGTGGGACAGGTATGAAGTGTCTCCTGCAAGTGCACCCCTGGTGGTAAGGTATGCTTATTGTTACAGTCATGTCTAGTTACAGTCATGTATAGCATGGTAAGATACAGTTTTATCAGTTTTATACAGTAATGTGAGATACATGACACTGATCACCTTCAAAGATTGCATCCCTCCTTTGTAGGACTTCCAGGAGAGCTCCTCGTGGAGTAACACCTCCAGAGTTGCATCCTCAAAAGAACATAAGAACTAGGAGCAGGAGTGGACCATTTGGCCCCTCGAGCCTGCTCCACCATTCAATGAGATCATGGTTGATCTTCTACCTCAATTCCACTTGCCTGCACTATCCCCATATCCCTTGATTCCATTAATAACCAAAAATCTATTGATCTCTGTCTTGAACATGGTCAACGACTGAGCTTCCACAGCCCTCTGGGGCAGAGAATTGCAAAGATTCACAACCCTCTGAGTGATTTCTCCTCATCTCAGTCCTAAATGGCCAACCCCTTATTCTGAGACTGTGACTGCTGGTTCTAGACTCCCCAGCCAGGGGAAACATCCTCTCTGCATCTACCCTGTCAAGCCTTGTAAGAATTTTATATGTTTCAATGAGACCACCTCTCATTCTTCCTCTCAAGGAGCATTCCTGTTCTTCAGGATCAGATCAGCCATGATCTTATTGAATGACGGAGCAGGCTCGAGGGGCCAAATAGCCTATTCCTGGTCCTATTTCTAATGTTCTTATTTCTTATGTTCTGATGTTCTTCTTCCTTGCTCTCATACTGAGCCCCAGCAGCAAAAAATTACACTTGAAAATGTGCAGCTCAGCTTTAATTGCAAGCACCAGCCCTTTAACAGCTGCTGGCTCACTGGATATCCCGCCCTGTGACTCCAGTACACCCTCTACTCAGCACAGGAAGTGCATGGAAATTCGTAAAATGAGCTGACCTCAAAAACGCTGCGTCCACAATACTGCAACTACTTGATGCCTTGCATGTGCACTAATAACTGGAGTATAATATACTGTTATTGTTGACTTCAATTCTCAAATGTGTAAGTGCTCGGGATCTCTGCATGATTAGCATATTTATTTATTTTCGCCAGAAAATAGGTTGTATCTTTCTGTGCCTGGATAGTTTGATGCTTCCGATATTTTATATGCAAATCGAACAGAAAGAAACTTCCCTATGAGTCACTTTTAAAATAGGAAATCCGCCCTATTTTTACATGAAAACCCCACATTTTGGGACCACAATTACCCACCACCTAAAAGAAATACTCTTGGTTTGGGTTGGAGTAAGAATGTTTGAGGGCCACCCAGTACCATTGCTTTAACTGGCTTTTCATCTCACTGTGGCTGAGTTTACCAGACTGCAACAGTGCATTTTTTTCTCCATATGAAGATAGAGCATGTGTTCGTTACTTCCAGCCAATTCTGCATTGCTTGTACTTTATCCTGAAAGCTCAACACTCGAAGGGTTAAAACTGTTGCACCATTCCCAATCCCCCGCCCCCCTCTTTTTTTTAATGATCCCTTGTCAAGTTCAGGTCAGTTGCACCAATTTAAAACCAATCAATCAGACAGCCACTGATCCCTGTGCTCTGTGGCTGGTCGGAAAGCAGGGCCATCAGTCAATAGATTACTGCCAGAATATTTAAGTAACTTTTATACAACAGACAATGATGACTGTTCTGTAAGACAGCACGTAAACTGGAGGGTTCTGTATGGCAGCTAACCAGTTCAGATATATATATAGTATGTACCCAGAAGGGTGTTACATTTCGCATTATCGGTAGGCTGGAGTGTGAGACAGTGCAATGACACATCAAGAGATTGAGATTGTCCTATAAACTGTGAGAGCAAGGTTCAAGTGGTTTATCAATGTTGTAGGACCCTGCGGTGGGAAAGCGGGATGGAGACAGGAGCACTCAGACCTGCAGCCACCGGCCTCCGAGCGTTTTCCCTGCTGCTGCTGGAGGGCAGCAACCAGGAGGATACAACACCCATAGGACTGGTTGAAGGAAAGAGAAATAAAGATTTACCTTCTGTGCTCCTCCTCCTCAGCTTGCATCCGGGCATCCTTCAGACACTCTGATCCAAGGAGGATCCTCGTGCAAAATGCACAGACAGCTTTTTCGGCACCCCTTTGCTTCTCTTCCCCAGTGACATTGTGCACATGCCTGTTGCAGGTGCAGGCCTTGTTTGTCTATTTAGCAATGTCCTTGTAATCCTGGTGCAATGTAGGGGGTGGGTGGGAGACAGAGACACCTCATGTAACCCCCTTTTTCTCTCCGTGGTGCCTGAAAACTAAATGTTCCTCAGCTGCTGTGAAGAGTGAAATTGGCCCTAATAAGTGAAAGTTGTCATTCTTACCTGAACAACCTGAATCATATTTACTAATTTATAATATTTGCAAATTAAACACAATTTATGGATGCGCTGCAGACAATAGGGTCAATTTTCATCCCCCACACCCCACACCACCCCCCCATCCATCAGGCAGGAACAGGGGAGTAGCATGACGGAAATGACAATGCAGCGCTTACCACCCATTTTGTTGGGGGTCTTGGAATGGGCTGCCCAGGCTCCCGCTGGAAACAAATGGCAGCCTCATTAGCCCATGCTCATTGGGATCCTACGTCAATAGTACCCTGATGCAATTTTGAAGGACCAATTGCCGGACCGTATGTTGCAGATGCTCTGCCCATTGGTACTCAGCATAGAGTAGCTTAATATAATGCGGATGACACTAAACTGTGTAGCGGTGTGAGCTGTGAGGAGGTCATTAAGAGGCTGCAGGGTGACTTGGACAGGTTAGGTGAGTGGGCAAATACATGGCAGATGCAGTATAATGTGGATAAATGTGAGGTTATCCATTTTGGGGGCAAAAACACGAAGGCAGAATATTATCTGAATGGCGGCAGACTAGGAAAAGGGGAGGTGCAACGAGACCTGGGTGTCATGGTTCATCAGTCACTGAAAGTGGGCACGCAGGTACAACAGGCGGTGAAGAAGGCAAATGGTATGTTGGCCTTCATAGCTAGGGGATTTGAATATAGGAGCACGGAGGTCTTACTGCAGTTGTACAGGGCCTTAGTGAGGCCTCACCTGGAATATTGTGTTCAGTTTTGGTCTCCTAGTCTGAGGAAGGATGTTCTTGCTATTGAGGGAGTGCAGCGAAGGTTCACCAGACTGATTCCAGGGATGGCTGGGCTGTCACTTGAGGAGAGACTGGATCAACTGGGCCTTTATTCACTGGTGTTTAGAAGGATGAGAGGGGATCTCATAGAAACATATAAGATTCTGACGGAACTGGACAGGTTAGATGCGGGAAGAAGGTTTTCGATGTTGGGGAAGTCCAGAACCAGGGGACATAGTCTTAGGATAAGGAGTAGGCCATTTAGGACTGAGATGAGGAGAAACTTCTTCACTCAGAGAGTTGTTGACCTGTGGAATTCCCTGCCGCAGAGAGTTGTTGATGCCAGTTCATTGGATATATTCAAGAGGGAGTTAGATATGGCCCTTACGGTTAATGGGATCAAGGGGTATGGAGAGAAAACAGGAATGGGGTACTGAGGGAATGATCAGCCATGATCTTATTGAATGGCGGTGCAGGCTCGAAGGGCTGAATGGCCTACTCCTGCACCTATTTTCTATGTCTCTATGTTTCTAACCAGCCGTCCTTAAAGAGACTAATGCAGGTTACCCCAAATAAGCTTTTTAAAAAAAAACTTTTAAAATGATTTTTGTGGGGCCTCATCATCATCATCATAGGCAGTCCCTTGGACTCGAAGAAGGCTTTCTTCCACTCTTAAAATGAGTTCTTAGGTGGCTGAACAGTTCAATACGAGAACCACAGTCCCTATCACAGATGAGACAGATAGTCGTTGAGGGAAGGGGTGGGTGGGACAGGTTTGCCGCACACTCTTTCCGCTGCCTGCGCTTGATTTTTGCATGCTCTCGGCGTTGAGACTCGAGATGCTCAGCGCCCTCCCGGATGCACTTCCTCCACGCTGGGCAGTCTTTGGCCAGGGACTCCCAGGTGTCAGTGGGGATGTTGCACTTTATCAGGGAGGCTTTGAGGGTGTCCTTTTAACGTTTCCTTTGCCCACCTTTGGCTCGCTTGCTGTGAAGGCTTGCTTTGGGAGTCCGTGTCTGGTATGCGAACAATGTTGCATGCCCAGCGGAGCTGATCAAGTGTGGTCAGTGCTTCAATGCTGAGGATGTTCGCCTGGTCAACGATGATAATGTTGGTGCATCTGTCCTCCCATGGGATTTGCAGGATCTTGGGGCGTGGATGAGTAATGATGCCCTTTTCCTGGACAAGGCAACTTTAACTCACTCCTGGAGCTGTTCGAGATGGAGCAGGAGGATGAAATGATAGGAAGGGGAAACAGATGTGCCAGAATAAGAGGTACCGTATATGGACTTGTCACCAACCCTTGAGGAGCAAGGCTAAGATGAACCCAACCCACTTCCTTTCGAAGAACATTGGCCCCTACAGAAGCATATCTGGATCAAGTTTCCCCTGGCATGAGGGTAATGAGAGTGTCCTCAATGGCCCTACCCACCAAGAGTGACAGGGTTCCAAGCAAGAGGTGTATCAAGTTAAGGAAGCATTGCAGACATGTAGTTGATGTAGGTGAAAGAATTTTGATGTGTTATAGGCAATGCATGGCAGACCAATATAAACAGCTAAGTAGAGGACTGAAGCAACCTTGTCAGGCTTCTTGAGGGTTTTTCTTCCTCATTTAGAAAGCTGTCCTCTTAACTTGCTCTGTTTCCTTTTCCCATGCATCTGTGTCTGCATTTTGTTGAGGCATAGCTCCCTGCCGTCATCTCCTTCACCATGAGTGGTAAAGCTCTCTCCGTGATCCCAGATACCATTCCTGAGAATTTTCAGTGATTGGACACATTTTCCAACAATGTCATTGAGGCTGCTCTCCAAACCTTCACTTGGGACCACACAATAACTGCCAAGGCAGCTTTAAGGTGTTGCACCTGCACTTTTGAGGCTCTTCCCCAGAGAATGCTCCCTTACCATGCTCTATAAAACGGGCTGAATGCAACAGCCATATGGTAATGAAGGAACAGCACAACATCTAGAACAGTCCCCTCAGTGCATGGGCTACATGAAGTGCTCACTGCTAGTGCTGCACCAGCAGTGCAATATCAGGCCCAAAGAGCTCGGGCAATTCCATTTTTAAAATAAAAGTCACAGCATACAGAAAAAGTCGATATGTATAAATTGTTTAAAAAATACCTCTCTGAAGCTTAATGACCAAAATAATGAATGATGTACAGATACACATAAGACCATTTGCTTATTTTTCAACTTACTATTAATTCTATTATTTTTCTTTTATTCACTTTTCACCAGCCAGGTGCCATCCTTCTTCAACCAGGATACAAACATAATTCGGGAAAAGTCTGCCTTGCCACTTATTTCCATCTAATTTGATTATTTACAATATTCTTGAGTTCACTGGACCACTTTTCTTTTTGAATAATGAGTTGGGTGCAACGTTTTAAAAAAAGAACAAATATAATTCATTCAAAAGCAAAATACTGACAAAGGGTCATCAACCTGAAACATTAACTCTCTTTCTCTCTCCACAGACGCTGCCTGACCCGCTGAATGTTTCCGGCATGTTCTGTTTTTATATTAAACCTTTGTCTCTCACTATGTGAGATTTTGAAGAATTTCACAAAAATTCTGCAGGACCTTTGCAAATTCTGCACAAATTGCAAAACTGAAAATGGGTCAACACTTCTTCAAGACTGGTTGAGCAGGGAGTGTGAAACCATTCTCCTTCGTGTTTATGCTCCGAGGCCCAAAACATAAACATCTCAACGAATGTCGGCAGATGCAAGTGACAAGAGATCTAGGAACTCAAGGCAACCCCCATTCTGACTGGAAGCTAAGTGCTGTGCAACCTGTACTGTATGAGCCCTTTTCCATTTCAAAGCATTTCAATCCAACTTTTTGCACTAAGAAGTGATACAGTCAGCTTGAAGTGCAGTGCAGTGTGGAGAAAGGCTAACTTATTGCATGTCTAAAATAAAAATGAACTATTCAGACTCATTCCCCTTACATTGAATTTCTGATCTAAACATAACCTTTCTGTGTAAGTGAATTATCTGTTGACGTGTATTCAATGATAATATGAATTAAGGACTTAGGGAGTGGTTCTATGTAAAAAAACATTCTAGATCGCAGTGAACCATTTCCACCAACAATTGATTGCTGGTGAGTATTGAATTTACAATTAGCAAACTTTCAGATCCATTTATTACCCTGCCAGGTTTAGACAAACAAGTCCATACTAATACAGGACATGACACATTTAATGACATTTCAATTACTTCACATGTTGGTCTAAGGTAAAATTTGAAAATTTGCTCAATTTATGCTCGGCAAGTCTTATTGTTACATTTGCACTGCTGAGAGGCAGAGGTTCACACTCAGTAAAATCAGTTGGCATTTCTGCCAGGACTGTTCTATTTCACACAACAAAGCACGGGAAAGACAAAGAGGGATTTGTCGGGAATAGAGGAAGCAAGAGAAAGGGGACATCTTTGTGGGAGTTCTGCTTCATATGGAATTTCATTCCAACTTTGGAGCCTGTGTCCTTTCTGGAGCAACATTGAGAGAATAAAAGGATTAGCTTCCCAAATTTGAAGTTAATTCCAGAGCTGATTGAAGCACAGCTAGCAACCTCAAGTACTTGGAGTCCCAACTGGGCCACTAGGTGGCGTATCTCATATCAGGGCACTGCGCCTCACAGAAGGGAGAAGAAATCTGACTCCGTTAGTCTCTTCTAACTACCTTCAGGCTTTCTAGTGGGCAATCGCAGAGTGTTATTAATATAATTAATAATGTAAGCTCACTAATGTGAGCTTGTCAGGTTCAACACTTAGTACTGACACAGCTTATTAACTGAAATGAATTCTTATTAGAATATATCACAGTTATAACATCATCCTTTAGATAGACTTCCAACATCCCCTGCTTGAATTTGACATGTTTTCGCTACAACTTAACAGTTGTTGGTAAATGCTCTCTAATTTTTAAAAGGGTACTCATGAGACGGGAATTAAAATATGCAAACTGTATCCAGTTTATTAAAAAATGATGGGCCTCATGCGAGTAGTCATTTTTACAACAGTTATGCTTTCGGTCAAGATCACATCTTTGAAGCTGTTCAAAAATGATGCTGAAAATCACAACAGACTCATATGACTCAATATAAGACAGTAAAAATGAGAAAAGGCTACTCAGCCTATCTAGTTTGTGCAACATTCTCCACCTCCTGCCTTATCTTAACACCTCAATGCTTTTTGTTACCTTTAGACTCCATCATTAAAATGCGTTTATTTCTGGTCTCCCATTATCCAGCCTCCACAAATTTCAACATGTGCTAAACAGAGCTGCCTGTATATTCTCCTATCTAATACCTCACTGGGCAACACTGGCTCCCTATCCATTAACATAACAAATTTAAACTCCTCATTGTTGTCTTAAATTCCCTCTACAAATTTGCCTCGCCCTATCTTTGCAACCTCCTCCAACTTACATACCACACCCCACACACTTGGGTCCTCTGACTTTGGTCTATTGTGTGTCTTTTCCCTTCCTTCACTCCCCACCATTGCTAGCAGAGCCGTATGGTGCCTTGGTCCTACTCTCTGGAACCCCCTCTCTAACTCCTTTCCTCAATTCTCTCTCTCCTCTTTTAAAAGCTCAATACCCATTTTTTTGATTAGGCTTTCAATCACATCCCCACCTCCTCTGCCCCGATCTTTTTCTCCATGGCTCCTTGTCCATTGCCCATGTGTGAAGAGTCCTGGGATGTGTTTAAGTCGAAGGTGTAATATATATGCAAGTCTTTTCTTAATAGGCAAACACAACAGCCAATTGCACACAGCAAAGTCCTTTAAATTGTAAAGATGAGATGAGATACATGAATGATTAATCTGGGTTTTTTTGTGACATTGGTTGTGACGGTACATTGACCAGAACTTGCTGCTCTTCTTTGAATAGTTCCTCAAGATCTTTTACATCCATCATGAATAGACAGGCAGATAGGGCTTCATGTCTCATCTGAAAGACAGCACTTCCAACAGTACATCAGTCCCTCAGTACTGCATTGAACAATCTGTCTAGATTATGTGCTGAAGACCTAAGGTGGAGCCTGGACCCATAACCTTCTGATTCAAGGATGTGAGCTCTACCAACAGAGCCAAACTGACAGTGACACAAAAAAAAAGCCTTGCATTTATACAACACCTTTCACAACCACCGGGTGTCTCAAAACACTTTACAGCCAATGAAGTACTTTTGGAGTGTAGTCACTGTTGTAATGTTTGAAACGCAACAGCACAATTTTGCTGCCACAGACAGCAATGTGATAATGACCAGGTGATCAGTTTTTGTTATGTTGATTGAGGGATAAATATTGGCCAGGACATCGGGGATAAATCCCCTGCTCTTCTTCAAAATAGTGCCATTGTTTTTTTTTTTACGTCCATTTGAGAGGGCAGACAGGCCACAGTTTAACGTCTCATCCAGAGGATTACACCTCCGACAGCGCAGCACTCCCTCAACACTACACTGGGGTGTCAGCCTACATTTATGTGCTCAAGGCCCTGGAGTGGGACTTGAACCCACAATCCACTGACCCAGAGGTGAGTGTGCTACCCACTGAGCCACAGCTGACACATAACCTCAAATTGTAATACTTTCAAACTCACAAAACATCAGATTTGTTCACAATCCTAAATTTTATTAATTATTAGCTAATTTCTAAAGGGTGAAAACTACTGAACATCATTTTAAAATATTAAATCGAATATAAAAATGATCTATGATGTCATCCCCTAATTACTTGCATTTCATTTTCTTCCCATGATAATTTATTTTTTAAATTTCTCTGGTGCAAGTACTTGACTTGCAATCCTCAATTTATTTTTGTGCTCTACTGTAATTATCGTTCATTCACATTCCCTTCTATGGCTTTAAAATGGTTACCTTTGCAAAATTACATTTATCTTTATATTTAACACACTATGTGCATGTTTTAATTATTTACTTACCCCGTAGCAGCATAAATTGTCTCTTTGAGGTTTTCTTTAATTACACAAAGGAATATGTTCACTTTAGTTTTAAAAAATCACGACGACGGGAGAGCGTGGTGAGGTCTGGCGTTTGAGCAGGGTCCAAGTCTGGAGAAGGGATCAGTGCTCTGTGACAAGGATAGTCAAATGCCTGGATTTGGAGACTAGGAGGGTGCTTGGAGTGAAGATGGTGGAAGTTGCTTCTGGGAGTTGTTGTCTGGTTGTTCTGATCACACCAGCTGGTAGATGTCAAAGTTTTCTCTTGTATATATTTCTGCGGTAACAGGATTCTGGAATTATACTAAGGAGGTACGTTTCCTTTGGAAAATTCTCCAAAATATTTTTTATCTTTTCATCTCTACTAACCAATTATCATTAAAATGATGAGTCATTTCCTCAACTGGCAACAACATATCTAGTGATCACTATGTCATTAACCCACTTCTTACACATGGTTAGTATTAGCTGGCAGAGGGTGTTAAAACAGACCCATGGACCTCCTTCGGACTGGGCTTATTGTCTAACAACAGCAGGAGGTTATGCAGAGTGTACTCAAACATTTCTGCTGGACATACCCCACTTGTTTATATAAAATGTAACAAAGGGTCATAATTTGTAGCTTGCTACTTTTAAAAGCAAAGAAACACAGATTAAAAACTGATCCTAAAAATGTGCACTTGTAATATTAGAGGGGGAAGCTGAGCTCCTGAAACACTTACTTTAAATACTTGAGTCCCAGTATGACTTGGTTAGCAGGCAAGCCATTTTTGCACTAAAATATAAGCGATAGCTACTGGAGTGTGATTATTTACAACGCAGCTTTCAGAATTTTATCGCAGTGTCTTACTTCAATTATACTAAGATTGGAACATGCGTTCATCAATTCTGTGACAGTGCTCTGTCATCAATCATATGCTATTGCAGAATTCTCTCTAGCAAACCTGTTAAAGTGACTTATCCCAGAACTGGCAATAATACGTCCTGCAAGTGTTAGGTCACCATGACTATGATTTCAGCTCCTTGTGTCTTCAGTATTGTTGAATATTGGGCAGTTTTCAGGCTGTGTCGATAGTACTAATGAATGGAGGCTCTCTGAAATCATCGGTATAATTCTGATATCTACATTGCGAGGGAGTATTTTCAGTGTGATTTGTTACCCAATGTTTATGAATTTATTCTCGCTGTTAGCATAATATCCCAGTCACACCCTATCCTGCCACAACGTATCATTGTGCGGTTTTCAGTGCTTCAGCAGCTCTCCCAGCTGACAGTGTATAATGCCTGAACCGTCCCCTTCAGTACCCTGAAAGATTGATTAGCCCCCTGAGTTCCAGTGACTGCCTGTGTTTCCAGGCGTAAATGTTGGCCCGCATTTCGTCAGTCCCTATTTCATGCTGTTGCGGTAAGGGCAATAGCCTTGGCAGTCACATCACAGGGCAGGTTCAGAGTGCCGTGCATGCAACCATATGTCACGGTAACCAATCAACAAAAACAACTGTTATTATTAGAGCAGGAAATTGTTGCGACGGATGCCAGAGTATCCCTATTAGTCAAATTTTTATTCTTTTTGACTAACTACTACCTGTCCCAATTAAGAATTTAATCATTTAAAAAGTATGTCTATAAAATGATGTTTGTATTTTTATAGACTGGTCCCATCAGCATCGATCAAAAATTAAAGCTGTGCAAAATAATTCTAACGTCTACACATACCCATTATCCATTCGGGATGAGAAAATTAGATTAAATTAGTTTTCAATTAATTACAATCTCTACATAATTAATATTGATATCTTGGCTTGCATGCCAGAATCGATGCAAGCCAGGAGTGCTACTGGGCCTGTAACAAAATCCCAGAGTGGGGTGTTGTAAACAAGTCTTGGCACAGCTGGTCATATGGTCCTGGAATGAGGAGTTATTTATAAATAAGTCCTGGCACACAGTCTCACCATATAAGCTCCTACCCCCCGCATTGCTAGCTCTCAAAACTAGCAGGGTTAGCAAGGAAGCGCACATGTCCACACAATTTCTGCAAACTGATGCTAAATATCAAGCAGTACCACTGTGAAATGGGTACCATAGGAGTTCGCTAATTATTTACTTTCAGCTTGTTGTACAGTTAAGCCCACTTAAGGAAGCACACGCTAAGTATTTGAGACTTAAAATTCCCAAACCATTTCCTATCTCACCCTCATTTCAATTTATTCCTGTTAACTGACTGATTTTCCCTCTGAATCTATAACAAAGGCGAGGAGACTGCACAGGGAAGTGCTCTCAGTGGGGAAAAAAAATGTCCTTTCCTCTTCTCTATCTCAGCTATATCATTTATCAATAATCTTCTACCTGTTAGGAAAGAAAATCATTATCAATGGTACTGCACTGCACCCTTGAGCAGACCCAGCATTTCTGCTTGAGTAGAGGCCTGATTTGTACTCAGCTGACATCTGCCATGCACCTCCATTGAACAGCCGAGATCAGCATCCCTTTTGTTCCTGGGTGTCAATCCAAAGCTGCCTATTATTAAATAACTTAGTATCTTTTCTCAGACTTATGAAATACAACATTTAGAATGTGGTTGAGCTGGGACACTCCTTTAACTCTTCGGTTTTAAGAACTTATGTCCCGATTTTCAAAGGTAACGAGAAGACGCACAATTTGAATCAGTTTTCAGAACTCACGTGACTAGCCATGTAGTTGTGACAAGCCAGAAGTGGCATAGGTTTATTGAGAATATCAAAAATGTGGAAAGTTCCAGCTTTTGTGCACTTTAATGGGCCATTGCTGTATGAATCACCTGAACTGCAAACACTTATAGAAAATATAACTAAAGCAGCTGTTCTTTCTGATATCATCTGTCATTGTTTTTATTTAACAGCGGGAGAAGGTTTAAGTGCAATACTTTTTGTTCAAAGTACTTCCCCATGTTATGGTTGATGTAATAGTCTTAGAAAAATTTTCTCTGGCACATTTGTAAAAATGTTGATTTTTCTTATTTGGCTGGAGAGTCCCTGCTACAGTGGGAGCGTCCACATGATCGTAACCCTTCACTAACTGTTCTTTTATTCATTCACGGGATGTGGGCGTCACTGGCAAGGCTAGCATTTATTATCCATTCCTAATTGCCCTCAATAAGGTGGTGGTGAGACGCCTTCTTAAACCGCAGAGGGCAGTTAAGAGTTAACCACATTGCTGTGGGTCTGGAGTCACATATAAGCCCGACCAGGTAAGGGCAGCAGGTTTCCTTCCCTAAAGGACATTAGTGAACCAGATGGGATTCATGGTAAGGCAGTAGTTTCATGGCTTTTTCCTTTTAAATTCCAGATTTATTCAATTAACTGAATTTAAATTCCCCAGCTGCTGTGGCAGGGTTTGAACTCAGATTAGTCCAGGCGTCTAGATTACGAGCTCAGTAACATAACTCCTGTGCTACCATTCCCAGATGCTGTGCCACCAATGAATGGCTGGCCAGCGCTGCTCCTCTCCGCCGCCCCCGAGATCGGTGAGCCCCTCCGATGTGCCAATCGAGGTGTGGGTTACCACCAGTTTATTAAAGTGAGTGAACTTTCCCCTGCCCCAGATACTCTGGCGGAGTCAGCGGCGGAGATTCCTGGCTGGCGGCTCCTGAAATAAGTGCCAGGATCGAAAGCCCGTGGATATTTTGGGACATAGTTCCCAGGTATTCCACTCTGTTGCAAAGTGCATCGACATATCATAAGACTTTCAATCCCGTGGACTGTGAAGAGTTAGTTGAGCTCAATCGGGGCATTATAATTTGCCTTAGTTTCCGGGGAAAGGAAGAATTAGCCAGGGTTTTTGCCCCTGACCCCCTACACAGTAATCCCTATTGGGAAGTACGTGTTTACGTACTCTTGGATGAGAAAAGACTATCAGGCTGATACTTCCTTTCCCCTATCCTGCTGCTGATTTCTTGCCCATGAACCAAAGACCCTCCCCCAATGGACAGAGTTAAATATAACGGAGATGCCACAGGGAGCTGGCAGTGAATTAGTATTGATTTGACTGAACTAAATGTTCTGTACCTAATAATTTAAGGTAAATTAAGGTCAACAAAAAAAGTATGAAAGCAAGCATTCATCGTAAAAGGAGAGAACTTTCATCAGAGGCCAAATTACTACAGGGTGAAATAATTTACAGCCGTCCTGACTACACTGAACCCAGGTAGAATCGTTATGAGATGGCAATTATTTGGTGATTAATCACTTCATGAGATTCAGGATTAGTTACAGTACAAGTTTTTGCTAATAGACTAGTGATTCCTAGTGAGTATAGTGATTACTAGTACTATGTGAGTCATTACAATGCTTTTTATTATAAGAATAGTCCTTAGGCCTGTGCCTTCTTCATTTTGGCATCCAGAATTGATTCCTGTTCTATCAAATGACCTCAGGAACAGCCTTTGCCAGCTAACTTACATTTAGTTTTACAGCTTTGGCTTCCAAACCATACATGGTGCAAATAGAGGTTACTACAAAGTGATCTTCCACATATAAGTTGCTCAGGTCATATTCCGCAGTCATTGTGGCATCTGTGCTGCAAGTTGGCATCAGTGGAAGTTGAGGGAAAGAAACGAGGGGTAGAGCAGGATAACAGCTATCTCAGAAAGAGCATTAGAATGAAGTGTATGGGATACATTCTTTCACTCCTCCTATAATGCTGGAAGTTAAATTAAATGGGGTTCCAGTATCCATGGAATTGGACACGGGTGCGAATCAGTCAATAATGAGCCAGAGGGCTTTCGAAAAGCTGTGGGACACGAAGGCAAAAAGACCCAAACTGAGCCCAATCAATGCGAAGCTGTTTACCTACACCAAAGAGCTCATACCAGTCATTGGCAGCGCGGCAGTAAAGGTATCGTACGATGGAGCTGTGCATGATTTATCGTTGTAGATTGTTCCAGGCAATGGCCCAATGCTGTTCAGCAGGAGTTGGCTTGAGAAAATTAAATGGAAATGGAATGATATTAAAGCCCTTTCATTAGTGGATGACGCTCCGTGTGCTGAAGTGTTGAGCAAGTTTCCCTCGTTGTTCGAACCAGGCATTGGCAACTTCATGGGAGCCAAGGTGCAGATTCACCTAGGCCCGGATGCAAGACCCATCCACCACAAGGCTCGGGCGGTTCGGTACATGATGAAGGAGAAGGTCGAGATCGAATTGGACAGACTTCAATGGGAAGGAATCATATCACCAGTCGAGTTCAGCGAATGGGCCAGTCCAATTGTCCTGGTGTTGAAAAGTGATGGCATGGTCAGGATCTGCGGCGACTACAAGGTAACGATCAACCGAGTCTCGATACAGGATCAGTACCCGTTACTCAAGACTGATGACCTGTTTGCAATGCTAGCGGGGGGGAAATCATTCACCAAATTGGACCTGACCTCCACTTACACAACTCAGGAGCTGGTCGAATCATCGAAAAAACTGCGTGCATCAACACGCACAAAGAACTGTTTATATACCACAGGTGCCCTTTCAGAATTCGCTCGGCGGCAGCCATATTTCAGAGAAACGTGGAGAGACTGCTGAAGTCCATCCCGAGAACAGTCGTGTTCCAAGATGACATTCTGATCACCGGTCACGACGCCACTGAACATCTGCACAACCTGGAAGAGGTTCTACATCGTCTGGACAGAGTGGGACTCAGGTTAAGACGCTCCAAGTGCATTTTCATGGCACCAGAAGTTGAATTCCTGGGGAGAAAGAAAGATTGCAGCAGATGGCATCAGGCCTACGGACTTGAAGACAGAGGCCATCAAGAATGCACCCAGACCCCAGAGTGTGACGGAACTGCGTTCGTTCCTGGGTCTTCTCAAATATTTTGGTAACTTTCTACCTAGTTTGAGCACATTGCTAGAGCCCTTGCACATATTACTGAGAAAGGGTAACAACTGGGTTTGGGGTAAATCTCAAGGAGAGCCTTTGAAAAGGCCAGGAACCTGCTATGTTCCAAGAAATTACTGGTACACTATGACCCATGTAAGCACTTAGCGCTGACCTGCGATGCCTCATCATAAGGGGTCAGTTGTATGCTCCAGCAAGCCAATGTATCAGTCAAACTCTAACCAGTTGCATACGCATCCAGAAGTCTGTCTAAGGCTGAAAGAGCCTATAGTATGGTAGAGAAAGAGGCTTTAGCATGCGTATATGGGGTTAGGAAAATATACCAATACCTGTTTGGGCTTTGGTCTGAGCTTGAAACAGACCACAAGCCTCTCAATTCATTGTTTTCTGAGAGCAAAGGTATAAACACCAATGCCTCGTCCTGCATCCAAAGATGGGCACTGATATTATCCACTTATGATTATATCATCTGCCACAGACCAGGCACTGAAAACTGTGCTGATGCGCTTAGCCGGCTACCATTGCCCATAACCGGGGTGGAAATGCCGCAGCCCGCAGACTTGCTGCTGGTCATGGGTACCTTCGAGAGTGAGGGGTCACCGTCACGGCTCGCCAAATTAGGACCTGGACCAGCCAGGATCCTGTACTGTCAAGCGTAAAAAGGTGTGTCCTAAATAGAAATTGGTCTGTCATTCCCAGGGAAATGCAGGATGATATTAAGCCTTATAGCCACCGCAAAGATGAATTGTCTATTCAGTCTGATTGCCTTTTATGGGGTAATCGTATTGTTATGCCAAAAAAAGGCAGGGAAACTTTTGTGCAAGATTTACACAGTACCCACCTAGGTATTGTCATGATGAAGGCCATTGCCAGGTCTCACGATTGGTGGTCCAGCATTGACTCGGACTTGGAGTCATGCGTGCATCAGTGCAACACTTGCATGCAACAGAGTAACGCACCTGTGGAGGCTCCGCTGAGTCTGTGGTCATGGCCATCCAAACTGTGGGCAAGGATCCACATAAGCTTTGCTGGCCCCTTTCTCGGCAAAATGTTTTTAGTGGTAGTGGACGCTTACTCCAAATGGATTGAATGTGTAATCGTGTCATCCAGCACGTCCACAACCACGATTGAAAGCCTCCGGGCCATGTTCGCCACCCATGGCCTGCCCGACGTCCTTGTCAGCGACAATGGACTGTGTTTCACCAGTTCGGAGTTCCACGAGTTTATGACCCGTAACGGCATCAAGCATGTCAGGTCTGCCCCTGTCAAACCCGTGTCTAACGGTCAAGCAGAGCAGGCTGTCCAAACCATTAAGCAGGGCCTAAAACGCGTGACTCATGGCTCCCTACCGACCCGCTTGTCCCGCATTCTGCTCAGTTACCGGATGGGACCGCACTCGCTCACCGGGGTCCCTCCTGCCGAGCTGTTAATGAAGAGGCCTCAAAACCAGGCTCTCCCTTGTGCACCCAGATCTCAATGATCATGTCGAAACCAGAAGGCAACGGCAGCAATGGTACCACGATCGCGCGGCCGTGTCACGTGACATTGCTGTTCATGACCCTGTGTTTGTCCTGCATTATGGTCATGGTCCAAAATGGGTTGCTGGCACGGTTTTGGCCAAGGAGAGAAACAGGGTGTTTGTAGTCAAACTGTTAAATGGCCAAACATGTAAGAGGCACATCGACCAAACTAAACTGTGATTCACAGACAACCCAGAACAAACTGAAGATGACATCATCATCGACCAACCAACACACATCCAACCATCAGTTGAAACTTGTGTCAATCACGAAGATGAACCTACCATCCCCGACAGTCCTGTCAGACCAACTGCTCCCCAATACAGCAATGGTTCTACTAACTCACCCAACCTTGGGTTCGAACTGAGAAGAACAACCAGGGAGCGGAAGGCCCCGGACTGTCTCAACTTGTAAATACAACCTGTACCAAGGACTTTTGGGGGAATGATGTTATGTATGTTAACTGGGTTTTACCTGCCACCGGAGGGCGCGACTGTCGGAGTCCTAATGGTCACTGGCAGACACGTGCAAGCCGTGTATATAATGTTGGCAGCCATGTTGAATCCTCACTTTGAGAATAAATAAACTGGAATAAGGTCATGCCTGAACTAGCTCACCGTACTTAGCCTCGTGGGGTTATTCGATACTTAACAGAATCGGTTACTTTTTACAGTGATACTGATAGACCTCCCACATACTAACACAAGATAACACAAAAGTTAAGAATGTGTTGAAAATTCCTGATGGTGGTTTATACACATCACTCTCTTATAGATTATTATGTAACTTCTGAACAAGGTTTTTTAAAAACATTTTAAGGAAGAGGAAGGACTGAGTTTCTAAAGCAGTAGGTATCAGCGTGTTTACAGGTAAAAATAGTAAGTGTGAATGCACAGTAATTACTGATCCTTATTGCACAACAGGCCTCAGATCACTGGGGTACAGACTGACAAAAAATGAAGCATTCTTGTCTCACTTGTCATTGGCCCCTGCAGTTCATTTACAGCAGATAAGAGTTTAAATACCTCAGAAAAATCATCTCATCTTAATGGCTCCAAAAATCTGTTGACTTTCTGACATCCATCCACCATGATTTTCGGTGGAAGCCACTAGAACATTCTGGAGACCCAGTTGCACAGTTACGTAAATTCTACTTGCTCAATTTGCTTTGTTGTAGTAGCTTGTTCCTTTGAATTGATCTGGAGTTTTCATACAGGCAAGGGGTTATCAGCAATCTGCAGAATTAATCTGTCTGAAACTATCGGAATGTTAGTTAGCCAAACAAATCATGTGGTTGGTAAAAATATAAAAGGAACAGCTGGGCACATAAACATTAATTCAAATATATAGTTTAGTATAGAGATTGTGAACCACTTATTATTTTCCTTGTATAAGAAGCATCTACCGCAAGTATATATATTTTACCACTGCTCATTTACTGTTCAATAAATTCATTTGCCAGTTAAAGCCAGTGTAGGCTCATTCTGCTGCTTCTCAAAAATGAGGAGGATTATATGCAGGCCCGAGATAGAACTAGCAGCTAAAGCAATTTAAAGAAAGATTTTCTTTTCATTACCTAAGGTACACTATCAAAACTCATAGATATCAGGCACCTTGAGAATGTAGAAGGAGTGAGGACTGAGCTATTGGAATAGCCTGAAACACGTAAGATGGAAATATTTCTAAAGTTAAAAGAGTAAAAAGAACCAAAGCTGTGAAATCTCTGAGATGGCTGTAAATTATCCCATGGCACTATTTGAAGAAGAATAAGGGCGTTCTCCCTGGTGTCCTGGACAATATTTATTCCTCAACCTTACTAAATCATTGTCATAGGCAGTCCCTCGAAATCAAGGAAGACTTGCTTCCACTCTAAAAGTGAGTTCTCAGGTGACTATACAGTCCAACACGGGAATTACAGTCTCTGTCACAGGTGGGACAGACAGTCGTTGAAGGAAAGGGTGGGTGGGGAGTCTGGTTTGCCGCACGCTCCTTCCACTGCCTGCGCTTGTTTTCTGCATGCTCTTGGCGACGAGACTCGAGGTGCTCAGCGCCCTCCCAGATGCTCTTCCTCCACTTAGGCCAGTCTTTGGCCAGGGATTCCCAGGTGTCGGTGGGGATGTTGCATTTTTATCAAGGAGGCTTTAAGGATGTCCTTGAAATGTTTCCTCTGACCACCTGGGGCTCGCTTGCCGAGTAAGAGTTCAGAGTAGAGTGCTCGCTTTGGGAGTCTTGTGTCAGGCATGCGAACAATGTGGCCCATCCAGCGGAGCTGGTCGAGTGTGGTCAGTGCTTCAATGCTGGGGATGTTGGCCTGACATTGGCCTGAGAACACTGACGTTGGTGCATCTGACCTCCACTGTACTAAAACAGATCATCTGGCCATTATCTCATTGCTATTTGTGGGAGCTTGCTGCCGTGCGTCATATATTACAACAGTTACTAGACTTCAAAAGTACTTCATTGGCTGTAAAGTGCTTTGGGACACCCTGAGGTCGTGAAAGGCGCTATCTAAATGCAAGTTATTTTTTTTAACAGCAGTACATAGCAGAATAAAGTTAATGAAAAATATAATTTAGGCTTTGAAGCTCTGCCTCTCCCAAGGTTCCGTGGTGATGCATTGATCGAGCATTTCGATGCATAGTATTACAGAACAATAGGGTGCACGTTTGTGCGCATGATTGAGTTAGTCCTCATTTTGGATGTGTTGTGAGAAAGGGAGAGAAAATCAGAAGGCTAGTTATCCCAGTACATTACATGTACTTCATAACAACTGGCTTCTGACTGGCCTGGCAGCAGACTACCTGTGTGACCTGTGGTGACCTAAAGAGAGCTGAGTTGTGAGAAGCCTTTGCTTGGAGTAGTTGAGGCAAATAGCATTGATTCATTAAAGGTGAAGCTAGATAAGCACATGATGTGGCCCTTACGGCTAAAGGGATCAAGGGGTATGGAGAGAAAGCAGGAATGGGGTACTGAAGTTGCATGATCAGCAATGATCATATTGAATGGTGGTGCAGGCTCGAAGGGCCGAATGGCCTACTTCTGCACCTATTTTCTATGTTTCTATGTTTCTATGAGGGTGGAAGGAACAGTAGGGTATGTTGATGGGGTTAGATGAAGAAAGGTGCGAGGAGGCTTGTGTTGAGTGTAAACGCTGGCATAGACCAGTCGGGCTGAATGGCCTGTTTCCGTGCTGTAGGCTCCATGGCACTGATATTTGTGAGGGGATGGGGGGTGGTGGGAAATTTGGAAATGCAGGTTTCCTGACAAATTTAATGACAGGATCCTCATTTAAGTTTTTTGACTCTGTTAGCCGGCGAGCAGCCAGCCAGATCAAGAGGCTGGCTGTCGGGCAGGAAGACCTGCAGCACCAGGCCATAGCAAGGTAATGGAGAGGAGGGAGGGGGGAAGAGAGAGATTGTGGGCTGGAGAGACATCGTAGAGGGCTGGGGAGGCCATTGGGTTGAGGTAGGTGGGGGGAGGGGAAGAGATTGCAGGTTGTGAGCAACAAAGAAACAGGAGAAGGTCATTTAGCCCCTCGAGCCATTGAATGAGATCATGGCTGATCTGTGACCTAACTCCATATACCTGCCTTTGCCCCATATCCCTTAATACCTTTGGTTAACAAAAATCTATCAATCTCAGATTTTAAATTGACAATTGATCCAGCATCAATTGCCATTTGCAGAAGAGAGTTCCAAACGTTTGCTATCTTTTACGTGTAGAAGTGTTTCCTAACTTCACGCCTGGCTCTAATTTTTAGACTATGCCTCCGAGACCGTGACTCCCCAACCAGCAGAAATAGTTTCTCTTTATCAGTTCCCCTTAGTATCTTGAAAACTTTGATCATATCACCCCTTAGCTGTCCAAATTCCAGGGAATACATCCCTAGTTTGTGTAATCTCCCCTCGTAATTCAACCCTTCGAGTCCAGGTGCCACTCTGGTAAAAATCTACATTGCACTCTCTCCAAGGCCAGTATATCCTTCTGAAGTTGTGGTGCCCAAACTAGGCACAGTACTCCATGTGTGCTCTCAACCAGGGCTTTGTATAGCTGTAGCATAGCTTGTATTCTGATCCTCTCGATATAAAGGCCAGCATTCCATTAGCCTTTTTGATTATTTTCTGTACCTATCATTGACATTTTAATGATCCATGTATATAAGTAGATGGGGGTGGGGGGGGAGTCCGATCATCAGGATCCAATCACAGGTGGCCGTCGGCAGATTGCAGGACGGATAGCAGGTTAGCTTGGGGGGGGCGGGAGAGACGTACTCCTGCTCCACCTGGCACACAAGCAGTGCTGTAAAGGCATTTACCTCGTGGATTCAGCCCTTCTCATCAGCCTTCCCAGGTTTCCCGAGACCTGGGAAATTCCGGCCTGTAGAACTTAAAATTAAAATTGACCTAAAATTTGAGGCATGTAGCCTCATTAAAATATTTAAATGAGGGGCCTACCTCTGGCGAGCAGGTTAGTTGCCCACCCCTCGACACGCCTCCATTAAAGCCAGATGTTGGAGCTGGATTTCCCATTTTAACATTTTGAACACCTTCTGCCACTCTCCGGTCCATTGTGGGGGTGTTGAGTTTCCCTCCTAAGTAAATCTATGATTGTACATCTTGTGAGTGAGAAGATATTGGCCCCGAAATTGTACGGGTGCTTTACCATTTTCCTGTCGTAACCTCAGCAGGCGATCAATGGAGCTCCCAAAGAAATGGGGGAGTCCTGGGAGCAGGGGTAACATTCAATTTCAGTCGGGGCACAAAGCTAGTGGTAGCGCATCGGCTACCTATTATACACCCCTGCCTGACTTTCCATTTGAAGTCAATGGAATGAAAAATTGTGCGGGGTTTTCAAAGGGGGGGGGGGGCAGGGGAGGGGCAATCCAAGGGTGCCAGTTTTCCACCCATGCCTGAGTTGCAAGTTACCCCTTCGTGGATTATCTCAGGTCTCGGCCAAATCTGTTGATTTAACCTGTCAGGGATGTGGCTTCTATTCGGCCCTTACAAGGCAAGTGATGGGCCTCGGGCAGAACCAGGACAGGCACTCTCTAAACCTGGGAAACCCTGCAACTGGCCCTGGATGAGGACTTGGTGTATCAGTGGCAGCTGGTGTGCCGAGAAAGATGAAGTGAACCGCCCTGCACAGAGGTGCATATGAGCCCCATTCCAGAGGTGGTGGGGATGGGGGAGCGTTTCAGCAGAGTATACCCGTGAATTTACAGGATAGGGCCCGTGTGGCCATTTTGAAACATCTAACACAAATGGGCTAGGAATTTGCCGACTTTGCGACCCGGGTTTTTGCCACGATTTGACCCTCCGCGGCGAAAACCCGGTCAGCAGGATCTTCGGGGTAGCTTTTTGCAGCGGCGCTTCCACGTACCGCCGGGGAGAGGTGCGCCAACGTGCAACACCTGAAGTAGCATTTGCGATCGATTTTTGGCTCTCTCGGGACCCGTCCAGAATACCACCAGGGTCAAACCTGCGGTGCAGCCCTGCCAGCAGCAGTAAGTATGAAGATCTGCAAAAAAGGTAAGTTAAAGTTTTTATTTTTAAATTCTTTTTCACCGATTTAGTAGGTCAGGGTTTTGTGAATGTTTTTTTTTGCTTTTTGCTATTTTTTTTGTTGTTTTTTTCCCCCCCTCACAGTGATATCGGCCCCGGACTAAAGTTGCCAAAATTCATGTTGCATCGGCGATTTTTACTGCTGCGCCAAAAAGGCCAAAAAGCGAGCCTGAAAACGATAGTGAAGCGAAAATGGCAATTTTGGCGTAACAATACCATTTTTGCTGAAACCAAATTTCTAGCCCTTTAAAATTCAGTGCCAAAACAGTTGATAGGCCTGCTCAGTAGTGTCCTCGTAAGAAAACTGCAGACCTGTGATGTCAGTGCTGGATTAGTCAAGCTCCTTCATTGACAGACTGGACCAAAGTTTCAAAAAGCTTTAAAAATGTCGCAACTTTTTCACTCTTCCTGTAGAGGTGGAATGAAGATGACACCTTTTGCAAGCTCCTTCTGTAGAATGGGCTCACAATGAGTGCCATGCAGTGGCAGTTCTGCCTCCTTTGACTGCTTAATAACACAAACACATCCATTCATATGGGGAAATGTTTGGACGTGAGATGTAAATATTTCCAAGTGAACAGTTCCAACTAGACTGGAAAAAACGGCATCAACATGTGGGAGCTGAAACTCTCCCAAGTCAGTCACGAGAGGATCCTCCTGAGTGATGACCATTGCAGTCAGCCTGGCAACGTTCTCACTAATAGCCATATTCATGTGCCGCGATCTTATCCACAGGCTCGGAACTGTGGTAAATAATTGTCCAAAAATGAGGCCAGAGAAAGGTCGTCAGAGATTTAAAAATGGTGAAATTTGCTGCATTCTGCCCCCTACTCGAAAATGTCATGGGCTCTTGAGAACTCATATCCCCTTCACAGATGGAAAAATGCCCTAAGGCCAATTTGCAACATATTGCAAGATGCAAGTAGCCTCACAACATCAGAAAAAGCATTAGAAAGTTGTGCCCGCCATAGCAACAAGCCAACACTGTCCTTTAAAAGGCAGATTTGCAGATGATATGAACTGAATACGCAAATGGTATTCCAAAGTATTTCTCATCTTGATTTTCTTTGCCTGTTAACCAAACAAATTGCTCGAGAAATGATGCTGTTTCATCCTCCCTAACCGACAGTTTTGATTGATGCATTCTAGGTAAACTATCAAAGTAGTACATTTTTTTTGGCTTTGCTTCTTAGACCATGCATAAAATATTACTATTATGATAGCGTTTTTTTTCTATATATGAGTAACAAAACTGTGCGTTGAGGGCGGATTGCTCCGAAGGGTGACTGGCCCTCTGCTCTGCCATTGTTATGTTGTTTGTGTTGTTAATCATGCAGCTCTGGCATTCTGTCTGCTTATTGTGTGCTGGCCATCTGCTGAGTGTGGCTGGGGTCTTTCACATTGGCGCTCCAGGGTCTGAGCGTGAAAATGGATCACTGGGGCATGATCTGGAGCATTTGACAGTCACAAGGGCTTGGCAGGGAATCCGGGACTGTAGCCAAGGCAGCCAAAGAGCCTGCAATTTGCAGCTGATTTATGAAGTTCCAAATTAAAAGGGCTACCTGTATTTTGAAGGCGCATGCTTTGTTCTCTGCCTTCTTACAACGCCAAGAAAAACAATCAGAGGTTTTTCAGATTCGTGTTTTTCTTAGATTACATTTTAGGATGATGGAATTGGTTCAGAAAATAATATTTGCACGCGTTATTAGATATAAGACAATTGGTAAGCAATGATGACTTTGAAGGCTGCAATTCAATGGATGAGTTCCGATGATGTTACAAACGATGAGAGGCAAACAAGCAGTTTATAAATGTCACCAGAACCCCTCAACTGAAGTAGAGCCACAGATTTTTGGTCATCGATCTGCGATATATAAAGCACCATAGCTGACTAGTTAAAATAAATTGTATTCTTTACTGCCTTAAACTAAGCAAATTGACTGGTGGATCTGAAGGTACCTGGCATTGCACAAGAGGTGACATAACAAGTCCTCGTTAGACAGTAGATTGCCATTAAATCAACTATTCAGGGTGTTTCACTTGTCCATACAAGAAGCAGAGCTGGGATGATAAACTGTAATGCAGTCAAGTGGGTTGAATGAGATTAGAAGTTCCTGTAGTTTTTGAATAGTTTCTGGACATGAAAACTGGGTGGCAGTCTTTAACTTAAATATCGTGCCTTGTTTTTAAAAAAAAAATTGCTTTTATATAATATATCGTGCTGACTTACTGGTTTGAAATAGTGAGCACAGATTGTACGTAGCACAGACTGCAGTGTCTGAGCACATTAACATGGGATAACGGAAATGTTCAGAGTTCAATACATTGCATAAGGAAAGTAGTGAAACATCCACTTCTTATCTGCAAACATGTTTCAGTAGTTTGAGAAAGTTTAGTTCCCAATGTCTTGCTAGACAGCAGTGCAGGTCACAGAATTGACCCTATAGTGTTCTCACCCTATATCTGACCCATACTGCCAACTGGCAAGGAACCACACCAGGAACTGAGCCTTGCAAAATGACCCCTTTCAAATTTGACTGACAGTGACAAAGGCCATATCATTGCCCATAAAAGTAGATGAATTAATTTCTGCGACTGGTTGGTTACATGAATAAAAACTTAAGTGAAACGCTCAGGGAATTGTGGCTTTAGGAGCAGTCGAAAGAGAACATTCATTGTTATCACTTCCTTTCTATTCTCTCTTATTGTGACTTTGCAAGTTGCAACAGTCACTCGCACATTCAAAGAAGGAAACTTTGTTACTGCCTTTGCAAAACTTTGTGGCATGATGCCAGTACTCTCATCTCTGCACGGGTGGCTGCTTTCTATTTTCAACAGGATTGCCAGCAACAAAAAAAGACACAGGAAGAGCTCCTGAGAATAGAATGGTTTCTACAAGGAGCCCACCCACCTGGATAAGAATGATAGCATAAAAATTTGTCAACTTAGGTGATTCTTCAGCAAAGTGACATGGCATGGCATCCCATGCCAAACCCCACACATTTACCACATAGGCTAACAAACAATGCATCAAAGTTAGTGGAGGCAGTGAAAATACAACAAGTACTTCTTTGAATATACAGTCAGTAAATTTTAACAATGAATTAATCATAAATCACCCCTTCCTCAGAGAATTATTGGCAAAGAAGTGAGGTTGAACTCTTTGATATATTACCTATACTCAGCAATCTCATGCTACAATGTCTGGTCCAAAAAATTGCTATTGCTACAGCATATGATTAACAAACGGTGATGCGGAATCTGCCAGGTTATAACAAAAAAAGGACAAAGCCTAATTGATGACTAAATATAATGTACAAATCTCACATATGCAAATGACAGAGATTTTAACCATATACTTCTTTATAACAACATTAGTCTAGTGCTGCCAAACCTCAGAACAAACTGCGACCTGAGAATAAAAGCTGCTATGTCAAAGAGTCACACGGATATAACTAGAAATTCGACGACTTTGCGACCGGGTTTTTGGTGGTATTTCACCCTCCGCGGCGAAAACCCGGCCGGCAGGAACTTCAGGCACCTTTTTGCGGTAGCGCTTTCCACGTACCGCTGGGGAGAGGAGCACCGCCGTGCAAGACCCGAAATAGCATTTTGGCCCGAAATTTGCCTCTCTCGGCACCCGTATTCTGTGCCCAGAATACCGACAGGGAAATATTTGCGTTGCAGCCCTGCCAGCAGCGGTAAGTATGAAGACCTGCAAAAAAGGTAAGTTAAAGTTTTCACTTTTTAATTCTTTTTCAGCAATTTAGTAGGTAATGGTTTTGTGAATGTTTTGTGAATTTTTTATTGTTGTTTTATTCCCAATTTTTTTGTTGTTGTTTTCCCTCTCTTCCAAGGCCTCTCTCGCAGTACTATCAGCCCCAGACTAGAGTTGCCAAAATTCGCAGTTTGCACCGCGAATACTCATGCAACGCTGCTTTTTACCGCCGCGCAAATTAAAGGCTGAATATCGGGCCTACTAATGGTAGCGAAGCGAAAATGGTAATTTTGGCGTAAGAATACAGTTTTTGCTGAAAACCGAATTTCTACCCAAAAAACACTTGTCCAATGTGTAAACTTTACACAAGGGCAGACACTGTGAGGTTCCGCTGCCATTGTGTGGCCATGGTAGACGTAAGTGCAGGTCAGAGATAGAGCTACATTGTAGTAGCCCTGATTCTGTGTTTGCAGCTTATGTGGCTCTGTATCGGCAGTGGATCTTCTCAGTCTCTGCTCTGCTGGTGTTCTCTTGCCAGTCAAAGCAAATTCTAAAGCAAAGTGCAGCTTTTTTATGGCAAGTTTGTGCAAAGATGCTAAAAAGTTCAGGGCTGTGATTTGGGATCAAAAACAGAAAAGTTCATTTCATTTAAAATGAAATCCTACCTACAAGATCTTCATTAATCCCATGGAAAAAATATGGTGCTATCTTTATTTTTGGGGGTAAATGTATTAGTTTATCAAGGTGAACGAAAGATCCGTGGTGGGAACAGGTCACTTTTCTACTTTGAGTACCCACCATCAACGTCAGAGTTCATACAGCCTTTATTCAATCCCAATTATGGGGTAAAAATGTATCATCTGCGTTTCCACTGTGGACCATTCATTACATGGTTATAATCTCTGCCATCGGCATATGTGAGATTTTTACAATGTATTTATCAGTCACCAATTATGTTTTTATTTTCTTATAACCTGGACACGTGCACCCTGGAATTTGTTCAGGGGACCTCTTGCAGTGATGTCCTGGGGCTGTGACGATTGACCTCCAACCACCACAACCATCTTCCTTTGTGCTAGGTATGACTCCAGTGGAGAGTTTCCCCCATTGACTGCAGTTTTATTAGGGCTCCCTGATGCCTCACTCGGTCAAATGCTGCCTTGATGTCAAGGGCAGTCACTCTCACCTCATCTCTGAAATTCAGCTCTTTTGTCCATGTTTGGACCAAGGTCAGGAGCTGAGTGGTTCTGGAGGAACCCAAACTGGGCTTCGGTGAGCAGGTTATTGGTGAGTACATGCCGCTTGATAGCACTGCTGACGACACCTTCCATCACCTTACTGATGATTGAGAGTAGACTGATGGGGGTGATAATTGGCCAGATTGGAGCTGTCCTGCTTTTTGTGGACAGGACATACCTAAGCAGTTTTCCACATTGTCGGGTAGATGCCAGTGTTGTAGCTGTCCTGGAATAGCTTGGCTAGAGGCACGGCTAGTTCTGGAGTACAAGGCTTCAGCACGACAGCTGGGATGTTGTCGGGGCCCATAGCCTTTGCTGCATCCAGTGCGCTCAGTCTTTTCTTGATATCACGTGGAGTGAATCGAATTGGCTGAATACTGGCTTCTGTGATGGTGGGAACCTCAGGAGGAGGCCAATATGGATCATTCACTCGGCACATCTGGCTGATGATGGTTGCAAACACTTCAGCCTTGTCTTCTGCACTCACGTGCTAGGCTCCACCACCATTGAGTATGGGAATATTCATGGAGCCTCCTCATCCCATTAGTTAGTTAATGGTCCACCACCATTCACGACTGGATGTGGCAGGTAACAGAGCTGTAATCTGATCCGTTGGTTGTGGGATCAATACAGCTCTATTATATGGTAGTCAACCATTTTATGAATTGCAGTGGTGGACATTTTCTGCAATGCACAATTGTAAGTGACATAGGTTGATTTCAATATGGTTAGTGACCATTTTGAATGTGGTATCAGTGATTATTTAACAGAAATGGCTATTTGGCCAAAAGGTAAATTGTAGTACACTATTGGCTAACAGAAGGTAAAACTGCCATGCTGGTTGGGCGCCCGATCTAGACACTGCCCAATCTACCTTTCTGACCCACAATCCCTGTGGTAAGTTGATGATTAGTCCCATAGTCTCTAGTTGGCCATTTAATGCTGTTGGGGCAATGTGAAAACTGACAGAATTGTAACGTTATTAATCCCGAAACAGAAAGACTGACTTCGATGCAGAGTTTTTTTTATTTTCATTTAGATCTGAAAACTTCTAAATATATTCTAAATATAACTTCTATATTACCTTAGGAATTTCTAAATCTGTAGAAATGCACAACGTCAGCTCCAGCTCCACTGAGCTGAAAATCACTACCCCACATTCATTATGTGAAAATGTCCATTTTCTCCAATAAAAAAAAGTTACGCAGCGAGTTGTTACGATCTGGAATGCACTGCCTGAAAGGTGGAAGCAGAATTGCTAGTAACTTTCAAAAGGGAATTGGATATAAACTTAAAGGAAAAATGTGCAGCTCTATGGAAATGGGAGAGGGAAAGTGGGGCTAATTGTATAGCTCTTTCAACGAATTGATCTCGGCACGATGGGTTGAGTCACCTCCTTCTGTGCTGGGGGAGACCTTTGCCTTCATTTTTGGCAGTTTTCTCAGCAGTGCACCTGTTTTTTGATGAGAAACCGCCCGTCAAAAGTTTCCCCCTTATTTTTCAAAAGACTTCCGCCCACATTTCGAAAAGACCGCCAGGGACCAACCGCCCACCTGTACCGCCGAGAAAACCGCCAGGATCTAAGTTTGGCCTCAACGGGGGCCCTCACACACCGCCAAGAAAACCGCCCACGAGAAGCTGCCGGAAACAGGGCGGTCGGTGAGTGCCCTGAGAAAGTTAAGTTAGAGATTTTTTATTATTATTTTTTAAATTCTAAAATGGCGATTACCTTAAAAACTGTCTTGGGAATGTTTTATAACTTAAAATTTTTTTTAAGTGCAAACATATTTTTTACGTTTTCCCCCCTCTCTAGGCCCAACCGCAGCCTCGGACTAAATTTTAAATACTTACCGTCCATTCCAGTAAGAAACGCTCGTTTCACCTAATTTCAGCTTTAACCGCCGAGAATCCTGGTGCAAGATCCATGTTCTCGCCTGGCGGTATTTCTTACCTTTATTATGGAAATTTCCACGAACGTTAGTTGCAGAACCTTAGCGGTGTTTCTGGGCGGCAATTAGGGAAAGTCTAGCCCATAGATTCTATGAAATGTCACCACCCCTTATTTGGCGGGTGATTATGATATCCTATATAATAAATTATGCTGTGTCAGCTGTGGCTCAGTGGGTAACACTCTTGCCTCTGAGTCAGAAGGTTGTGAGTTCAAGTCTGGAGCGGGACTTGAGCACAAAAAAATCTCGTCTGACACTCCAGTGCCGTGCTGAGGGAGTGCTGCACTGTCGGAGGTGCCGTCTTTCAGATGAGACATTAAACCGAGATCCCATTGTGGATGTAAAAGATCCCATGGCACTATTTCGAAGAAGAGCAGGAAAATTATTCCTGCTGTCCTGGCCAATATTTATCCCTCAATCAACATAACAAAAACAGATTATCTGGTCGTTATCACATTGCTGTTTGTGGGAGCTTGCTGTGCGCAAATTGTCTTCTGCATTTCCCACATTACAACAGTGACTACACTTCAAAAGTTCTTCATTGGCTGTAAAGCGTTTTGAGACGTCCGCCGGTCGTGAAAGGCGCTATATAAATGCAAGTCTTTCTTTCGTTTTATGTTTTCAGTGATAACCCTAACCCTAACCCTAGTGAGCTGTTATTTGCATTTATCAAAAACCTAATTTGCAACAAAAGTAATTAAGCTGAAATGTAGGCTGAATACTCGGCATATGGAATTTACAATTTGTGAAGAATGCAATTAAAAGAAATGTTAAGTATTAATACTAAAAGATTGACATTTAAATTATGTGGAAGTAACAGGAACATCCTGTTATTTTATATGCTAATCTGTGAGGTTGACTGCAGTTAAATAATTGTTCAGATGTCATATGTGCTATAATCAGAGAACATGCAAGCTCTCCAACACCTAACTGTTAATTTTATTTTCCATCTTCAATGTTCAACAGATTTTCTCTTTTGCATTGTCTGCTGATGCACAGAGCCATCTGGTGCACACAGGAGCGAGGAAGATTAGAGTTTAGTCATGGGAGAGAATTTTGTATGTCAGATTTTCATGGTTAAAAACGTTTGGGCAGCAACATCACCACTTCATACATCATAGCTGGATGTGCAGATAGCTCAAAAATCATTAATAACTCGGCAGGAGTTCCTAATGAGATTTCTGATACCACGGATGGCCTAGAGAAGGATAACAACAGAGCTAAGGAGAGTAACATAAAAGTCCTGAAGAGGGTTTTGAAAAGTGGCAGTCTCGGAGAAAAAGCAGTGCTAATCTCAGAATAACGAGTGGCACCAGCCAGAGGAAGATAACAGGGTCATCCTTAGAAGACTGCTTTAAATGAACGCATTGGAAGATTGCGCCCCGAGATCAAACCATGTTCTTGGAACTAATCATCTACTTATGATATGCTATCCATGTGCCATGGAAGAAAGGATTGTACCCTACCTGTTTCTAGCCCGGAGAAATGTCTGTCAGGAGGCTACAAAAAACCTGAAACTGGATGACCACTCCTCGGCTCCAGAATCGAAACCAAATAATTGATTAAATCTTCAGATTTCAGGGTTAACTTGATAAAGCCTGTTGTTGTCGATTATGGCATACTGCAGTTATGCTGTATTGCAAGCAGCAACTTTCCATTTGGCACCGGGAGCATTTCATCTTGTCCTTGGGCTGATAGACAGCATTGACACAGTATGCACTTTCAGTCACCTACATTGTGCAGAGATGGCTGACTGAAGTTCAGTAAGGGAGATGTGGTGTTGTGGGTGCAGTTAATTATGCGTATCAACTTCTTCTTTACCATTATACTTTGAGATGGCACTTGGAAATGTTTCTTTACTTAAAATATTTTATTTGCACCTTTAAAAAGTTGTTTTACTGATTAACCCCAAAGGTGTCCAATTATGCCCATTTAAAAAAATCTTTCACCCTAAAAAGCCATGGGGAACCAATTTTCTGGTGAGGGCTTTTTGGCAGTGGTTCAGGGACAAGGCAGATCTGGGGCAGGATGAAGCATTTTTTAAAAATTCATTCATCACTGGCAAGGCCAGCATTTATTGCCCATCCCTAATTGCCCTTGAGTGGCTTGCGAGTCACATATAGGCCAGACCAAGTAAGGGCAGCAGATTTCCTTCTACTCAAGGACATTAGTGAACCAGATGGGTTTTTACAACAATCCAGCAGTTTCAAGATACTGATAGTAGCTTTTTATTCCAGATTTATTTAATTAACTGATTTTAAATTCCTCAGCTGCTATGGTGGGATTTGAACCCACATCTCCAGATCATTAGTCTAGGCCTCTGGATTACTAGTCCCATAACATAACCAGTGTGCCACTGTTCTCTGCCTGTCCACAGGTTGTGCCCCTGACCCTGTGCCACTGTCTGGACTCGGGCATTTGTATGGATTGGGTGGGTACTCACTGGCAGGGCTGGGGTGGGAATTCCCAGGTCGGGCGTTTCCTCATCCCTGGTCTGGCTTACGTCAAGTTGCATGTTCACCAACCTAAGGCAAACATTCTGGCTCTCCACCCGGCAGAAGTGGTGACCACCTGAAGGTTCATGTAAAGCCGGCTGATCGGCCATTTCAAAGTTTCCAATGGTGTGGGACTGCCAGAAGAATACTGAGGGACTGCCCAGTGCTTCATTACCCACACATGTGTGGGCAAATGATGTGTGCCCCGACAAGAAAATCTGGAAACTTCCTCGCGACCTCAGGTGCTTTGACACGGTCAGGAGTGGCGGTTCCCAGTGGGCGGTTCCTGGGCATTTATGCCGACAGACATTCCCCGATTTCCAGGACCAGGCTCAGTCGTTGACCAGATGCAAAAATACTTTAGTGTAGTTTGTTTGATTTCTTTCTTAAACGAGGCAGTAATATCCAGCATGGAAATCAATTACCCTTCTCAAAAAATAAGCTTTGAGGTCCTGAGCTGTACATGTTTCAGTTCCAGTATGATAGATAAGGACTAAGACCTCACAGGAAGAAACACATCAAAATTCTGTTTAAAGAAACGTAGCCTGCAAGTAACTAATGATGTTTTTTCCTGGTGATTATAAATGGGATTGTGCTATTCACTTGTTGAATGCTAAACCATGGCTTGGTATAAAATAGATTTTGAATGTTATGCAATACTATTATGTGCATTCTAAGTGACCTACATTCAACACATAATAAATCAAGCATGCATGTAATTAGTGCATCAAATATCCTGAATGTTTTTAGTGAAATAATTTGAAGTCTAGAAAACCACCCTAACAAGTGTAACAGGAAGAAGATGGTAATTTAATGTAATCCTTTAGGCTTTTCTGACAAGACACCTCTAAAGATGGTAATTGCCTTTCATCTATGGAGATTTCAGCACAAATCCAATTTAGGGACAACTACTGATGATTTATTGTGTTAAGCAAAATAAAATGTTGGCTTTCTCCGATTTTCTCCTAACAAGAGTCAGGAACAGAAAAGCATCCTTAATCAGCAATTAAAGATGAGCAAAGGTTCATGATTGACAAGCCTCTTTCGGGAGCAACAGTTTTTTTTAATATCAAAAATATTTTTGTACTATTCTATTTTGATGTTGGTATGACTACAGTTTTGCTGTCCAAAAGTCTTCTTCCAATCAGCTGCAGATGAGTGCACATGCTCAGGGAGTGCTTAGTAGCAGGGATCGGTTCAGATTTGGCTACTGTTTCTCAGGGGTACACCACACCAGCCCCATCCAGTATCGTTGTACAAGTGGCGACAGCTGTGCCAAAAAGTGGTCTGGACCAGCAGTGAATCTGATTGAATCACTTGTTGGGCCATTTCACCGACTAGCAGCAGAAAAAGCAGGGCCAGCTGAATCCCATTGAAACTCAGCAGCCAACCAGCATGCTGATTCCTTCCACAAGGGCGGCCTCTTGCCCCGCCCATTCTCACCTCCAACAACATGTGAGAAGCTGATGAACTTTGTCACTAACGTTGAGGCCATCTGTTCGGCTGCCTCTGCTCATTACATCCCTTCCCCTTGCCCACCAAGCCAAACCATTGGTCCGAGGCATTCCCTGCCCTCGACATGTTCCTGCGTCTCTCTCTACCATCTCCCCTTAAGCCCTCTTGAAGCTCATCATATCCATGAGACGTACTTCCTATTCGCTTGACACCGTTCCCACTGAACTGCTGATGACCCAACTTCCTTCCTGGTCCCAGTGCTAATTGATATTGTAAATTGTTCTCACTCCCTTTCAAAATTGCCATTGTTATCCTATCCTTAGATAACTCACTCTTGGCCCCTCTGGCTTTGCAAATTACCACCCCTTCCCCAATCTCCTTTACCTCTCCTAAGCCCTTTCACATATTGTTGCTTCCCAAATCCATGCTTATCTTTCCTACAAATTTCCGTTAAAATCTCTGCAATCATGTTTCCGCCCCTGCCCCAGCACCAAAATGCTCCTGAGCAAAGTCACAAATGCCATCTGTCCTCTGTGACCCTGACTGTGATGCACTTTTCCTCTTCTTCGACCTATCTGCAACCTTTGACATGATCAACCTCACAGTTCGCCTCCAAAATTTCTCCTCCATTATACAGCTGAAAGAGAATGCCCCTATTTGGTTCCACTCTTAGCTATCTAACCATAGCCAGAGCAACTCCAGCAATGGCTCCTCTTCCCGCTCCTGCACCGTTACCTCCACAATCCAGCACTTAGTCTGTGTTGTCAGACTGTCTGTCCAAAATCCAGTCATGGGTGAGCTGCAGTTTCCTCAAGCTGAACATTGGAAAGACTGAAGCTATGGAGGCTGAAACTGTCCCCCTCATTAAGCTGTAAGAGGCAGTAATGGATTGGATAGGCCTCACCGACCGGGGGCAGACTGATGTCCCGACCCATCAGAAATTGCTCCTGGATCGGGAGCGGCAGGGACGGGTTTCCGCGCCACCCATTCTGCCTCCCGTCCGGCATGTGCCGACCCCCTTCCGACTGGCGGTGACCCCCTTTCCGACCCCCACGGGTAATTGCCCCACAGGGCGGAGTGGCTGCCGGTCGGTGCCACCGACAGGTTTCCCCTGCGGGAAGCTGTGTGTGCCCTGGGCAGCCCATCTGTCCTTAAAGGGGAGGGCACGCTGTCAGCACCTCCATTTTATTTTATTTTATTCTATTTACAGTATACATGAATAATGTACTGACGTGGATAGAGAACTGGTTGGCAGACAGAAAGCAGAGAGTCGGGATAAACGGGTCCTTTTCAGAATGGTAGGCAGTGACTAGTGGGGTGCCTCAGGGCTCAGTGCTGGGACCCCCAGCTATTTACAATATTCATTAATGATATAGATGAAGGAATTGAGTGTAATATCTCCAAGTTTGCAGATGACAGTAAGTTCGGTGGTGGTGAGAGCTGTGCAGAGGATGCTAAAAGGCTGCAGGGTGACTTGGACAGGTTAGGTGAGTGGGCAAATGCATGGCAGATGCAGAATAATGTGGATAAATGTGAGGTTATCCACTTTGGGGGCAAAAACACGAAGGCAGAATATTATCTGAATGGCGGCAGATTAGGAAAAGGGGAGGTGCAACGAGACCTGGGTGCATTGGTTCATCAGTCATTGAAAGTTGGCATGCAGGTACAGCAGGTGGTGAAGAAGGCAAATGGCATGTTCGCCTTCATAGCTAGAAAATTTGAGTACATAGAAACATAGAAACATAGAAAATAGGTGCAGGAGTAGGCCATTCGGCCCTTCGAGCCTGCACCACCATTCAATGAGTTCATGGCTGAACATGCAACTTCAGTACCCCATTCCTGCTTTCTCACCATAGCCCTTGATCCCCCTAGTAGTAAGGACTACATCTAACTCCTTTTTATATATATTTAGTGAATTGGCCTCAACAACTTTCTGTGGTAGAGAATTCCACAGGTTCACCACTCTCTGGGTGAAGAAGTTTCTCCTCATCTCGGTCCTAAATGGCTTACCCCTTATCCTTAGACTGTGAACCCTGGTTCTGGACTTCCCCAACATTGGGAACATTCTTCCTGCATCTAACCTGTCTAAACCCGTCAGAATTGTAAACATTTCCATGAGATCCCCTCTCATTCTTCTGAACTCCAGTGAATCCAAGCCTAGTTGATCCAATCTTTCTTGATATGTCAGTCCCGCCATCCCGGGAATCAGTCTGGTGAACCTTCGCTGCACTCCCTCAATAGCAAGGATGTCCTTCCTCAAGTTAGGAGACCAAAACTGTACACAATACTCCAGGTGTGGCCTCACCAAGGCCATGTACAACTGTAGTAACACCTTCCTGTACTCAAATCCCCTCGCTATGAAGGCCAACATGCCATTGGCTTTCTTAACCGCCTGCTGTACCTGCATGCCAACCTTCAATGACTGATGTACCATGACACCCAGGTTTCATTGCACCTCCCCTTTTCCTAATCTGTCACCATTCAGATAATAGTCTGTCTCTCTGTTTTTACCACCAAAGTGGATAACCTCACATTTATCCACATTATACTTCATCTGCCATGCATTTGCCCACTCACCTAACCTATCCAAGTCACTCTGCAGCCTCTTAGCAGCCTCCTCGCAGCTCACACTGCCACCCAACTTCGTGTCATCCGCAAATTTGGAGACACTACATTTAATCCCTTCGTCTAAATCATTAATGTACAACAGCTGGGGCCTCAGCACAGAACCTTGCAGTACCCCACTAGTCACTGCCTGCCATTCTGAAAAGTACCCATTTACTCCTACTCTTTGCTTCCTGTCTGCCAACCAGTTCTCAATCCACGTCAGCACACTACCCCCAATCCCACGTGCTTTAACTTCTTATGTGGGACCTTGTCGAAAGCCTTCTGAAAGTCCAAATACACCACATCAACTGGTTCTCCCTTGTCCACTCTACTGGAAACATCCTCAAAAAATTCCAGAAGATTTGTCAAGCATGATTTCCCTTTCACAAATCCATGCTGACTTGGACCTATCATGTCACCTCTTTCCAAATGCACTGCTATGACATCCTTAATAATTGATTCCATCATTTTACCCACTACCGATGTCAGGCTGACCGGTCTATAATTCCCTGTTTTCTCTCTCCCTTTTTTAAAAAGTGGGGTTACATTGGCTACCCTCCACTCCATAGGAACTGATCCAGAGTCTATGGAATGTTGGAAAATGACTGTCAATGCATCCGCTATTTCCAAGGCCACCTTCTTAAGTACTCTGGGCTGCAGTCCATCAGGCCCTGGGGATTTATCGGCCTTCAATCCCATCAATTTCCCCAACACAATTTCCCAACTAATAAGGACTTCCCTCAGTTCCTCCTTCTTACTAGAACCTCTGACCCCTTTTATATCCAGAAGGTTGTTTGTGTCCTCCTTAGTGAATACCGAACCAAAGTACTTGTTCAATGGATCTGCCATTTCTTTGTTCCCCGATATGACTTCCCCTGATTCTGACTGCAGGGGACCTACATTTGTCTTTACTAACCTTTTTCTCTTTACATATCTATAGAAACTTTTGCAGTCTGTCTTAATGTTCCCTGCATGCTTCCTCTCGTACTCTATTTTCCCTGCCCTAATCATAGAAACATAGAAACATAGAAAATAGGTTCAGGAGCAGGCCATTCAGCCCTTCTAGCCTGCACCGCCATTCAATGAGTTCATGGCTGAACATGCAACTTCAGTACCCCCTTCCTGCTTTCTCGCCATACCCCTTGATCCCCCGAGTAGTAAGGACTTCATCTAACTCCCTTTTGAATATATTTAGTGAATTGGCCTCAACTACTTTCTGTGGTAGAGAATTCCACAGAATCACCACTCTCTGGGTGAAGAAGTTTCTCCTCATCTCGGTCCTAAATGGCTTACCCCTTATTCTCAGACTGTGACCCCTGGTTCTGGACTTCCCCAACATTGGGAACATTCTTCCTGCATCTAACCTGTCTAAACCCGTCAGAATTTTAAACGTTTCCATGAGGTCCCCTCTCATTTTTCTGAACTCCAGTGAATACAAGCCCAGTTGATCCAGTCTTTCTTGATAGGTCAGTCCCGCCATCCCGGGAATCAGTCTGGTGAATCTTCGCTGCACTCCCTCAATAGCAAGAATGTCCTTCCTCAAGTTAGGAGACCAAAACTGTACACAATACTCCAGGTGTGGCCTCACCAAGGCCCTATACAACTGTAACAACACCTCCCTGCCCCTGTATTCAAATCCCCTCGCTATGAAGGCCAACATGCCATTTGCTTTCTTAACCGCCTGCTGTACATGCATGCTAACCTTCAATGACTGATGTACCATGACACCCAGGTCTCGTTGCACCTTCCCTTTTCCTAATCTGTCACCATTCAGATAATAGTCTGTCTCTCTGTTTTTACCACCAAAGTGGATAACCTCACATTTATCCACATTATACTTCATCTGCCATGCATTTGCCCACTCACCTAACCTATCCAAGTCACTCTGCAGCCTAATAGCATCCTCCTCGCAGCTCACACTGCCACCCAACTTAGTGTCATCCGCAAATTTGGAGATACTGCATTTAATCCTCTCGTCTAAATCATTAATGTACAATGTAAACAGCTGGGGCCCCAGCACAGAACCTTGCGGCACCCCACTAGTCACTGCCTGCCATTCTGAAAAGTACCCGTTTACTCCTACTCTTTGCTTCCTGTCTGACAACCAGTTCTCAATCCATGTCAGCACACTACCCCCAATCCCATGTGCTTTAACTTTGCACATTAATCTCTTGTGTGGGACCTTGTCGAAAGCCTTCTGAAAGTCAAAATATACCACATCAACTGGTTCTCCTTTGTCCACTTTACTGGAAACATCCTCAAAAAATTCCAGAAGATTTGTCAAGCATGATTTCCCTTTCACAAATCCATGCTGACTTGGACCTATCATGTCACCATTTTCCAGATGCACTGCTATGACATCCTTAATAATTGATTCCATCATTTTACCCACTACTGAGGTCAGGCTGACCGGTCTATAATTCCCTGTTTTCTCTCTCCCTCCTTTTTTAAAAAATGGGGTTACATTGGCTACCCTCCACTCCATAGGAACTGATCCAGAGTCAATGGAATGTTGGAAAACCTTCGTCCTCCTCTGCTGAGTTCTAAATTTCTCCCAGTCCCCGGGTTCGCTGCTATTTCTGGCCAATTTGTATGCCACTTCCTTGGCTGATTTCCCTTGAGAGCCACTGTTGAGCCACCTTCCCTTTTTTATTTTTACGCCAGACAGGGATGTACAATTGTTGTAGTTCATCCATACAGTCTCTAAATGTCTGCCATTGCCCATCCACAGTCAATCCCTTAAGTATCATTCGCCAATCTATCCTAGCCAATTCACGCCTCATACCTTCAAAGTTACTCTTCTTTAAGTTCTGGACCATGGTACTGAATTAACTGTTTCATTCTCCATCCTAATGTAGAATTCCACCATATTATGGTCACTCTTCCCCAAGGGGCCTTGCACAACGAGATTGCTAATTAATCCTCTCTCATTACACAACACCCAGTCTAAGATGGCCTCCCCCCTAGTTGGTTCTTCGACATATTGGTCTAGAAAACCATCCCTTATGCAGGGTGGTCTTACTGCAGTTGTACAGGGGCTTGGTGAGGCCTCACCTGTAATATTGTGTTCAGTTTTGGTCTCATAATCCGAGGAAGGACGTTCTTGTTATTGAGGGAGTGCAGTGAAGGTTCACCAGACTGATTCCTGGGATGGCAGGACTGACATATGAGGAGAGATTGAATTGACTGGGCCTGTATTCACTGGAGTTTAGAAGGATGAGAGGGGATCTCATATAAACATATAACATTCTGATGGGACTGGACAGGTTAGATGTAGGAAGAATGTTCCCGATGTTGGGGAAGTCCAGAATCAGGGGACACAGTCTTAGGATAAGGGGTAAGCCATTTAGGACTGAGGTGAGGAGAAACTTCTTCACTGAGAGTTGTTAACCTGTGGAATTCCCTACCGCAGAGAGTTGTTGATGCCAGTTCATTGGATATATTCAAGAGGGAGTTAGATGTGGCCCTTACAGCTAAAGGGATCAAGGGGTATGGAGAGAAAGCAGGAAAGGGGTACTGAGGTGAATGATCAGCCATGATCTTATTAAATGGTGGTACAGGCTCGAAGGGCTGAAAGGCCTACTCCTGCACCTATTTTCTATGTTTCTATGTTTCTAGACAAAGGAATTGAATGTAATATCTCCAAGTTTGCAGATGACACTAAGCTGGGTGGCAGTGTGAGCTGTTAGGAGAATGCTAAGAGTCTGCAGGGTGACTTGAACAGGTTAGGTGAGTGGGCAAATGCATGGCAAATGCAGTATAAGGTAGATAACTGTGAGGTTATCCACTTTGGTGGCAAAAACAGGAAGGCAGAATATTATCTGAATGGTGACAGATTAGGAAAAGGGGAGGTGCAATGAGACCTGGGTGTCATGGAACATCAGTCATTGAAAGTTGGCATGCAGGTACAGCAGGCGGTAAAGAAGGCAAATGGCATGTTGGCCTTCATAGCGAGAGGATTTGATTATAGGAGCAGGGAGGTCTTACTGCAGTTGTACAGGGCCTTGGTGAGGCCACACCTTGAATATTGTGTTCAGTTTTGGTCTCCTAATCTGAGGAAGGACATTCTTGCTATTGAGGGAGTGCAGCGAAGGTTCACCAGACTGATTCCTGGGATGGCAGGACTGACATATGAAGAAAGACTGGATCAACTAGGCTTATATTCACTGCAATTTAGAAGAATGAGAGGTGATCTCATAGAAACATATAACATTCTGACAGGATTGGACAGGTTAGATGCAGGAAGAATGTTCCTGATCTTGGGGAAGTCCAGACCCAGTGATCACAGTCTAAGAATAAGGGGTAAGCCATTTGGGACCGAGATGAGGAGAAACTTCTTCACTCAGAGTATTGTGAAGCTGTGGAATTCTCTACCACAGAAAGTTGTTGAGGCAAGTTCGTTAAATATATTCAAAAGGAAGTTAGATGTGGCCCTTACAGCTAAAGGGATCAAGGGTTATGGAGAGAAAGCAGGAATGGGGTACTAGAGTTGTATGATCAGTCATGATCATATTGAATGGTGGTGCAGTCTCAAAGGGCCGAATGACCTACTCCTGCACCTATTTTCAATGTTTCTATGTTTCTATGTTTCTATTTCTATGACGGGCCAACAATGGTGGCCACGGGCAGCCTGGTACCCCCTCTTGGGTAGGCCTAGCCATTGGCTCAGCCAAAACCCTCCTTGGTGGCCCAGTGGGCCTAACTAAGCTATTTGCAGAATTCGCAGCTGCCCTCCCCTTTAACTGAAGGGGGAACGATGTTGTGACGCGGCAGTGCGTGTTGATGACTCGTTGGGGCGGCCGACCCAATCCAAGGGCACTTCTGCCCCTCAACACTGCCTTGACCAGAAATATAAAACAAAGAGATGAATTTCGGCACAAGATCCAAATTGGGGCGGAAAAAAATCTTAAAGATCGGTAAGTGTGCCTACTCTTAGTCAGGGGGTATTTTGGCCCCATGGTCTTCAGCCTCTGCCACAAACTCTGCACCCCTGTCACTGAGTCCACCCCTCTCTCCTGCTACTGCCACAGACCGAACCAAAACTTGACAATGAAATGCGTGAATGCAATCATAAGTTCCGTATGTTCACGCCTTGTGAAATAATCAGCTTAATGATTCATATCTGGCCACGTCGTACCAATTGCTTCCTTAATCCACCTTCAAAGTGTTTGAGGAAGTACAGTTGTGAAAGCCGCCAATATCCAGTCAGATCATATACTGTAATACTATTGTGGCACCCTTGATTTATGGTATTACATAGATATTTGGGCACACCCTAAATGTCAAGCGTTCAGACCATTTAAAAGTGTGACAAGCACTGCTCTCACCAAGAGATTATGGAAGACAAAACATAAATTTACAATAATTTCCTTAATTGATTTAATTAAATACTGAGTCAAGTTAGGAGGTTTTTCAGTCCAGTATCTACATTCTTAAGTTGCCTTTCCCTTTCTCTGGCTTTATTTTCAACTTCATCAGTAGTGGGGAAAATGTTGGAATCAATTATTAAAGATGAAATAGCAGCACATTTGGAAAGCAGTGACGGGATCGGTCCAATTCAGCATGGATTTATGGAAGGGAAATCCTGCTTGACAAATCTTTTGGAATTTTTTGAGGATGTAACTAGTAGAGTGGACAAGGGAGAACCGGTGGATGTGGTGTATTTCGACTTTCAAAAGGCTTTTGACAAGGTCCCACACAAGAGATTAGTGTGCAAAATTAAAGCACATGGTATTGGGGATAATGTACTGACATGGATAGAGAACTGGTTGGCAGACAGGAAGCAGAGAGTCGGGATAAACGGGTCCTTTTCAGAATGGCAGGCAGTGACTAATGGGGTGCCGCAGGGCTCAGTGCTGGGACCCCAGCTATTTACAATATACATTAACGATTTAGATGAAGGAATTGAATGTAATATCTCCAAGTTTGCAGATGACACTAAGCTGGGGCGCGGTGTGAGCTGTGCAGAGGACGCTAAAAGGCTGCAGGGTGACGGACAGGTTAGGTAAGTGGGCAAATGAATGGCAGATAGAAACATAGAAACATAGAAAATAGGTGCAGGAGCAGGCCATTCAGCCCTTCTAGCCTGCACCGCCATTCAACGAGTTCATGGCTGAACATGAAACTTCAGTACCCACTTCCTGCTTTCACGCCATACCCCTTGATCCCCCGAGTACTAAGGACTTCATCTAACTCCCTTTTGAATATATTTAGTGAATTGGCCTCAACTACTTCCTGTGGTAGAGAATTCCACAGGTTCACCACTCTCTGGGTGAAGAAGTTTCTCCTTATCTCGGTCCTAAATGGCTTACCCCTTATCCTTAGACTGTGACCCCTGGTTCTGGACTTCCCCAACATTGGGAACATTCTTCCTGCATCCAACCTGTCCAAACCCGTCAGAATTTTAAACGTTTCTATGAGGTCCCCTCTCACTCTTCTGAACTCCAGTGAATACAAGCCCAGTTGATTCAGTCTTTCTTGATAGGTCAGTCCCACCATCCCGGGAATCAGTCTGGTGAATCTTCGCTGCACTCCCTCAACAGCAAGTATGTCCTTCCTCAAGTTAGGAGACCAAAACTGTACACAATACTCCAGGTGTGGCCTCACCAAGGCCCTGTACAACTGTAGCAACACCTCCCTGCAGTATAATGTGGATAAATGTGAGGTTATCCACTTTGGTGGCAAAAACATGAGGGCAGAATATTATTTGAATGGCAGCAGATTAGGAAAAGGGGAGGTGCAACGAGACCTGGGTGTCATGGTACGTCAGTCATTGAAAGTTGGCATGCAGGTACAGCAGGCAGTGAAGAAGGCAAATGGTACGTTGGCTTTCATAGCTAGGGGATTTGAGTATAGGAGCAGGGAGGTCTTACTGCAGTTGCACAGGGCCTTAGTGAGGCCTCACCTGGAATATTGTGTTGAGTTTTGGTCTCCTAATCTGAGGAAGGACGTTCTTGCTATTGAGGGAGTGCAGCGAAGGTTCACCAGACTGATTCCCGGTCTGGCAGGACTGACATATGAGGAGAGGCTGGATCGACTGGGCCTGTATTCACTGGAGTTTAGAAGGATGAGAGGGGATCTCATAGAAACATAAAGTTCTGACGGGACTGGACAGGTTAGATGCTGAAAGAATGTTCCTGATGTTGGGGAAGTCCAGAACCAGGGGACATAGTCTAAGAATAAGGGGTAAGCCATTTAGGACTCAGATGAGGAGAAACTTCTTCACTCAGAGAGTTGTGGAATTCCCTACCGCAGAGTGTTGTTGATGCCAGTTCATTGGATAGATTCAAGAGGGAGTTAGATATGGCCCTTACGGCTAAAGGGATCAAGGGGTATGGAGAGAAAGCAGGAAAGTGGTACTAAGGTGAATGATCAGCCTTGATCTTATTGAATGGTGGTGCAGGCTCGAAGGGTCGAATGGCCTACTCCATTTTCTATGTTTCTATGTTTCTATGTTTCTGTGTCTCAGCATACTTTCATAAGTGAGTCCTTAGTCCCGGTGTTCTCGAGTGTTCACATTTGCCCTGATATCAATGTGAGTCTCTTTCTTTCTTTCACTGTCAGCTGAAGATTTGCTTATTTCAGTGCGGTCTTCACTGGCTTTCTTTCCTATCTCTGTCTCTATAAACTCGTACTTGCCGCTGCCTGCATCCTGTAAACCTTTATGTAAAGAATGGGTTTGTGGTTTTGGTTCACATTGAGTACATCTTCCCCCATCCCAAATGATTATTTTATTTCTGTTGAATACATTTTGCCTTGGAACAAACATATGACAAAGGATATGACCAAGGCCAACTAGTCATTCCTCTCATTTGCTATTTGTGACACCTTGTAATGTGGATTTGGCTGTGGTGTTTGCATTCATAACAACAGTAACTGCACTTCAAAATGAATCTATTGATTGTGAAATGCTTTTGAGAATGTGGTACGGTGCTATATAAATACAAATTCTTTCTTTAAGCAGTAAAGATTCCTCCGCTTGATACTGAACGACTAAAGCTGGACGGGTTGTTTTGTGCTTTCTAAAGTGCTGAGAATCCCCAATTGTAACAAAAACCATACTGGAGCTTGGGCAACATGGAAATAATATTGACCCAAAGCCCTTCATCATGAAAAGATCTCCCTGCTTGTTTTCCTCTCTTGTTTGCATTCACAAAGAGCCAGAAGGCCAAAGGCAACACAATACTTTTATTAGACCCAGTTAGTATTCAATTTGCCTTTCAAGCTCTGTTCCAGGTCTCCCTTTTACCTTTTGTATCCAGCAAGGACTGCGCACATATTGCACACAGCCTCCCCGCAAGGGCAGAATGATTGGCCTTGTTTAATCTGCTCCCACCACTGTTCCAATCTCATTGCCAAAATTGCCAGTAGGCTTTCCACTTGATCTGTGAAAAAGTGCCAGACTTCTTTTAGCTACTGGCTGTGTGACACCTCTTTGTCAGAAATTTGGCTGTGCCTTTCAGTTTATTATCATCATTATTATTTTCTTTCTGAGAAGTGCTCATAATTGCCGTGAAGATTACTGGAGGCATTTCTCTGATGCTGATTTAAACAGTACTGCCAGTTCTGCTCATTTGAAGCTTTATGCTTGGTGAATAGAAGCTGGTTGGAATATATAAACTGAAACTGCTGCCAATTGACCATCTTTAGTTATAATGCGGATACATGAATCTATAGCACTGTATTTTATCCATTACAAATATCACGAGGCTTTTATTGGAGGTGAACGTTTTTATTCTTGGGAATGAGCTGATTTTTAAAAAATGAAATGGAAGCCTAAGATTCTGATAATGTTAATAGTGCTACAGATCCTCCTGCATCAGATATACCACCACCCACATATTGGGAAAGAGTCGGCTGTTCACTACTAGAATGCTCGTGAAAATAAACACACACACCCACTGGACTGCAAGGATGTCAAATGTTCCCTCCCATTTCTTATCAACCCCATCCCATAAATTTTCATATTACAGGTGTAATGTATTTGCTTCATGGATTCTTTGCTTAAAAATTCATAGCAACACATTGCTATTAAGAGCTAGTTGATTTATTAGCAAAGGTTTAACGATCACACCACACATTACCAGTTCGATCACCAGGCTCACAACCACATGCCTCATCGTGGATCCCCTGAACCCAACTGGCTGGGGTTTTATTGAGTCTTGTGAACATCACATGACTGGCTAAGTCACTCCCAACTCAACAGCCCTACAACTATTTTGATAGAAACTTTCATTCAAGTGCCCCCTTGTTTTTTTTTGAGGGCACCAAAAACACAAATCAACAATTGAACATAAAGGGAACCTTTGTCAAATCAAGTCAAATTAAATCAAATTAAAATTCTGTTCCTGGTTGAAAGGGGGGGGGGGCACTAAAACCGACAAACTTAAACAAATTAAACTTTAGATATTGTTGTATTTCCAGCATTTTCTGCCTGCATTTCTCCTACATTACAACAGTGACTACACTTCAAAAGTACTTTATTGGCTGTAAAGTGCTTTCAGACATCTGGTGGTCATTGTAATGCATGCACCTGTGAGTATGCTCACCGATTTATAGAGCTGTTGATAGGGCACTATATCTAATGTTTATTTTGTACTCCCGAAAAGAGTTATAGAGTTTTGGAGTGTGACCCCCCCCACTTTAATCACGGGGCACATGTTTAATGTTCACAACTAAAATAGTTGTAGAGCTGTTGAGTTGGGAGTGGCTTAACCACTCATGTGATGTTCACAAGACTCAATAAAACCCCAGCCAGTTGGGTTCAGGGGATCCACAATGAGGCAGGTGGTTGTGAGCCTGGTGGATGAACTGGTAATGTGTAGTGTGATTGATAAACCTTTGCTAATAAACCAACTAGTTCTTAATAACAATGTATTGCTGTGAATTCTTAAGCAAAGAACCCATGAAGCAAAACATTACAGTCATGAAAAGCGCTATATAAATGCAAGTCTTTCTTTGATTTAATAGAAGCTCTCAGCTATTGCTTTAGACTTTAATTAGGTTTCTATTAACCTATTTAATGACAGAAGGTTTGTATTAAGAAATAAGTAATATTCAGTTCCGTCCCTGTATCATATTTATAAATGAGAATGCAACATTATTTTGGAAAGACTGCATGTGGCAAAAATTAAGCATTTTTGTCTCAGATTTATCTTGATATAAACTTTTTAAGTACTATAATTAGTTAAAAACCAACTGCATTCGTAGAAGTATGTTGCAGCTCACTTTTGATATATTTTGTTGCAACATCTATTCAGCTTGTTTGAAGATCGATGTCCAAGGGATTGTCATTTCAATTGAAATACAAAACTTCTGTTTGCTTTGCTCAGAAATATTTTTGTTTGCCAGCTCTTATTTCATTCAAACATACAGTTATTTAAATTCAGTTGGGTCCCAGCTCCCAGTCTGAAAGTATTTACTTGCCTGTCTTTTCCAAATAAGCGAGTCTGCCTGGAGCCTACAAAGAGAGTTGGCCAAGACCCTCTGAATACAGTCAGTCCGGTCAGGTAGCTCCTGTAGTTGGTGAGAAAAATAAATCAATTATGCAAGAAAAATGGCCTGGATTTTGCGTTAAGAATCATGGTGAGGCTATCAGTACTCACTGTTAATATTGGAGTAAACCGGACAGCAATTTCCGGAGTCCGCACATGTGCAGTTAAACGCGGAAATCCGAACGTTGACATCCGAGTTACCCTGTGCCTCCACAGGCTGTGCTATAACATACCTCTCTGATAGACTCCGCATTTAAATCAGTTTAAAGACATAACGTTGCTGTGCTTACCCATGAGTTACCCACTAAACATGCCAGAAAAGTTAGGGCTGGTGCATTCAGGTGTAAATTAAATTTTATAGGTGCGATAAGTCATAATTGCTGCCAAACAACCTCTCTGGCCCTGAAACTTTTATTTTACAAGTATGGAGTCTCATTCCTTCAGAATTTAATTAATGCTGGAGAAATTAAAAAATAAAAAAAGTAACTTTTTCTGACTGTCTCTTTTATCTCTCTCACTTAGTCTCATATTTCTTTCCTCCTCTTTGTTTTGCTTTCTGTAAATGATTTAAATTAAATTTATACTTCCTGATTTAGACTCTGCGGGGGAGTTTTAACATGGGTGAGCCGGTGGGTGCGGGTGCGGGGAGTTTAAATGGCCAAAAATCCGAGGTGCATTGGGATGCTGGCTCCAATCTGCCGATTTTACCCGAGGCGGGACAAGGGGCAGGCAGCCAAACTGCTCCCAGGAGGCAGGTAAGCATTTTAAATATGTTAAGTAGGCTGCAAGCCTCGGATTTAACCTGCTGTGCAGGTTTTACTCTGGCTAGCCAGGTTTCCGAAGCTTTGGAAAACCCGGAAGCTGCAGCGACGGGAGGACAGCCTCGGGAAGCAATCCTTGTGGGCCACGAGGAGCTGGAGTGCTTCCTCCTGGCCCCTCAAACTCCCCCACCATCAGCCCCCCACATACAAACCTCACCGGGATTAGGCTCCCCCACCTCCGGGTCAGGGAAAACCTCGGGATTGGCCTCCCCTGAGGTCAGGGATCGGACCTACCTGGTCCCGTGGCCTCCTCCGGAGCACTTCCCGCCTGACTGGAAGCCAAGCCTGTCAATCAGGCTGACTTCTGGACAGGGAACCAATCAATGGCAAAAGTTGCACGCTGTGGGGTTAAATCTCCACGGCGTGCGGGGAGACCAAGACTTCTGGGTTTCCCACACCTGACCGAAACATTCCCCCTGTGTGGCTCAATGAGGATTCTTCAACCTGATTGTTTGAAGAGCCATGCTGTTGCTTTGCCCGCTCACACATGCCACAGATCCGCAATAGAGGGTGCTGTGCAGGATCAGACTCCCGATGACAGCAAGGCTCCACTCAAAAGCCCGCAAGACCATTAGTGAAAGGCGAGCGCCGTTCCTTCGCCGCTGACCGCAAAATTCGAGCCGTGGAATCAGTGGCTGATTCCGAGGCATGATACAGATAGTATCTAGATAGCAGAGCAAGTGAAGAGTGGCCAGGGAGGGGGATGGAATCAGTAGCAAGAGAGTGGATTTTATGGTTACCTCTGGTGCCCTCCCCTCCCAAGGATCTATCCTTGGCTGCCTCCTATTTCACATCTACATGTTGCCCCTTGGCGCTATCATTCAAAAACAAAGTGTCAGTTTCCACATGTATGCTGATGACACCCAGCTCTACCTCACGACCACTTCTCTCGACCCTCTCCTTGGTCTCTAAATTGTCAGACTGCTTGTCTGACATCAAGTTCTGGATGAGTAGAAATTTTCTCCAATTGAATATTGGGAAGACCGAAGCCAATGTTTTCGGACCCTGCCAAAAACTCTGATCCCTAGCCACTGACTCCATCCCTCTCCCTAACTTCTGTCTGAGACTGAACCAGAATGTTCACAACCTAGGTGTTATATTTGACCCTGAAAAGAGCTTTCGACCACATATCCGCAGCATAATGAAGACCGCCTATTTCCACCTCCGTAACATCACCGGTCTCTGCCCTTGCCTCAGCTCATCCGTTGCTGAAGCCCTCATCCGTGCCTTTGTCACGTCTAGACTTGACTATTCCAACGCACTCCTGGCAGGCCTCCCAATTCTACCCTACGTAAACTAGAGGTGATCCAAAACTTGACTGCCCGTGTCTTAACTCGCACCAAGTCCCGCTCACCCATCACCCCTGTGCTCGTTGACCCACATTGGCTCCCAGTTAAGCAACGCCTTGATTTCATTCTCATCGTTGTTTTCAAATCCCTCCATAGCCTCGCCCTTCCCTATCTCCGTAATCTCCTCCAGCCCCACAACACCCTGAGATGTCTGCGCTCCTCTAATTCTGCCCTCTTGAGCATCCCCGATTATAATCGCTCAACTGCTGGTGACTGTGCATTCTGTTCCCTTGACCCTAAGCTCTGGAATTACCTGACTAAGCTTCTCCGCCTCTCTAACTCCCTTTCCTCCTTCAAGATGCTCCTTAAACCTACCACTTTGACCAAACTTTTGGTCACCTGCCCTAATTTCTCCTTATGTGGCTTGGTGTCAAAATTTTAAAATCTCATAATATTCGTGTGAAGCACCTTGGGATGTTAAAGGTGCTATATAAATACAAGTTGTTGTTGTTGTTGTTTGGGCCAACTCTTTTTGACTTCCTGATGTTGAACTGCAGATTGTTGTGACCTATTCAATCTGACAACACGGAGGCAGCTGAGAAGTGGAGCTGGGTATCATCAATGCACATGTAAAGTTAAACCAATGCCCGTGGTTGATGTTACTAAGGTGCAGAATGTAAAGAAATAAATTGCATTTATATAGCGTCTTTCACATTCTCAACGCAGTTAACAGCAAATTAATTATTTTTGATGCGTTCACTGTTTTTTTTGTCGAAAAACATGGCAGCCAATTTGCGCACAGCAAGATCCCACAAACAACAATGAAAATAATGACCAATTAATCTGTTTTGGTGATGCTGGGTGAATGTTGGCCAAGATACCGAGAGGACACCTTGCTGTTTTTTGAAAATCTGCCATGGGATATCTGACGTCCACCTAAACAGGCTGTTTAACATCTGTTTAATTCTCATCCAAAAGGCAGAACTTTTGATAATGCAGCACTACAGTAAAGGGTTATGGGGAGCGGGCAGGGAAGTGGAGCTGAGCCCAAGACCAGATCAGCCATGATCTTATTGAATGGTGGAGCAGGCTCGAGGGACCAAATGGCCTACTCCTGTTCCTATTTCTTATGTTCTTATGTCCCTCAGTGCTGCACTGAAATATCAGCCTAAATTATACGTGGAAATCCTGCATCTTCTAGCTCAGAAGCAAGAGTGCTACGACTGAGGCAAGCTGAGGGAGAGGAGAGGCTAAAGATTGTTCTTTTGGGAATCTATTTTAATGAATGGAAAATTGTGGGAAGCATGCCTTTGATTTTCCAACATGTGTGGTCAGCATGTAGGTCGAATTTGGAAAATGACTGCTTGTAACTAGAATAAAAACAGAAAATGTCGTAAACGCTCAACAGGTCAGGCAGCAACTGTGGCAAGAGAAACAGAGTTAACGTTTCAGGTCAATGACCTTTTGTCAAAACTGGAAAAAGTTAGAGATGTAACAGGTTTTAAGTACAGAGGCAGGGAAAGGCGGGAGGGCAGGTAAGAACAAAAGGGAAGGTATGTGATAGGTGAAAGGCAGGAGAGATTAAATTACAAAAGGGATGATTGTACAAGGCAAAAGGAGGTGATAATGGGACAAGTAAAGAAATAAAAGATGAATCTAGAGGCAACAGCAGAAGCATTATCAGCACCTACTGTCTGAAAAAATGGGAGCAGTGGTTATGATCTGAAATTGTTGAAAACAAGGGCTTACAAAGTGGTCAAGACTAGTGGGAGGCCAGCAAAGAATGATTAAAAAAATAATAAGGGAGGGAAGATAGAATATGAAAGCAAACCTAGCAGGAAATATAAAAACAGATAGTAAGAGTTTCTACAGGTACATAAAAAGGAAAAGAGTGGCTAAAGTAAATGTTGGTCCCGTAGAGGATGAGACTGGGGAATTAATAATGGGGAACAGGGAAATGGCAGAGATTGAACAAATATTTTGCATTGGTCTTCACAGTAGAAGACACAAAAAATATCCCAATAGTAGATAATCAAGGGGCTATAGGGAGGGAGGAACTCAATACAATCACTATCACTAAAGAAGTAGTACTCGGTAAAATAATGGGATTGAAAGCAGACAAGTCCCCTGGACCTGATGGCTTGCATCCACTGCTTAAAAGAAGTGGCTGCAGAGGTAGTGGATGCATTGGTTGTAATCTACAAAAATTCCCTGGATTCAGGGGACGTCCCAGCAGATTAGAAAACCTCTATTTAAAAAAGGAGGCAGAATTAAAGCAGGAAACTATAGACCAGTTAGCCTAACATCTGACATTGGGACAATGCTGGAGTCCATTATTAAGGAAGCAGTAGCAGGGCACTTGGAAAAGCATTATTCAATCAAGTAGAGCCAATATGGTTTATGAAAGGGAAATCATGTTTGACAAATTTGCTGGAATTCTTCGAGGATATAACGAACAGGGTTGATAAGGGGGGATCAGTGGATGTGGTGTAGTTGGATTTCCAGAAGGTATTCGATAAGATGCCACATAAAAGGTTACTGCACAAGATAAAAGTTCACGGGGTTGGGGGTAATATATTAGCATGGATAGAGGATTGGCTAACTAATGGAAAACAGAGAGTTGGGATAACTGGGTCATTTTTGGTTGGCAAACAGTAACTAGTGGGGTGCCGCAGGGATTGGTGCTGGGGCCTCAACTATTTACAATCTATATTAATGACTTGGATGAGGGGACTGAGTGTAATGTAGCCAAGTTTGCTGATGATACAAAGATGGGTGGGAGAGCAAATTGTGAGGAGGACACAATAAATCTGCAAAGGGATATAGACAGACTAAGTGAGTGGGCAAAAATTTGGCAGATGGAGTATAATGTGGGAAAATGTGAGGTTATCCACTTTGGCAGGAAAAATAGAAAAGCAAATCATTATTTAAATGGAGAAAAATTGCAAAGTACTCCAGAACAGAGGGACGGGGGTCCTTGTGCATGAAACACAAAAAGCTTCTATGCAGGTACAGCAAGTAATCAGGAAGGCAAATGGAATGTTGACCTTTATTGCAGGGGGGATAGAGTATAAAAGCAGAGAAGTCCTGCTACAACTGTGGAGGGTATTGGTGAGGCCACACCTAGAGTACTGTGTACAGTAACTATGTCAAAATAATTATATGGAAAAATTATCTTAATGGTAAAAATGATTGCATGACAAGAATAATTATAAAGCAGCAAGCATCTGGCTCAGGGGCAAGCAGTGGAAACACTGCTCATGAAATGCTGCAGGATATGCTGCTTTATAAAGCCTGGACTATATTATACCATGCCATGAACAATGTATGTGCCTAACTTAGTGTGTCTTTTTAAGGCCACAAGGAGCAATTTTGCTGTGCCTTCCTGGGTCAATGAGAGAGTAAGGGGGAGAAATTTCGTAGTTTGTGCCTGGAGGCGCTAATGGGACAAAAACGATTTCTCGCCCAGGCCGCAGGGCCGCAAACGCCTCCCATGTAATTCCACGGAAGTTAGCGGAGACACAAATCGGCAGCGCTCTGCTCAAGCCCCGGGCCGCTATGCAGGGACCTGTCTTTGCCCCGGAGTGAAACTTCAATAGTGCCCCGTGTGGACACCGCGGGCCATGTCGTGCCAGCCTCGTGGGTCACGAACCGGGTCGTGAACCAGGCCACAATCCGCTCGTGGGGCGAAAATTAAAGGGGAGGTCCGTCGCACCATTTCTTTTTCTATGGCCGAACTTACCGGTCGCGGCCTTGCCTTGTGGAATTCGTGGGGTGCGTGTTCTGCTTCTGTGCCGGGCTGCTGCCACGCAGAGGTAAGAGGCTGTGAGAATGAGGCACCATGACAGTAGGCCACTTTCTATTACCCCTATTGGTAGTGATGCATTTATACTTTTTTCACACTGATTTTTACACTCTGCTGTAGACACATGAGCTCTGCAGGAAATGTGATCATTCCCATCAGCAAGATCAGCACAGAAATCAGCGCAAATTTTGGCATAATTTCTGCCTTCATGCAATCCATGAATTTCCAGCCGATTACATGTGACAGAATTTATCTGACTTGTAGAATTTATTTGACTTGTAAAGCCTCATATTAGAGAGGTTGTGTCATCTTACCAAAAGTTGCTGCAAACAGTTGCCATCTTGTGTTCTGTTTTTGATCAGTTGCCCATTCATCCTTAAATTTTTGATTTATGCTGGGATATTGTTCCACAGATATTTACCATCGAAGGATCTTGCCAACTGGCTATCTTTCATCTAGTAGTGAATGCCAGTGTGCTCATCCCAATCCTGTCCTCATCTGACATGCACACATGCACACCTTCTAACATCAGTCCCAGGGTAATGATGAGCAATGGGAATCCTGGCAGATTTTATTCCTCCTAGCCCACTGCACCACTGATACACTGAGTGAGTTCAGCTAATTCAATGGAGGCCAAGGATCAAACCTGGTGAACCCTAGGAATTATTCTCAGCAATGTCATTTCAAAACTCCATTACCAGAAAGGGGAAGCAAGCAAAATAAGTGGATGGGTTTAAGTTGATAAATCAATGATTCTATTTGCTAATGACACAATAATAATATGTGGTGACTAACTGTTAATATTATTCTTAAAACTGCAGACGAGCGAGCTTTCTCTGGTCCTTGCTGAAATTAGAATTTTCCCAGTAACAGGGAAACCCCAGAGTTAGTTTTCCTCTTTGAAGTCTCATTTAATCTGCTTTACCAGAGGAAGCTTGCAGGGAACATTAAAATGGACTGCAAAAGCTTCTATAGATATGTAAAGAGAAAAAGGTTAGTAAAGACAAACGTAGGTCCCCTGCAGTCAGAATCAGGGAAGTCATAACTGGGAACAAAGAAATGGCAGACCAATTGAACAAGTACTTTGGTTCGGTATTCACTAAGGAGGACACAAACAACCTTCCAGATATAAAAGAGGTCAGAGGGTCTAGTAAGAAGGAGGAACTGAGGGAAGTCCTTATTAGTCGGGAAATTGTGTTGGAGAAATTGATGGGATTGAAGTCCGATAAATCCACAGGGCCTGATGGTCTGCATCCCAGGGTACTTAAGGAGATGGCCTTGGAAATAGTGGATGCATTGACAGTCATTTTCCAACATTCCATAGACTCTGGATCAGTTCCTATGGAGTGGAGGGTAGCCAATGTAACCCCACTTTTTAAAAAAGGAGGGAGAGAGAAAACAAGGAATTATAGACCGGTCAGCCTGACATCGGTAGTGGGTAAAATGATGGAATCAATTATTAAGGATGTTATATCAGCGCATTTGGAAAGAGGTGACATGATAGGTCCAAGTCAGCATGGATTTGTGAAAGGGAAATCATGCTTGGCAAATCTTCTGGAATTTTTTGAGAATGTTTCCAGTAGCGTGGACAAGGGAGAACCAGTTGATGTGGTGTATTTGGACTTTCAGAAGGCTTTCGACAAGGTCCCACACAAGAGATTAATGTGCAAAGTTAAAGCACATGGGATTGGGGGTAGTGTGCTGATGTGGATTGAGAACTGGTTGTCAGACAGGAAGCAAAGAGTAGGAGTAAATGGGTACTTTTCAGAATGGCAGGCAGTGACTAGTGGGGTACTGCAAGGTTCTGTGCTGGGGCCCCAGCTGTTTACATTGTACATTAATGATTTAGACGAGAGGATTAAATGTAGTATCCCCAAATTTGCGGATGACACTAAGTTGGGTGTCAGTGTGAGCTGCGAGGAGGATGCTATGAGGCTGCAGAGTGACTTGGATAGGTTAGGTGAGTGGGCAAATGCATGGCAGATGAAGTATAATGTGGATAAATGTGAGGTTATCCACTTTGGTTGTAAAAACAGAGAGACAGACTATTATCTGAATGGTGACAGATTAGGAAAAGGGGAGGTGCAACGAGACCTGGGTGTCATGGTACATCAGTCATTGAAGGTTGGCATGCAGGTACAGCAGGCAGTTAAGAAGGCAAATGGCATGTTGGCCTTCATAGCGAGGGGATTTGAGTACAGGGGCAGGGAGGTGTTACTACAGTTGTACAGGGCCTTGGTGAGGCCACACCTGGAGTATTGTGTACAGTTTTGGTCTCCTAACTTGAGGAAGGACATTCTTGCTATTGAGGGAGTGCAGCGAAGGTTCACCAGACTGATTCCCGGGATGGTGGGACTGACATATCAAGAAAGACTGGATCAACTTGACTTGTATTCACTGGAGTTCAGAAGAATAAGAGGGGATCTCATAGAAACATTTAAAATTCTGATGGGTTTAGACAGGTTAGATGCAGGAAGAATGTTCCCAATGTTGGGGAAGTCCAAAACCAGGGGTCACAGTCTAAGGATAAGGGGTAAGCCATTTAGGACCGAGATGAGGAGAAACTTCTTCACCCAGAGAGTGGTGAACCTGTGGAATTCTCTACCACAGAAAGTTGTTGAGGCCAATTCACTAAATATATTCAAAAAGGAGTTAGATGTAGTCCTTACTACTAGGGGGATCAAGGGGTATGGCGAGAAAGCAGGAATGGGGTACTGAAGTTGCATGTTCAGCCATGAACTCATTGAATGGTGGTGCAGGCTCAAAGGGATCGAATGTCCTACTCCTGCACCTATTTTCTATGTTTCTATGAAGTAAGAATGTTGACTTAGTGAACAGCACATGTCATCACTACACACCACTGTTATCAGTTTATGTGCACAGTCCAGACATGACTTCATGCTACAGACCTGATTCAATTGCCACCTCAAGAAGAAAAAGCTGCACTTCTCCACATATTGTATAGCTGCCCTAAATAGCTGGTACAACAGCGCAAGGTTATTTTGAGTACTGGAATTTGAAATATATTGCATAAAAATAATGAAAATTCAGGCTGGTTTTGGGTGGGACAAGATAGGGAGGCTATTCTTCCATACAGTATCACAGCATCATGCCAGTGGCTTATGTCTCTACAAGTCTTATAAGGTGATGTCATGATTCTCATAATACCTTCACCAAAATCATGAAAGCTGTTCCTACATTACAACAGTGACTACACTTCAAAAAGTATTTCATTGGCTGTAAAGTGTTTTGAGTCGTCCGGTGGTCATGAAAGGTGCTATATAAATGCAAGTCTTTCTTTCTATAATTCTGACTCACTCAAATAATCATGTGTTGGTTACATCTGAGATAAGCACAACCATTTCAGTTAAAGGAATTAACCACTCATAAACATGGTAAACAACTGTAACGTGTCTGAAAACAAGACTCATTTCCAAAGCAGGACAAAAAATCCAATATTCAGTTCTGGTACGGAAATCAGTTCGAGAAGAGTGAAGAGTCACTTATACTGTTAGCCCTCCTGTCATTAATGTCCTCAATCTTGGGGAAAGAATTTCAGAAGGAGATTCCTTGATTTTCCACTATATCTTCGGTAGAAGTTCATCAAAACCACCAGAAAAAGCAACGGAAACGCATGAGATCAAGAAAGCCCCATGGAAATTGACCAGGGAATATTGAATCAGTCTCAACTCAATTCCAAAATCAACTATAGTAAAATCACAAACATCAATTGATCATTAACTGAAATCAATTGATCAGCTCAACTGTAAAACTACTGGCCATACTGGACACTGAGAAGCAGCGATGTATAGAAAATAAAGCACTCAAGTGACACTGGATCTTATAACTTGCAAGCACGATGACTTATAGAGTTGAATTTCCACCGCGGCTCTTCTGATTATCTGCTGGGACTTTGGCAGAAGTTCTGAGGATTCCTCTGAGAAACAGCGTAAGCGGCATTTACACGATTTCTGCATGGTTTCCGCAGATCTGCCAAAGTTACAGCAGACAATCGGGAGAACCCCTGTGGAAGTTCAACACTATAGGTCCATGAATGGTGCCCTTTTCATACAGCACTGTTCATGTTGTCAAGTTGCATATTGGATTTGTACCTTTTTAACATTACATTTCAAGTGAGGCAGTCTGGTTGAAACTCCGTGCAGCTGAATCGTAGGTTTAAATAGAATATACAGCACAGAAACAGGCCATTCGGTCCAACCAGCATTTATGCTTCACTCGAGCCTCCTCCCGCCTATCCTTATCTAACTGTCAGTATAACCCTCTATTCCCTTCTCCCTCATATGCTTGTCTAGCCTCCCCTTCAATGCACCTATATATTTGCTTCAACCACTCCCTGTGGTAGTGAGTTTCACATTCTCACCACTCTTTGGGTAAAGAAGTTTCTTTTGAATTCCCTATTTGATTTCCTGGTAACTATCTTATATTGATGGCCTCTAGTTATGCTCTTCCCCACAAATGGAAACACTCTCTGTATCTACTCTAAGAAAACATTTCATAATTTTAAAAACTTCTATTAGTTCACCCTTCAGCCTTCTTTTTTCAAGAGAATAGAGACCCAGCCTGTTCATCCTTTCCTGATATGTATACCCTCGCATTTCTGGTATCATCCTTGTAAACCTTCTCTGCACCCTCTATATCCTTTTTATAATTTGGTGACCAGAATTGTACGCAGTACGCCAAGTGTGGTCTAACCAAGGTTCGATACAAATGTAACATAATCTCGCTATTTTTCAATTCAATCCCTCCAGAAATAAACCCTTGTGTTTTATTTGCTTTTTTATGGCCTTTTTAACCTGTGTCGCTACTTTTAGTGATTTATGTATTTGTATTCCGAGATCCATTTGCTCCTCTGCCCCACCCAGACTCGCAACCTCCAAGTAATAAGTGACCTCATAATTAATATGCAGCTAGTTTGGCAAAATATGTAGAACTTGGATCAAGATCCCTATTGACTGTTTATTACAAAAATATGGCACAAATGTATGTGCGGTGCGTAGGTCTGGTTAAAATTAAGCAAACAATTTTTTAATGAAAGTCAACACTGCCCAGAAAATTATGAGATTTTGAGAAAACAAAACACACTATTCAAACCTGATGCTTTTAGAAACCAGGGCCCTGAAATTTCAGGGTCCCTGGTCTACTGGTGGATATGCAACAGAGTGGGTCAAGCAGCCAGCTGCAGCCAAAGATTATGGGCCCAAATTTGGCCAGGAGTTGCTCCATTTTTTTTGGAGCAACTTAATTTTTCTGGAGTATCTTAAAAATCCCCATTTTGCACATTCAATTTACGCCAGTGTAATGAGTTAGTTAGTAGTTTTTTAGTTTAGTTTTGTTCAAAGGGGGGGCTTTACCAGCCACCTACGCCCCTTTTGGCCACTTAAGCCACTTTGCACAGCTTATAGTTGCTCCAAACTAACTTAGGCCAGTGTATGTGGCCACTTGTGGCCGCACAGAAAACCCTTGTGGAGAGTAAAGAAATCAACCCAAGTAGGTACTTTTTGGCCCGGAAATTCCGATCGAGGTTTTCCCATGGGCAAACTACTGAAAAAAGGAAAAAAAATGCGCACTTACCTGAAGGTGCTGCGCTCGCTCGAACTTCCGATCCTGAGGCCTTCACTCACTACGTATCGGAGCACGTGCACATTGGGACGTCCATATGCTGGAGCTGGAGTCCCATGGCTCTGGGCAGCCAATCAAGGTACAGTATTTTCTCATTCATAATAATGGGAACTCCGTAATTGGAGTTCCCATTATTATGAATGAGAATCCCTCCCAAACACACAAAACATAATAATAAATAGAAAAATGCACTACATATTTAAGATTCATTTAAATTAAAGTTCTTATAAAAAAATATATTTTCCTGACTTTTATAAAAGTTTTTTTAATTATGCCTTAAAATAAACTTATTTTAAGTGGGGAAGGTTTTTAAACAATAAAATATGTTTTTATAATTATTTTAAAATGTTTTTGTGTATTTTTAAATACTTGCGCCTGTAAAAGTAGGCTATACGCCTGCTTTTTCAGGCGCAAGATTTTTGAGGACATTTGCAGGGCAAGATATGCGTAAATATCACAAATCTTGCCGGGCAAGTGTCCTCACTTCCGATATGCGCGAGATCTGTCAAGCCAGAAAGTTGACAGATCGGAAAAGCCAGTTTTCAGCGCATGCGCATTGTGCGCTGAAAATCGGCTTTGCCGATGCCTTCCTGGGTCCGTAGAAACTTCATACGGACCCGGGACATTGGAATTTTAGGGTCAATGACATAACTAAAGAATGTGAATAGGATCAAATAGCTATACAGGACATATGACAAACTTCACAAAGTTAATTTACTATACAGCAGAAGCATTCATGGAAGCTTAAACTATAAAAATAAAAGAAATAAAGAGACAAAACAAATTTACATAATTTTTTCAAAATATCCAAATGCAAAATAGAAGTACCCCCTGCTCGTAATTCTTATATTCTTATTTTCATCAACAGGGTTAAGGAAAGTCTTGAGTAAGCTCATTAAAATTACTGGCTACACAATTATCACCCCGCCCCCGCCACCCCCCCCATCAAAACTCCCCTCCCCCCAAATCAAAACTACCCCCCCCAAATCACAACTCCCCCCCCCAATCAAAACACCCCCACCAATCAACCCCCCCCCAATCAAAACACCCCCCCCCCCGATCAAAACTCCCCCCACCCCCCGGATCAAAACTCTTCCCCCCCCCCACAGCATCAAAACTCTCCTCCGACCGGCCCCCTCCCACCTCCCCCCGTCAAAACTCTCCTCATTAAACAAAGCACAACTATCAATAATATATAAAAAATAAAACTTAAGTCCTACCTTGGCCCGGGAAGTCAGCGGGCCAGCCGGTGCGGGAGGCCACTCGGCCGGGGATAGGTACAGGACTCTCTCCATGACGTGCAGCAGCCCGGCATGCATCGTGAGGCCACTCGGCCTGGGATAGGGGTGGGGCATCGGGTCCCATGCTGCAGAGGAGCTACTGCGCATAAGCAAAACCTCCAGTACGCATACGTTGAGCTGCTGGCACTCTTTTAAGAATAGGGCCCTAGCTCGACCCTCTAATTGAATTGCCACGCCGTGCCGAGCCATGGGAGAGGCCACAGAGTGGCCAGAATCCAGGGATAACTTCTTGGTGCCGTTTTTATCCTAGGAAGTTGGTGCATCTCACGTGAGTGCGCCGAAAAAATGGGTGAGCCAAATTTGGGCCCATTGACTCTCTTGTAAATCACAGGCATTGGGTCATTTCCATAAAGGTACACAACTAGGACACCACATGGGGAGTTTAACCTGTACCAGTTTTAGTCAGGCATTGGTTAACTTAGTAAAAATAGTTCAGCAGTACCTGCATCTCTGCACCTCATCACCACACCTCAGAAAACAGAACAAAAATGAAAGGCAAATAAGTACATTTGGTAAGCCTGAGTCCATCATCCAAATTATTGGTTTATGAATTTGATTATATATATGTGTGTGTATATATATATAATATAGTCTGAATTCCCCGTGGAATAGTGCAGCTTCCCTTAAGGGCTTCCTGGATCACTGTGGGTGGTACACCCCCACCTCAGGGGCACATTTTTCCACTTCAAAGCATCTTTGGATCATGCCAAAATAAAAAGGTATGGTGTTAATAGGACCTTTAAAGGATGTGAGGGGAGCCCACTTTGAAGTAAGGGCGTTTCATATGATTGCGGAGCAAAATTACTGAAAGGCCCTATTGTTTACTGATACAAGTACAGGTTAATTTTTTGTCTTTGAGACAGGATCTATTACTAAATAGCAGCCAAATTTACTTAGGTAGAAACTGACTCGTCTGTCCCATACAATCAGCAGTTACTCAGAGCATAGTGTAGGAAAATAGTGAAACATGATTGTCAAAATATTTAGTCCATAATCTACTACCACTCTGTTTCTTACCTATTCATACTGTAATGTCATTGCGCTAGAGTACGCGGACGACACCTGCGTCTGCTTACATTCTGAGGCTGAACTCCAGGATATAGTCGATGTATTTACTGAGATGTACGAAAGCATGGGCCTGACGCTTAACATCCGTAAGACAAAGGTCCTCCACCAGCCTGTCCTCGCCGTACAGCACTGCCCCCCCAGTCATCAAGATCCACGGCACGGCCCTCAACAACGTGGGTCATTTCCCATACCTCGGGAGCCTCTTATCAACAAAAGCAGACATTGTTGAGGAGATTCAACACCGCCTCCAGTGTGCCAGTGCAGCCTTCGGCCGCCTGAGGAAAAGAGTGCTCGAAGACTAGGCCCTCAAATCTACATACAAGCTCATGGTCTGCAGGGCTGTAGTAATACCTGCCCTCCTGTATGGCTCAGAGGCATGGACCATGTACAGTAGATGCCTCAAGTCGCTGGAGATATATCACCAACCATGTCTCCGCAAGATCCTACAAATCCCCTGGGAGGACAGGCGCACCAACATCAGCGTCCTCGTCCAGGCTAACATCCCCAGCATTGAAGCACTGACCACACTCGATCAACTCCGCTGGGCAGGCCACATAGTTCGCATGCCAGACACGAGACTCCCAAAGCAAGTGCTCTATGTGGAGCTCCTTCACGGAAAACAAGCCAAAGGTGGGCAGCGGAAACGTTACAAGGACACCCTCAAAGCTCCCCTGATAAGGTGCGACATCACCACTGACACCTGGGAGTCCTTGGCCAAAGACTGTCCCAAGTGGAGAAAGTGCATCCGGGAGGGCTCTGAGCATTTCGAGTCTCAACGCCGAGAGCATGCAGAAATAAAGTGCAGGCAGCGGAAAGAGCGTGCGGCAAACCAGTCCCATCCACCCCTTCCCTCAATGACTATCTGTCCCACCTGTGACAGAGTCTGTGGCTCCCGTATTGGACTATTCAGACACCAAAGGACTCACTTCAGGAGTGGAAGCAAGTCTTCCTCAATTCCGAGGGACTGCCTATGATGGTGCACCCTGTTTTGTATAATATCAAAGCTTATTTAATGGATTCACCACGAAAGCTCCTTTTGATGGTATCACTACGATTGTCAGTGGCCCTAGGCAGACTCCAGATGAAACCATTATTGCAACTAAGCAGAATACTGGTACCGGTGACCTGTAGTGAGCGGCTTGCCAATGACAACATGTAGTGAATAAGTTAATCTGATCAATTTTCTAAACTAAAGTACGACATCTTGGCACAATTAACTTGAACGTAATGTAATCTACCAAAGTTTTTTCACACTTAATTTAGGTATGACTGACCCCACCATTAGCTCAATGAATAATGGTACACGTAGTCATGAATTTTGATTTAACCCTATAATGCCTTTTTGCGTTTGCTCTTCAGGGATATTGTAAACAGGCAAGCCTGTGACATTTTCTTATCCAGAACCAAAATGGGTGCATATGAAGGTGGTAAAAAAAATGTTGAGACCTTTCTCTCCTGTAGTAATTAATTCTGCGAGGTTTCATTGGAGTTAGGGCATCATCTGAATCGCTTGACTCTACCAACGCCCCACACTTATAAACCTACCTCATTGTAATTTAACAAATATGTATATTTTAAGATTTTGCTCTCTGGCTTTCTTTAATGTGCCTTAGTAATAACAACTTGCATTTATATAGCACCTTTAATGTCAATGAACAGCCCAAGGTGATTCAAGCAAGTGTAATCAGACAAAAATGGACACCAAGCCAAAGAAGGAGTTATGAGGACGAGGTGACCTAAAGCTTGGTCAAAGTGGTAGGTTTTAAGATGGGTCTTAAAGGAGGAGAGGGAGATGAAAAGGCAAAGAGGTTTAGGGAAGTAATTCCGGAGTTAGGGCCTAGACGGCTGAAGGTACAGCTGCCGATGATGGGGCGAAGGGAAGGGATGCACAAGAGGCCCAAGTCAGTGGAATGGAGAATTCTAGGAGCTTTAGGCCTGAAAGAAGCCATAGAAATAAGGATAGCTGAGGCCATGAAGGGATGCAAACACAAAGAGGAAACTTTTACATTTATGGGGTTGGGGGACCAATAGCCAATGCCGGTCAGTAAGGACAGGGGTGATTAGTGAGCAGGACTTAGCACAGGTTAGGATAAAGACAGCAGAGTTTTGGATAAGCTGAAATTCTTGGAGGGTGAAGAACGGGAGACTGCGATAGTCAAGTGTGGTGGTGACAAGTCATAGGGTTTCAACAGCAGAGAGGCTGAGGAAGGGGTGAGCGATATTGCAGAGGTGGAAGTAAATAGTCTATATGATGGCATATAGTGTTGATAGCGTAGCTCAGGGTCAAATAGGACGCCAATGTTGCGAAAAGTCGAGAGTGGCAGTGATGGGGCTGGAATCTGTGATGTCGAGTTTGTGGTGAGAGCATGATGAGAATGTCTTTGGTCTTCTAATGTTTAGCTGGAGGAAAATGTGGCTCATTCAAGACTGGATATCGGACAAGCAGACTGACAAGATATGCAGTGTGTTGCATACGCGTAAGTAACTGACAAACTGAACCAGGAGAAAAGTAAGTTAAACCTTGTGCTTTATACAATAACCCAAAAAGGAGTCCCAAACCAGCATGAGTACAGCAACTGTGAATAGCTCCCGCAGGGTCCTAATGCCCGTCCAGTGAGCTGTAACAAATAAATAGAGTATGAACACAACACAGTGGAGGGGTTGAGACAGGTGACAGGCAGATGGATGTCATCAACTCACATGTGGAGGCTGGCCCCATATCTTGGGATGGTGTTGCCAAGGGGCAGCCTGTGGCTGAGGTAGAGGAGAGGGGTCCAAAGATAGCTCCTTGGGGGATTCCAGAGGTAAGAGTGCTCAGGTGAGAAGTAAAACCATTGCTGGAGATGTTTGACTATAATTGAATAGGCAAGAGTGGAACCAAGGGAAGGCAGTCGCACTGAATTGGACAACGGAGGCGAGGCTTTACCGGAGGATGGTGTGCTCCACCTTGTCAAAAGCTGCAGGGAGATGGAGGAGAATGAGGACAGCAGATGTCATTTGTGGTTTTATTAGGATTGTTTCAGTGCTATGGCAGTTCAGAAACCTGATTAGAGAGATTGAAACATGGAGTTGATGGAGAGATGGGCAAATTTAGAGTTGACAAAATGTCCAAGGATTTTGGAGAGGAAAGGGAATTTAGAGATGGGGCAGTAGTTTGCAAGGACACAGGGGCCAAGGGTGGCTTTTTGAAAAGGAGGGTGATAATGGTGGTTTTGAAAGAAAGGGGTACAGTGCCTGATGAGAGAAAATCATTTACAATGTTAGCTAGCAACATCTGCTTTGTGGGCAAAATGAGCCTGGAGATGGCATAAAGGGAGATGAGAGTGAAACTGGATAACAAGGCATGTTTAGGGCTGGAGCAGGGTGGGGCTTGCGAGGAGGTTTGGCTTGGTGGGCAAAGAAGTCCATGAGCTCTTCCTTATCATGTTAGTTATGTTTACATTCTTCTTGATTTACCATTTTTTGTACATGTACTTTTTGCCATAGCTCACAGAGCGGGGCCCTGTCGATTTTGCACCTCCGCTAACTCCCCACACCCTCTGGCAAACGCACAGGAACCCAACTTCACCCGCTATATTCTTTAATACACTTGCACTTGAAGGCCAACTATCCAACTGGATAAATCTTTCAACATCAAATGTAAATAACCTTTAAGTTACTTTTACAATTTTGTATAACTTATTTATAACGACTGTAAACCAATTCCTAAAAAGGTTGATTATGTTAGTTGGTGGCACTGCACTCGCTCACCTTCTATTGAGGGCACAACCTGCTTCTTGTGCCATAGAATTGCACAGCTAATTTGGTCATGATTTTAGTGCAAGCAAAGTGACTTTAAGCAGATAGTCACAGAAAGGATTTATAGAGATGAGAAAATCACCTCTGAGTGTTTATTATAAAATACTATATTATAAAAAGGATATTGAGGCACTGGAGAGAGTGTTGAAAGGATTTACAAAGATGATACCAAAACTGCGAGGTTATATCTATTAGGAAAGGATGAACAGGCTGGGCCTCTTTTTTCTTGAAAAGAGAAGGCTGAGGGATGAGCTAATAGAGGTCTTTAAATGATGAAAGGTTTTGATAGAGTGGACACAGCGAGAGTGTTTCCACTTATGGGGGATGAGTAAAACCAGAAGCCATCAATAAAAGATTTAAAAAATGTATCTGTTCACAGGATGTCGCTGGCAAGGTCGACATTCATTGCCTCCCCCTAATTGCCCTCAAGAAGGTGGTGGTGAGCCTTGTGGTGAAGTTACTCCCACTGTGCTGACTGAGCAGTATGGTACAACTGAGTAGCTTGCTAGGCCATTTCAGAGGGCAGTTGAGAGTCAACCACATTGCTGTGGGTCTGGAGTCACATGTAGGCCAGACCGGGTAAGGGTGGCAAGTTTCCTTCCCTAAAGACTATTAGTGAACTGATTGGGCTTTCACAACAGTCCGGTACTTTCATGGTAACCATTACTGATACACTACTAGCTTTATAAAAAAAAATTCCAGATGTATTTAATTAATTAAATTTAAATTCCCCAGCTACCATGGCAGGCTTTGAACTCACATCTCTGGATTATTAGTCCTGTAACATAACCACTACGCTACCATCCCCACAAGATAGGCAGCAAGAAATCAATTTTGCCCAGAGAGTGGTGAAAATGTGGAACTCGCTACGACAGGGAGTGGTTGAAGTGAATAGTACAGATGCATTTAAGGGGAGGCTAGATAAGTATTTGAGGGAGAAGGGAGTAGAGGCTTGTGCTGATAGAGTTAGATGAGGAAGTATGGGAGGAGGCTCAAGCAGAGCATGAATGCCAGCATGGACTGGTTGGGCCGAATGGCCAATATCTGTGCTGTATATTTATATAATTCTATGTTTTAAGCTTGTTACAACTTGTTGCAGTGGTTCAAGAAGACGGCTTACCACCACCTTCTCAAGGGCAATTAGGGATGGGCAATTAGCGATGCCCACATCTTGGAATGAATTAAAAGAAACATGTGATTGGTAAATGAGGTCTGACACAGGGTGGGATCCACAGAGTTGAAGTGTCTCCAAAGTCAGGGCAGCAACTCATGTCCATTCTGCTCTTCATTTTGCTAGGGAAGTAGAGAGCAAGTTTATGCACTCAGTTTGAGATCCATTCACATACACTGTCCCACTGAAGAGCAACTGGATCACAATAAAACAGGGACACTCCAGGTTCACTTCAGAGGGTAGACTTATATGGACAAAGGGAAGAAATAAGAGAAAAGAACAAATACAATTCTCTTCATGACCTAATTATTCTAAAGCGGTATTAACTTCTCAAAGTCCAAGGTAATCTGAAAATAAAAAAACTGTAACAAGCAATAAATGGAAACGGACTTACCTGGCATGGACTGAAATAGGAGGCCTTTTCGAAAGATGAATTGCTGCTGGCTATTAATACCCTGTGAAGAGAACTTGGAGTCCTTGTGCTCTGTCCAGTGTCCAAGAAATGTCCTTGGCCTTAAAACGAATGTCTGGAAATGGCACAGGCTATAAGCCTGGCAGTTAGGGCATAACTGTTTCTGCCGGTGCCCTCCAATACTGAACATGTTAGAGTCGGGAGTGAGTGGGAGGGTACCCTAGGGACTGACAAGCACCAATGTTCCTATAGGTGCATCTTTGGGACCTGCCAGCCACATTGATGAAAACTCTAGCACCTGTTGTCATCAGTGGAGGGGACGGGGGGGAGGAGGGAGCGGCAGTGCCCGCTTCACCATCTGGAGAAACAATTTTTGTTCCCCCTTTTGTAATCAGGGACCTAATCCATTTTCCAGTCCTAGATGCCCTGGTGGGGTCCTCTTGTGCCTTTTTGGAGCCTGCTAGACCTCATCCTCATTGGGCCCCATTGATGTCAGAGAGTGGCAACTCCTATTGTAGGGAGCCCCTGCCTCCTCTGATACAGAGGACTATGGGTGAGGCGATCTGACCTAGATAAGGCTGCCTGGAAACTCCCAGCACATTGTATTCTGCCAGAATTGTGGCAGGACTGCACTGAGAAGCCTGTGCAATTCCAGGGCCTCTGCTCTAGTTAATTACTTTAAGTTGATTGGCCAAGTTTATTGAAGATAGTTCCGCTCAACTGAGGCTTTACCCACGACAGTGTGATAATAAAAGTGTGATGTATTGGATTCAATTACTGGAATTGATCTTGGATGAGAAATATCTGTGCAGACTTCATAAAATTGGATTAAGAAATAAATTACTAAAATAAATATGGAGCCAACATGTGAAACTCTTTAAGATGTGATTGAATAGAAATACAACTGAGGATAAGATGAATGACAGACAACCATTGGTTTCATCTTTCATTCATTCAGCCGATTCTTAATTTGGCCATAAAACATACAAGTGCATATGTTGACTTCTCAAATGCTCACTTTGTTCCTAGCAATTACCCTACTACTAACATTAACCTCACTGGCCTGTAGTTAAAAGGCTTGTCCCTTGCTACTTTTTTGTAAAAAGTGTAGCATTTGCTAGCTTAGTCATTTGGTATTATCCCATATCTGGTGACCTTTGGAAGATTATGGGGGAGAAATTGAGCTGTGTAGCTACGCGAGCCCCTAATGGTGGAAAATGGCGTCCAAGATGCTCGCGCGCACACTTCCGGAAATGTGTCGGACACCATCTTAGTAAAGAGGTTTACAGCTGTCGGCGGCATGCTGAGCAGGCAGATTATGACATCAATCAGTGTGCAATGCTGATTTGATGCCAGCGCTGCCATTTTCGACGCCACGCTCCAGTCTCCAGTCTTAACTTTGCACAGCTGAACACGATGTTAAACGGCATTGAGTATTTAAAGGGATCATAAACTACTTGCCGGTTAGATGTTGAATGATTTCTTCTGACTGCTGGTGCAATTGTCCGTGTTTCTGGAGCTTTCCTATACTTGCCTAATATTTGAATAGTCTACAGGGAATGGTCTAACTAGTTCTAAAGTACTTTTTTATTGATTTAAAAGCTTGTACTGAAACAAGTTGCTTCCAGACATGGTCTCCCTCTTAGAATTGAGCATGACTGGGAGAATGAAGAGAGGCCACGCAGAGCAGGACAAGCTTCTAGAAGAGGGAGGAGGAGAAGAAGGAGAAGGACTCTCAGCAGGAGGCCATATCTGAGGGCCAGATCTGAGGGTCTTTAGAGAGCAAGGGGCCAAAATTCACCGTCCCAAAGGAATGGCTACCGTGGAATTTGAGCGGGCAGATGATTTTCCAACATTCCATTGACTCTGGATCAGTTCCTATCGAGTGGAGGGTAGCCAATGTAACCCCACTTTTTAAAAAAGGAGGGAGAGAGAAAACAGGGAATTATAGACCGGTCAGCCTGACCTCAGTAGTGGGTAAGATGATGGAATCAATTATTAATGATGTCATAGCGCATTTGGAAAGAGGTGACATGATAGGTCCAAGTCAGCATGGATTTGTGAAAGGGAAATCATGCTTGACAAATCTTCTGGAATTTTTTGAGGATGTTTCCAGTAGAGTGGACAAGGGAGAACCAGTTGATGTGGTATATTTGGACTTTCAGAAGGCTTTCGACAAGGTCCCAAACAAGAGATTAATGTGCAAAGTTAAAGCACATGGGATTGGGGGTAGTGTGCTGACATGGATTGAGAACTGGTTGTCAGACAGGAAGCAAAGAGTAGGAGTTAATGGGTACTTTTCAGAATGGCAGGCGGTGACTAGTGGGGTACCGCAAGATTCTGTGCTGGGGCCCCAGCTGTTTACACTGTACATTAATGATTTAGACGAGGGGATTAAATGTAGTATCTCCAAATTTGTGGATGACACTAAGTTAGGTGGCAGTGTGAGCTGCGAGGAGGATGCTATGAGGCTGCAGAGCGACTTTGGATAGGTTAGGTGAGTGGGTAAATGCAGATGAAGTATAATGTGGATAAATGTGAGGTTATCCACTTTGGTGGTAAAAACAGAGAGACAGACTATTATCTGAATGGTGACAGATTAGGAAAAGGGGAGGTGCAACGAGACCTGGCTGTCATGGTACATCAGTCATTGAAGGTTGGCATGCAGGTCCAGCAGGCGGTTAAGAAAGCAAATGGCATGTTGGCCTTCATAGCGAGGGGATTTGAGTACAGGGGCAGGGAGGTGTTGTTACAATTGTACAGGGCCTTGGTGAGGCCACACCTGGAGTATTGTGTACAGTTTTGGTCTCCTAACCCGAGGAAGGACATTCTTGCTATTGAGGGAGTGCAGCGAAGGTTCACCAGACTGATTCCCGGGATGGCGGGACTGACCTATCAAGAAAGACTGGATCAACTGGGCTTGTATTCACTGGAGTTCAGAAGAATGAGAGGGGACCTCATAAAAACGTTTAAAATTCTGATGGGTTTAGACAGGTTAGATGCAGGAAGAATGCTCCCAATGTTGGGGAAGTCCAGAACCAGAGGTCACAGTCGAAGGATAAGGGGTAAGCCATTTAGGACCGAGATGAGGAGAAACTTCTTCACCCAGAGAGTGGTGAACCTGTGGAATTCTCTACCACAGAAAGTAGTTGAGGCCAATTCACTAAATATATTCAAAAAGGAGTTAGATGAAGTCCTTACTACTAGGGGGGTCAAGGGGTATGGCGAGAAAGCAGGAATGAGGTACTGAAGTTGCATGTTCAGCCATGAACTCATTGAATGGCGGTGCAGGCTAGAAGGGCCGAATGGCCTACTCCTGCACCTATTTTCTATGTTTCTATGTTTCTATGTTTTCCATCCCTGAGCCATATTCAGTTCGGGGGGGATTTGAGCGGTGTGCATTTCCGCCAGAAACGGCGGGGTGAAGCCGCTGTAAAGGAGACTTTCCAGCGGAGAGCTCTGCAGCGTGTGGGCTGCTGGGAAGCCACCAGGACCGGGATTTTCAGCTGCAAAAAGGTAAGCCTTTTACCAGCGGTGCTCCCGCGAGGTATTTGAGTCGGCGCTCGAACGGGACACCGTTGGAGTATTGCCACGATCGAGGCCGTTTGGTAGGGAAATCGTTTTATTAAGTTTAGTATTTTTATTTAAGATTACAGCATCCACTGTATTTATTTTTTAATAGTTTTATTAATTATTAGTGACTTTATTGAAGATTACAGTATCCACTGTATTTATCTTTTAATAGTTTTATTAATTGTTTTGGCTCCATTAAACCTGCTGAGTGCTGCTCAGAGGTTTGCACATACCCCTGTACTTTTGTACAACTTTCAGGTCTGACTCTTTAGTGGAGGCCTGTGGGCTGCAGAGACCTGCTTGGCAGGGTTAACCCTGAGGAGGGCGGGAGTGTTGGGAGGGCGACACCTGGTACACCTGGTCAGAAGCAGGGCAGCACGCAGGAGAAGGTATCGATGTCAGCACCGTGCAGACAGGCAGCGGGCAAGGGAGGCAGCAGCCATGATTCGTTCATTCTGCGCCAGACCAGTGTGCCCGCCATCTTCACCGGCCCGAAGCAGGATTGCAGTTGGCTGCTTGGGGACAAGGGATATCCCCTGTCCACTTGGCTGCTCTCTCCTCTGCGGAACCCCAGGACAGCGCCAGAGCATGCATACAATGACACTCATTGTGCCACCAAGTGCATCATCGAGCAGTGCGTAGACATCCTCAAGCAGAGCTTCTGGTGCCTGGACTGCTCTGGTGGCACTGTTCAGTACTCTCCTCAACCGGTCTCCATAATCGTCGTAGTCTGCTGCATGCTTCACAACCTGCTCATCATGAGGTGACAGCTACTGGAGGTCAAGCCAGCAGTACCACTTGAGGAGGAGGAGGAAGAGGAGGAGGAGGAGGAGGCGGAGGAGGATCCCTGTCGCCCCAGAGTTAGGAGGCGTCGATCCATCGCCACCCTGATAGGGTCGGGTGCAGACTGGTCAGCACCCTCCTGGGAGGGTGTGTCCTCACATATATGGAGCTGCCTGGCACCTCCCCTGCAATCTCCCTCCATGCATTATGTACTGCCTGTCTGCCAGGTCTCCCCACGTCAGGAAACAGTATTCTTCTTCTGTCCTCCACACCATCCATCAGTGTCTCTAGCTCCATATCAGTGAACCCGTTGGTTCTCCTTGCACCTCTTACACCAGCCATCCTTCTAACCTCCTTCCACCCTCAGGGCCTTGCTGCAAACCCAGGCCTTTAAAAAGGCCAGGGATCAGCTGGCTCATTAGAACCCTTACCTGCATGCTGAATTTCTCAGTGGTGATAATGCTCAAATTAAGACAGCCACACCGCTGAAAAATCCACTTTGGAAGGGTTCATTAGCACTGGAACTCATTTGTTCACTTTTGGAACTGAATATGGGGTGGCCTAGCCACGAAAACATTTCGGCATTAATGGCCACAAAAAGGTCGGGGGAGCATCAGCTTTCCAGCAGTGCTGAATTTCGGGCCCCAATTCTCTTACCTCAACTTCAGCAAGGATCAATGCATGAGACATCTTTTCTTCACTGAAGAGGTCATAACTGAAATCTGCCAATTGCTGCAGCCATAACTGCAACCACAAAGTAGGGTAAGGGCAGCATTGCCTGTGGCTGTCAAGATGACCAGGCTGTTGCTGGATATTTTGAGCAAAATCTCGCAGTTTTCAGTGCACTGCTGCATAAGGGAGGTCACTGAGGCTCTCTATATACAGAGCGAGACAGCTTTAGCACATTCCCTCTTGCCAGAAACAAGCAGGCAGAGCAGGCACGAGGGTTTGCAGGATTAGAGGCTTCCCCATGGCGCAGGGTGTCATTGCCTTGCATACACCTCATCAGAATTCGGCTATTTTCATGACCCGAAAGGGATTCCACTCCCTCAATGTGCAACTGGTGTGTGACAACAGGCAACACATCATGCAAGTGAATGCCCTTTACCCTGGCAGTAGTCACAATTCCTTCAGTCTGCGGCAGTCTTCTGTGACAGCTGTACTTTACTCACCACGGCAAGTCAAAGGCTGGCTACTAGCCGACCAGGGTTATCCACTCCTGAAATGGCTCACGGTTCCAGTCCGGAATCCACACACACATGCACAGCAGGCCTACAACAAGAGCTGTGCAGAGCACACCCATCAGCATCCTCAAGGAAAACATCTGCTGCACTGCAGTACTCAGCTGAGCGGGTCTCAAGATTTGTGGCAGTGTGCTGCACAACCTGGTCTTTGAGGGAATAGCCCTTCCCACCACCTATCAGACAAGAAGCTGAGGGGCAGGACCACAAGGAAAAGGAGGAGGAGGAAGTAGAGGAGGAAGTAGAGGAGGAGGAGGTGCAACAGGAAGTGGAGGAACAGCAAAAGGAAGGGAGGCTACAACATAGACAGCCCTTTTCTGCCTGGGCTCTACGTGATCAAATAATTCATGAGCAGTACCAGTAACCTCAACCACACCTCCCCATTTATCAATAGTCCAACACTCCTTACCTTTCCTCTATCACTGACCATCACATCATCCTGTATCATGGTGGGTTCCACAGGTGTGCTGATGGCAGCGACTACACGTTCCCTGTTGGAAAGGATGGGCTCCATGGTCTGCGCAAAGCTCTGTGCAAAGTTGGTGCTGGACTCCTCCACGCTCCTTGAAATTGAGCGCAGGCTTTTTGGCAGGTTTTCCAGTGTACCAAACATTTGTTTATGTACACTCATCAGCCTTCTTCCGTAGCAGTGCCCATCAAAGTCCTCATCTGACTCCTCTGCAGCAGAACTCGTGTGCAACCTCGACGAGCTGGCACTTGCACTATCCTTTCCTCCTGCCCTGGCTCCTGCGCACTTGTGACCGGTGTCTCACCATGTGAAGATCGCGCTTGTATCCTAGCCTCTAAAATACATACAGTGTCAATGTCTGAGTTGATGGCTGTGAGTATAAGATGGAGTGATGGTATCATCTTCATTGCCTTCTTCCTCTTCCTCCACTGACTGGGATGGTTTTAGTCCTTGGGTATCCAAAATGAAAAAAAGGACAAGGGATGGATTGTGATGATGGGACGAAGTAAGAGTGTGTGCTTACTCCATCTGCAGCTTCTAAGTCAGAAGAGATTGTGGGATGAGAGAAGGAGGATTAGGTATGCAGATACCATCAGCCCTTTCCATGTTAGCCAAAACTGTCTCCTCCATGGAGGTTACATGCACGGGCACTTGTCCTCCTCCATTTATTTCCTGCTGCCTGGTGTTAGGCGCCACCTTCTTCTGCAAGAAAGAGGGAAGTGTGTCAGTGAGTGTCCTGCAATATGTTTGGGTGGTGTGGCTGTCATGGTTGAATAGCTGCAAGAGTGTGCGAGCTGTGAGTTGTGGGTCCGAGGCTTCTAACTGTACTAAGTATGTGAGGATCAGGTAAAGCATTTGGATTGAAGGGTTGAGTATTGATTGATAGAAATTGTTGGTAGGTGGATGATGGGGGTGTAGTGAATTGAGCAGTGGATGAGACTAATGGTGCAGTTGATTGGATATGCCATTTAATGATGAACTCACTCACCTTGACAACTCTTGTCAGATCGTTAAACATCTTCCTGCACTGAGTCCATGTTCTCAGAGCAATACTCCTGCACTGATATCTACCACTCCTTGTTCTCAGTGCCTCCTGAACATATCTTTGAAGGGCCTCCTACCCCTCTGTGGATAAGACATTTCTCCTTCTTTCCACCTCTTCTACCAAGAATTACAGTGCATTTTCTGCAAGTCTTGGTGCTCGTTCTCACGGATGCTCAGCCATTGCTGAAAGTATCACAGCCCGGATTGCCCTTCGATAAAAATTCCAACCACCTCTGGCAGCCACAAGGCATCTCCCATTTAGGAGGTGCAGGCTGCCTTTAAGTAGCACCAGCCATATCGGGCCCCCTGCTGATGACTGCAGCCAATGAACAGTGCGGGCAGCACTGGCTGCATGCAGAAATCAATTAAAAGAGCAGGCTGTACCAATTTAACGGCCGCCTGCAATACAATGAATATTGTTATTGTTAATCGCATATGCCTGTTTTTGGGGATTGGCCAATTTCTCCCCCTATAACTAATGCATGCATAATTTTCTTGCTTATTTCTTTCAGACCGTCTAGTGGGATATAAACTAGGCATGGATATCCATCTGCCTTCAATCTCATTATTTTATCCATTACAATTTTTCTCTTCATATTAATCAATGAAAATTTCTCATCTTCACTAAACTGTTGTCTTCAATAGATGTCTGGCATTATATCTTCCTTCTACACAGTGAAGACCAAGAAAAATATTGGCCTTGAATTTGCGGCCCCTGTGGGTGCGTACGAAGTGCGCACACGTCCGTAGGGACCCCGCAAGTTCCGGGTTTAGGTATGCGAAGTGCATACCCCTTATCCCGGAACTTGCAATCTGTGAAGAATTCTCATGATAGATCGCATGCATCGGGAAGTAAAGGGCCTTCCTGGGCAGAGCGTTGGGCTATTTGCCCAACTTCTGCCCAGCGACTGCCCCTTGAAATTCTTATGACTGGTAAAAGCAGGCATGCGCCAGCGAGAAGCCTCCAACCGCAATTTCTAGGCCAATAATTTCGTACTTCACTTATGCCCTCATCGTCTATGATTGTCGCACCTAAATCTATTTTAATGGGCCCATCTCTTTCATTCCAAATCTTTTTTAATACCTTTCCTATTACCATTCATACTATCAGAAGGTCTCATTTTGCCTATTTTACTACCTTCTGGATCGTTTTGTTGTTGTTTGATCATTTGTTCCATTTTTGCTGCTATTCTTTGCCCTGATGGAAATCACTTCCTTTTATTTAATATTAGTCCTCAGAAATCTCATAGGCTATGCTTGCATCACCCCAAAAGTATCTGTTTTGCCTTTCAAGGCTTTATAGTTGTTTTGACATCTACCAATTACCTTCTTGAATAGATTCCATTGTTGGAACATAGACTTAGCAATTAATAAGTTCTCCCAGTCTATTCCACTCAATTTCTTTCTCAACCCTTCAGCATTAGCCTGGTTTAAATCCAACACCTTTCTCTGTGAACCTCCTTTCTCCCTTTCAAGCCTTATTGAGAATTCAATGATATTATGGGCACTGTTCCTAAGATGCTCCCTTATTACCAGATTGCCAACTATTTCTGGTTTGTTACTCATAACTAAATATAGTATCACCTGGTCCCTTGTCAGGGAAAAAAGACATGTTGCTTTTGGAACTATTTTGAATACTATTCCCATTCCGATTTGTATTAACCTTTCTCTCCCAATCTAAGTGCCAGCTTACATCTCCCATTATTACCACACTTTTCTTCTGACCGCTCCCTGATTTGCAGATACATACATTCCTCTGCTAAGTTATCACAACTAGGATGTCTATAAAATACTCCCACGTCCTTCCCTGTTCCGTAGCTCTGTCCGTTCTGAATCCATCTACTGATTACAAATATTTAGCTCTCACTTTTCTATTTCTATGGCATCATCTTTTATTAATATTGTTATACCCCCATTTTTTATTAATTCCCTATCCTTTCTAAAAATCCTACAAATGGCATGTTTCTCTCCTAATATGCTATCACTTCATATCCCTGTACCGCTTTGATGCTCCTAGTCCCATTGCTTTATTTGTAATTGTCCGAGCATTTGAGCAAAGACATCTTCTTTGATTGACTGCTTTCCCCTCGCCCTTTAGTTTCCTTGTCTCCGTTAGTTTACCATCTCGCTTAACTTCAGCAAAACATTATCATCTCTGCTACTACTAACCCATCTTTTCCCCCCAAAACTATTTGAAAATGTTGATTTGTCCCTCCTCTGCCGTGTTAGCTTAGATCATGCCTACTGGCCTATTTAAGGTTACTGCAAAGGATACTGGCGTTGCTTTGGTTTAGGTGAAGCCCGTCCCGCTTGTGCAGCTTGTCCCTGCCCCTTAAGAGCTCCCTATCTCTGCACGAGCGAAATTAGCTTCTGTCTGCACCGAAAGAATACCACAGAAATTCAAGTTGTTGTTTTCAGGTGTGCAGTGATTTAAAACCTACTGTAATAATATAGAAATCATGTTCTCCTGTTATTATACTGCCTGCACCAGTACAGCACGAGTATATTGCAGTGTGAGTGTGCAGTTACACTAATCACATGTCAGTTCAGACACACTCACATACATTAAAAGATACAATTTACTGACCGCCTGTACAAAACTGGTGTGATTGGCAGTTAGAAAACGGAGCGATATCCTCCTGTAATGCAAAACTTTGTTTTTAAAACGGGACCGGAAGAAAAATCCTGGATGGCACCAGTGCCTAGGGTGAAGTACGATGACAATTTGATTCGGAACAAAAGGTTTCTTTGATTACTAAGCTCAATTCATATTCTTTCTGGTCAATCAGTGCTCTTAATACAGTCATCAAGTTCACCTCGATAATAGTTTGTCTGCAGGGTGTTTACAGTTGGCACATTGATGTAAAAACAAGAACCATTGTGACAGCTGTGAGATGGCACCTTTACACCGATCAAACATGGAAAAACAAGCACACGTACATCACTGAGAAAGAAACTGGCAGCATTTCAGCAATACCTTAGTTCTGGACCCTCAGGGCACCTTGGCACATTTGATCATGTATACCCTGAAATAATTTGTTGTATTGGACTATACTTTGAGTTATTCCTGTAAAATCCAGCACAAGTGCTGATGACATCTTGTCACTTTGGCAAAGCTATTATTTTGTTCCACTTGTCATTAGAAATGAATATTTGTAAAACATATTTCTATAGAATGTTTTTTTTTCTGACCAATTAAAACGCAGTACCTCTATATGCTCTTTATAAAAAGAATTTCTAAGTTCCTGCAACAATCCGTGTGCAGCATTGCCCATACCAAACAATCACAGGCAGGAAATGCACCACAACTAGAAATTATGGAGAAGGATATGAATTTAACCTTTGAACAACTGCGCAAAATGCAGCTTTATTGGTACAAGAGGACTTGTGCCTTGTCTCGGATATGGACCAAAGCTCTGATCTAATCCCCCCCCCCTCCCCCGCACCCCCCCACCCCCCGCCATGTCCGATGAAAACAGAACATGCAGAGCTTTAAAATATCAACAGCGCTGCAGTTGCCGGAGCGATGCTGCACATGTGCCCTGTGCCATTTTAATATCCGTGTTTCAAGTAGCGGGCGAGGCCTTCGTGCTTGGCAGGTGAGGGCCTCTCTGAACATTCGAGGTCTGATTCAGACCCCGACTATATTTCAACCGGCAACAGTGCCTGGTACTGGCTTCACCGGGGAATCCCGGCACTGCAGCTCGTCAGGCCCTGTGGAGGGCCGCAATGGTAACGTTATTTCAGTTGTTAACGATTTTTGTTCAGTGCCGAGTGGAACAGGAGAATCCGTAGACCTCCCCTGCGATCATATGGTACATCCCCTACCACCCACCTATCTTGCCAAGGACCATTCCTGATCGACCCTGGTTGTGGCCTCCTCCCACACTCGCCCTACTCCCTCCCTCTGGCCTGACATCATTGATACTGAGTCCGAGTGGGCCTGGTCTATTTAATTGAGGCCTGGCAGTTAAAATGATCTGGGCCTCATGTTGGTGAGCCGGGCCGAGCATCAAGATCACGCCGTTGACATCATACAGTGTCAGCTGTGGCTCAGTGGGCAGCACACTCGCCTCTGAGTCAGAAGGTTGTGGGTTCAGCTCTCACTCCAGGGACTTGAGCATATAAATCTAGGCTGACACTCCAGTGCAGTGCTGAGGGAATGCTGCACTGTCGGAGGTGCCGTCTTTCGGAGCTTACTTATGCACAAATTGGTGCCGTGTTTCCTACATTACAACAGTGACTACACTTCCAAAATACTTCATTGGCTGTAAAGTGCTTTGAGACGTCCGGTGGTCGTGAAAGGCGCTATATAAATTCAAGTCTTTCTTTCTTATGCTCGCCTCCAGTTAAAATCGGGGCTTAAAATTGAGAATGGCAACAGTGCCTGAGGCATTTTTACTCCTCAAGTCATTGTCGGACTATAAAAATAATGCCTTGACTGTGCAGCAGAGTGTTCCAGACAATATTGCCACATACCAATACTCTTAGATAAATTAGGAGCTGAAGTTGCAGTCTACTTTTTCTCTGCATACAAATATATAGTTCAGTAAAATTTGGTATCTATTTCAAGCCTGAAAATAAATGATTTATGCTTCTGTATAAGTTGGGTGAAATAAAATCTACTTCTGTGTCAGTAAGGGAAAAATTAAGGGCCATAAATCTTTGATTATAAGAAACATATTTAACTTAGTTCAAAATAATAATAATGTGGCTAGTGATAAGGCAGGAACAGTCAAGTCAGTGTGGCAATTGGCTTGAATCTATGCTGTTTCATGCTCTTATAGGTGATCGAGTGTGGCTCTTTAAATAGCAATGGGTTGCATTTCAAAACACCCATGTTAGCCGTAGCAACTGGCCACTGAATCTGCTGTCTCTTGAATTGGATTGACAGGATATATACTAATTCTCCTAGATAATTCCACAGATAAAACAAAAAGACCCAGGGATATCTAACAGATGAGTTGGTGGATAAAGAGATAAGCATACAACGAGTGAGAGGAAGGATTATGAGTCATAAAAAAAGAAAAGGCTGGAAATTCACTTCAAGTCCACCTAAAAGTAGGTTAACGTTTCAGGAAGAAACCCTTCATCAGGATACAGATTGTCAGCTGTGTTTTAGACACCATCAATTCGAATGAAATCTCCCTGTTAATTTTGAATATATAGTAAAAATATCTAGTGGAAGTTGAATTTCAAGCTTCAAATTAACTACTGTGTGTTTATGACATTGGTAATGAACAATCTTTAACAGCACTCGCAAAAGATTAGTCAGGTTGTTGCTCTCTGTTCTTTGTTAACGTTAATCAGGTAGCACCAGGACAGAGTTGCAGTTGTTTAGTACCGGAATAATTTTACAGTGGTGTAGGAGGATCGCAGAGCATCAAATTTTAATTTGGTACAGTGTCTAAAATGGTCTTTAGTGGGATCTGATTTTAAGCATATTATTTTACATTGCAATGACTGGATACATAAGGAATATTAAAGATAGGTTGTTTGAGAGTCTCTAATGCTTGAGAAAAGATGTTAAATAACCTCCACTTAATCCCTATTTGAGAAAATAATTAATATTTTAATAGCCGTTTGACTGTTTCATTTGTCATGTTTCATATTATTTAAAAAAATTCACTCAACAAGTAATTACAATTTAATGTGAGTTTTTCTCAGGAATCTCTGACCTGCACTGTACTTGCTGCTAATTATGTAATCATAGTCTCAATTGCATTTTCAGCGATAATTGAAGGTTTGTTGCAACAAAGTGTAGCGGAATATAGTGAATTAGCTTTGAGGGAGTTACCATATCAACCAGCATCTGGTTTCATTTTCAGCAGCTGGCTAGCTATTAGCCAAGCCATCTTTCCCAACAAGTTTGAATGATTCTCAAAATATCATTATAGGTGAGGTTTCCCTTCTCACTCACCTTATTGAGGAACTTAAGGCTAATGATGGAGCGAGTTCCTTCCAAGTTATTTTTTTTGCTAAAGATCTTGTACTAATCTCAGTGGCAAAGTTCTTTATGATCTACTCAAGGATTCTGGATGTATCTCTTAGAAATCGGTTAAATAAGCAAGGCATTGTCCTGGCCATTACTGTGCTTTCTTCAGGTGGTTAATTTCCAATCACCGTCAGATTGATTTAGAAGTACAGGAGATGCTCAGGGTGATCTGCCTTCTGGACTGCTGTGAGATAAAAGAGCAGGCGCAGAAAGAGCCAATAATATATCCAGCACGGTCTTAAATAGGAGTCATGACTGAAAAATTGCTAAACTCTTCAGATTCAAAAGCAAAGCAGGAGAAATTGCGGTGGTTTGCTCCTCCTGTTTTCGCCTGGGGGCTGCACCACTAACACTTCCACTAAGTTCCATGGGAGTTTAGCAGAGGCAGTAACCGGTAGCATCCTGCTATGCAAGCACTGCACCCCCCGGTCATTAAAATCCACGGTGTGGCCTTGGACAACGTGGACCACTTTCCATACCTCGGCAGCCTACTATCAGCAAGGGCAAACATCGACGATGAGGTCCAACACCGCCTCCAGTGCGCCAGCGCAACCTTCGGTCGTCTGAGGAAGAGAGTGTTTGAAGACCAGGCCCTCAAATAAGAACATAAGAACATAAGAATTAGGAACAGGAGTAGGCTATCTAGCCCCTCGAGCCTGCTCCGCCATTCAACAAGATCATGGCTGATCTGGCCGTGGACTCAGCTCCACTTACCCGCCCTCTCCCCGTAACCCTTAATTCCCTTATTGGTTAAAAATCTATCTATCTGTGACTTGAATACAGTCAATGAGCTAGCCTCAACTGCTTCCTTAGGAAGAGAATTCCACAGATTCACAACCTTCTGGGAGAAGAAATTCCTTCTCAACTCGGTTTTAAATTGGCTCCCCCGTATTTTGAGGCTGTGCCCCCTAGTTTTAGTCTCCCCGACCAGTGGAAACAACCTCTCTGCCTCTATCTTGTCTATCCCTTTCATTATTTTAAATGTTTCTATGAGATCACCCCTCATCCTTCTGAACTCCAACGAGTAAAGATCCAGTCTACTCAATCTATCATCATAAGGTAGCCCTCTCATCTCCGGAATCAGCCTAGTGAATCGTCTCTCTACCCCCTCCAAAGCTAGTATATCCTTCCTTAAGTAAGGTGACCAAAACTGCACGCAGTACTCCAAGTGCGGCCTCACCAATACCCGATACAGTTGCAGCAGGACCTCCCTGCTTTTGTACTCCATCCCTCTCGCAATGAAGGCCAACATTCCATTTGCCTTCCTGATTACCTGCTGCACCTGCAAACTGACTTTTTGGGATTCATGCACAAGGACCCCCAGGTCCCTCTGCACCGCAGCATGTTGTAATTTCTCCCCATTCAAATAATATTCCCTTTTACTGTTTTTTTTTCCAAGGTGGATGACCTCACATTTTCCGACATTGTATTCCATCTGCCAAACCTTAGCCCATTCGCTTACCCTATCTAAATCTTTTTGCAGCCTCTCTGTGTCCTCTACACAACCCGCTTTCCCACTAATCTTAGTGTCATCTGCAAATTTTGTTACACTACACTCTGACCCCTCTTCCAGATCATCTATGTATATTGTAAACAGTCGTAGTCCCAGCACCGATCCCTGTGGCACACCACTAACCACCGATTTCCAACCCGAAAAGGACCCATTTATCCCGACTCTCTGCTTTCTGTTCGCCAGCCAATTCTCGATCCATGCTAATACATTTCCTCTGACTCCACGTACCTTTATCTTCTGCAGTAACCTTTTGTGTGGCACCTTATCGAATGCCTTTTGGAAATCTAAATACACCACATCCATCGGTACACCTCTATCCACCATGCTCGTTAGATCCTCAAAGAATTCCAGTAAATTAGTTAAACATGATTTCCCTTTCATGAATCCATGTTGCGTCTGCTTGATTGCACTATTCCTATCTAGATGTCCCGCTATTTCTTCCTTAATGATAGCTTCAAGCATTTTCCTCACTACAGATGTGAAACTAACCGGCCTATAGTTACCTGCCTTTTGTCTGCCCCCCTTTTTAAACAGAGGCGTTACATTAGCTGCTTTCCAATCTGCTGGTACCTCCCCAGAGTCCAGAGAATTTTGGTAGATTATAACGAATGCATCTGCTATAACTTCCGCCATCTCTTTTAATATCCTGGGATGCATTTCATCCGGACCAGGGGACTTGTCTACCTTGAGTCCCATTAGCCTGTCCAGCACTACCCCACCTAGTGATAGTGATTATCTCAAGGTCCTCCCTTCCCACATTCCCATGACCAGCAATTTCTGGCATGGTTTTTGTGTTTTCCACTGTGAAGACCGAAGCAAAATAATTGTTTAAGGTCTCAGCCATTTCCACATTTCCCATTATTAAATCCCCCTTCTCATCTTCTAAGGGACCAACATTTACTTTAGTCACTCTTTTCCGTTTTATATATCGGTAAAAGCTTTTACTATCTGTTTTTATGTTTTGCGCAAGTTTACTTTCGTAATCCATCTTTCCTTTCTTTATTGCTTTCTTAGTCATTCTTTGTCGTTTAAAATTTTCCCAATCTTCTATTTTCCCACTAACCTTGGCCACCTTATACGCATTGGTTTTTAATTTGATACTCTCCTTTATTTCCTTGGTTATCCACGGCTGGTTATCCCTTCTCTTACCGCCCTGCTTTTTCACTGGAATATATTTTTGTTGAGCACTATGAAAGAGCTCCTTAAAAATCCTCCACTGTTCCTCAATCGTGCCACCGTTTAGTCTGTATTTCCAGTCTACTTTAGCCAACTCTGCCCTCATCCCACTGTAGTCCCCTTTGTTTAAGCATAGTACGCTCGTTTGAGACACTACTTCCTCACCCTCAATCTGTATTACAAATTCAACCATACTGTGATCACTCATTCTGAGAGGATCTTTTACTTGGAGATCGTTTATTATTCCTGTCTTATTACACAGGACCAGATCTAAGATAGCTTGCTCCCTTGTAGGTTCTGTAACATACTGTTCTAAGAAACAATCCCGTATGCATTCTATGAATTCCTCCTCAAGGCTATCCCGTGCGATTTGATTTGACCAATCGATATGTAGGTTAAAATCCCCCATGATTACTGCCGTTCCTTTTTACATGCCTCCATTATTCCCTTGATTATTGCCCACCCCACCATGAAGTTATTATGTGGGGGCCTATAAACTACGTCCACCAGTGACTTTTTCCCCTTACTATCTCTAATCTCCACCCACAATGATTCAACATTTTGTTCATTAGAGCCAATATCATCTCTCACAACTGCCCTGATATCATCCTTTATTAACAGAGCTACCCACCTCCTTTCCCTTCTTGTCTATCTTTCCGAATTGTCAGATACCCCTGTATGTTTAATTCCCAGTCTTGGCCCCCCTGCAACCACGTTTCTGTAATGGCCACCAAATCATACCCATTTGTAATGATTTGTGCCGTCAACTCATTTACTTTATTTCGAATGCTGCAAGCGTTTAGGTAGAGTGTTTTAATACTAGTTTTTAAACCATGATTTTTAGTTTTGACCCCTCCTGCAGCCCCTTTATATTCATACATATTGTCCCTTCCTATCACTTTGTGGTTTACACTTACCCCAGTGCTACTCTGCTCTGTTGCCTCCTGCCTTTTGCATTCTTTCTTGGGGTCCTGTCCATCTGAGCTCTCACCCACTCTAACTAGCTCAGAGCCCTCTCCTGGGTTCCGAATACTCCTTGCATTGAGGCACCGAGTTTTTATGCTTGCCTTTTTATTACGCTTTGACCATTTAGAATTTTGCTGCACAGTGGCCCTTTTTGTTTTTTGCCTTGGGGTTCTCTGCCCTCCACTTTTACTCATCTCCTTTCTGTCTTTTGCTTTTGTCTCCATTTTGTTTCCCTCTGTCTCCCTGCATTGGTTCCCATCCCCCTGACATATTAGTTTAACTCCTCCCCAACAGCACGAGCAAACACTCCCCCTTGGATATTGATTCCGGTCCTGCCTAGGTGCAGACCGTCCGGTTTGTACTGGTCCCACCTCCCCCAGAACCAGTTCCAATGCCCCAGGAATTTGAATCCCTCCCTGCTGCACCACTACTCAAGCCACATATTCATCTGAGCTATCCTGCGATTCCTACTCTGACTAGCATGTGGCACTGGTAGCAATCCTGAGATTACTACTTTGGAGGTCCTACGTTTTAATTTAGCTCCTAGCTCCTTAAATTCGTCTCGTAGGACCTCATCCCTATTTTTACCTATATCGTTGGTACCAATGTGCACCACGACAACTGGCTGTTCACCCTCCCTTTTCAGAATGTCCTGCACCCGCTCCGAGACATCCTTGACCCTTGCACCAGGGAGGCAACATACCATCCTGGAGTCTCGGTTGCGGTCGCAGAAACGTGTATCTATTCCCCTTACAATTGAATCCCCTATCACTATCGCTCTCCCACTCTTTTTCCTGCCCTCCTGTGCAGCAGAGCCAGCCACGGTGCCATGAACTTGGCTGATGCTGTCCTCCCCTGATGAGTCATCCCCCTCAACAGTACTCAAAGCGGTGTATCTGTTTTGCAGGGGGATGACTGCAGGGGACCCCTGCACTACCTTCCTTGCACTGCTCTTCCTGCTGGTCTTCCATTCCCTAGCTGGTTGTGGACCCTTCACCTGCGGTAAGACCAACTCGCTGCACGTGCTACTCACGTCATTCTCAGCATCGTGGATGCTCCAGAGTGAATCCACCCTCAGCTCCAATTCCGCAACGCGGACCGTCAGGAGCTGGAGGCGGATACACTTTCCGCACATGTAGTCGTCAGGGACACCGGAAGTGTCCCTGAGTTCCCACATGGTACAGGAGGAGCATATCACGTGACCGAGCTCTGCTGCCATGACTTAACCCTTAGATACACTTAAATTGGCAGCAACAATGCTAAAGTTTACTCACTGTTATAGAAGAGAAAAAAGAAAAACTACTCACCAATTACAAGCCAATCACTTACCCCCTTGGCTGCGACGTCACCTTTCTATTTCTTTCTACTTCTTTTTTGCCTTCTCCCTGTAGCTGCACAAGCTGGGCCTCCTCCTCGACGCTGCCCAAACTCCTGAACTCGTGGCCTTTTTGTAGGCCTCCGACCCCGGACTGTCATCTCCTCCTCGATGCCAAGCTTATGGTCTACAGGGCTGTAGTGATACCTGCCCTCCTGTATGGCTCAGAGACATGGACCATATACAGTAGACACCTCAAATAGCTGGAGAAATACCACCAACGATGTCTCCGCAAGATGCTGCAAATCCCCTGGGAGGATAGACACCACCAACGTCAATGTTCTTGCTCAAGCCAACATCCCCAGCATTGAAGCACTGACCACAGTCGAACAGCTCCGGTGGACGGGCCACATCGTCCGCATGCCCGACTTCAGATTCCCAAAGCAAGCACTCTACTCGGAATTCCTACACGGCAGGCGAGCTCCAGGTGGGCAGAGGAAACGTTTCAAGGACACCCTCAAAGCCTCCTTGATAAAGTGCAACATCGCCACTGATACCTGGGAATTCCTGGTCAAAGACCTCCCTAAGTGGAGGAAGAGCATCCGGGAGGGCGATGAGCACCCTGAGTCTCATCGCCAAGAGCATGCAGAAAACAAGCGCAGGCAGCGGAAGGAGCGTGTCGCAAACCAGACTCTCCACCCACCCGTTCCTTCAACCACTGTCTGTCACACCTGTGACAGAGACTGTAATTCCTGCATTGAACTGCAGTCACCTGAGAACTCACTTTTAGAGTGGACTGCCTATGATGATGATGCTCTGCTAGGCCGGCGATGATGACTTCATCACCATGCACAGCAACCCATTTTTGCCCCGGAGCAAAAATTTGGGAGCGCCCCTTTAAGCTGCGCTGGGTGATGACAGCGACAGTTTCAGGGGGAGTGCACTGGGCTGCAGGGGGACTAGTTAAAGGGGAGCTGGCGCTCGCATTAAAAAAATCAGCTGATTTACCAGTCGCGACCCGTTGCCTCGTGGAACGCGGAGTCCGTGCCACGATCTGGCAGCCCGGCACTCCATTTGAGTGTGGAGCTGATGGCACGGCACCCCGCTCCTCGGTGGTCCAGGTCGGGACTCGCAAAGTCGGCAGCTTGACCCTCCCCTTTAATGAAGGGGAGGGCCACTTCTGCGCAGCAGTGCTACGCGTCCCAGCGCACAGCGCTGCGCCCCTCTATGTTTACTTCCACCCCGCCCGCACCCCGATAGCAAGTGGAGCGTGTTACTTTGAACTCTACTTGCTCTTGGGGGCGATAACCCCAATATCACAAGCGGGGCGGGACTTCCGCGCCTGGTGCAGGAACTCCCGCCTCGCGGCTGTAACCGCTCCCAAACAAGGCGCTACGCAATTTCCCCCCAAAGTCTCTGCCCTCGGGAATTTCAATAAGTGACTGGTGCTCTGGTAGATGAATCAGGTCATTCCTGGCAAACAGGACTCATGCATGTAATAGAGTCAGGAGGCATGTAATAGAGTTAGGAGGCATGTAATAGAGTCAGGAGGCATGTAATAGAGTCAGGAGGCATGTAATAGAGTCATGGAGCATGTAATAGAGTCAGTGGGGCATGTAATAGAGTCAGGGGGCATGTAATAGAGTCAGGGGGCATGTAATAGGGTTAGGAAACCATGTAATAGAATCAAGTATAGTTCCCTTAGACTGGAAGCTCACTCATGTAGTTCATCCAAATCCAAAAAGATTATTATGTGCTAGGAGAAGGACACATGTTGACAAATGGCATTTAATTTAGATAAATGTAATGTCATCCATGTTGGCTGGGCCAACACAGAATACATAGAAACATAAAAAATAGGAGCAGTAGTAGGCCATTCGGCCCTTCGAGTCTGCACTGCCATTCAATATGATTGTGGCTGATCCTCTATCTCAACACCATATTCCCGCTTTTTCCCCATACCCCTTGATGCCTTTTGTTTCTAGAAATCTATCTATCTCCCTTTTAAATATATTCAGTGACTTGGCCTCCATAGCCTTCTGTGGTAGAGAATTCCACAGGTTCACCACCTTCTCAGTGAAAAAATTTCTCCTCCTCTCAGTCCTAAATTCCCTGCCCCGGAGCCTGAGGCTGTGACCCCTTGTTCCAGACTTCCCAGCCAGGGGAAGCATCCTCCCTGCATCCATTCTATCCAACCCAGTCAGAATTTTATACACGTTTCAATGAGATCCCCTCACATTTTTCTAAACTCTAGTGTATACAGGCCTAGTCGACCCAATCTGTACACATACGACAGTCCTGCCATCTCAGGAATTAGTCTGGTGAACCTTTGCTGCACTCCCTCTATGGCAAGTATATCCTTTCTTAGGTAAGGAGACCAAAACTGCACACAATACTCCAGCTGTGGTCTCACCAAGGCCCTGTATAACTGGAGTAAGACATCCTTGCTCCTGTACTCAAATCCTCTTGCAATGACATACCATTTGCCTTCCTAACTGCTTGCTGCACCTATATGTTTGCTTTCAATGACAAGGACACCCAGGTCCCTCTCTATATCGACACTTCCCAAGCTTAATTATTTACAGGGAACAATACCGAAAGAGGTCGAGAAAGGAAAGGATCCTGGTGTTACTGTGCACCAATCACTGAAGATTCATGACCAATGTAGAGAAACTATAGCTAAAGCTAACACAATATTGCGTTGCATGAATAGAACCATTCAGTATAAATCAAAGGACAGGATTTTGACATTGTACAGGCTGCTGGTCAGACTGCATCTCGAATACTGTGCACAGTTTTGGTCCCCACATATGGTAGGTGATATAGTGGTCTTGGAAAAGATCCAAAGGGCAGGAAAAGACGAGCTGGTCCATCAATTCTGCCCCACATCACTGATGGCTGGACCATTACAGTTAAACACTTAGGGCCCAAGTTTCGAACTGCGCCTAGAACGGCGCAGTCCTGACCTGGACGCCCGTTTTTCGCGCCACAATGTGCGCCTAAAAAAAACCTCCAGATTCTCCACCTCCCTGCAGGTCCTCTGGCCCTCGGCGCAGCGCAGCACGAGCAGTAGGGGGCGGAGCCAGGCCCCTGCGCTGAAAACAGTGCCGGGACCTCTGCACATGCACGCTACAGTGGGCGCGCATGTGCAGTAGCTCCAGGCGCCCAAAACTGTGTGGGAGGGGCTGAAGCACGCAGCCCCTAGCCCTGGCCGAATGGGCTGCGTGAATAAGGCTCCTCCCACGGCCAGCTCCTGCTTCCTCCCGACCCGACTCGATTCCCGCTTCCCGCCTCCGGACCGGACCCGACACCGACCTGACTCCCGCTCCCCCCCCCGCCCCCCTGCCCCCAGACCGGACCTGACACCGACCTGACTCCCGCTCCCCCCCCCGCCCCCGGACCGGACCCCACCCGACCCCCCGGACTGGACCCGACCCGACATCCGCTCCCCCTCCCCCGCCTCCGGACCGGACCCGATACCGACACCGACCCGACTCCCGCTCCCCCCCCCCCCACCCCCGCCTCCGGACCGGACCCGACACCGACCCCGACCCGACTCTCGCTCACCCGCCCCCGGACTGGATCCGACCTGACCTCCCTCTCCCTCCCTCCCCCCGACCCGAACCGAACTGACCTCCCTCCCACCACACCCCCAACCCGTGCTCCCCCCGACCCGACCCAACGCCACCTACCTGTAAATCTGGTGCTGGGGACGGGCCCTGCCCGAAGTCTCAGGCCCGGCCCGTTCAGCCTCCCTCCCCCTTCTCCTTTCCCCCCCTTCTCCTTTCCCCCCCTTCTCCTTTCCCCCCCTTCTCCTTTCCCCCTTCTCCTTTCCCCCTTCTCCTTCCCCCCCTTCTCCTTTCCCCCTTCTCCTTTCCCCCCCTTCTCCTTTCCCCCCTTCTCCTTTCCCCCCTTCTCCTTTCCCCCCACCCCCATCTCCTCCTCCCCCCATCTCCTTTCCCCCCCACCTCCTTTCCCCCACCCTCTCCTTTCCCCCCCCACATCTCCTTTCCCCCCATCTCCTTCCCCCATCTCCTTCCCCCCATCTCCCCTTTATCCCCTTTTCCCCCTCCCCTTCTCCCCCTTCTCCCCCATCCCTCCCCCTTCTCCCCCATCCCTCCCCCTTCCCTCCCTCTGCTCACCCCCTCTCTTTCTCTACCCCCCTCCTCCCCCTCCCCTCGCTGTCAGAAACACAGACACTGACAGACAGAGAATGAGAGACACACACAGACAGACAGAGAGATAAAGACACTGACAGAGACACACTGGGGGGGGGGGGGGGGGCATCCCAGCACGCTGTTGGAGGGCTCCCGGTGCTGCAGTCGGTAAGTAGAAAATGTTTTATTTATTGATTTAAAAAAAAAAATTATTTCTTATTAATTTTTTTTGATTGATTTATTGGTTGATTTATTTATGTATTTATCATTTATTAATGATGATGGCTCTTTATTTGTAAAACTGAAGTGTTTAATGTTTGTAAACTTCCCTTTAAACCCCCCCCCCATTCCCTACGCCTGATTTTCTAAAGTGTAGACAAGGTTTTTTCGAGCATACAAAAATCTTCACTTACTCCATTCTAAGTTATTTTGGAGTAAGTTTTCACTGACGAAACTTTGAAATCAGGCATAAGTGGCCGGACACGCCCCCTTTTGAAAAAAAAATTCTGTTCCAAAGTGAAACTGTTCTAACTGACTAGAACTGGAGCAAGCTAAATGACGAGAATTCCGATTTCTAAGATACTCCGTTCTACACCAGTTGCTCCTAAAAATCAGGAGCAAATCATGTGGAAACTTGGGGCCATAGTATCACCCCACCTCCAACTCATAACCACCCCCGCAGCCGCGTAATCTCCTGTACAGAAACCACATAAACATGAATGGGAACACCCCCAAAAAATACATCTACACTTCAAATACATTTTTCTTTAATTATATATTCAAAATTAATTAAAATGGCAATTAATTAAATATTTAAACAAAAATTTTATTTTTTGAAAAATAACTTTTCATGTTTTAACAGGGCTAAAAATTAACTTACCTTATTGCATCAGGTTTTTAATGTATAAATGATAGATAACATTTTATTTTTATGTTTTTTTTCAAACTCCTATGCTGGTAAAAGCAGGTCTCCAGGGTAAGAATTTCATGGGCATTCGCTAGGCAGATTGGGCAAGTAGCCCAACTCTCTGCCCACAGATGCCCTTTCCCGGGGATGCATTGGATCTGTCAAGAAAATTCTTGACAGATCGCAAGTTGTGGGTCTTCATAAACCTGGAACTTGCGTGGCCCCTTGGGGCACGTGCACACCTTGTATGCCCCCATAGGGCTGCAAATTGCGGCCCTTATTATTATCACTATAAATATCATGCTGGCATAGATATAACTATGTATAATATATTAAGCGAGTGAAATTGCCTCTTTTTTGTGCCCCGCTAGAGCCTCCGGGGTTTTTTGCCTGGGGTGGGGTGGGGAAACGATAACGCCTCCTGGGAAATTGCTTCAGAGGTTTGGGAGGCGTGGTCCCGGCAGCACCACGCCCCGCGGTTAGCGCCCGGGCCGCTGTGCAAATGGCGATAAATTCATCACCGTGCGCGCCAACCCCTCACTGCCCCACACTGACCCTTTAATGCCCTGCGGGGGAAATTGCCCTGTGGGCCACGAGGCTGCTGGACGCTTTCGGGGCACTGTTTAAAGGGGAGGCCTGCAGCGCCCGGGCCGCCATCTTTGTTGGCCAGCCGACTCTTGGGGTCGACCCAACCATGGCGGCCATCGTGCAGATCGGGACTCTGTCTTGGGTGCCAGGCCGCTGGCCCAGTCTCACGTGTCTCTGATGGCCCAGTGGCAGCCACCCAAAGGGCCTTGCAGAGTGCGCAGTGGCTCTCCCCTTTAATTGAAGGGGAGGAGCGTTGTAGTGCGTCCGCATAGTGTTGGACTCAGTGCCGCGCTACTGCCCTGGCACCGCCCCCAAAGGAAGTGGAGTGTCGGAAACAGCGTCTGCCTCCTTTGGGGGGGCGTATGTCCCAAGTCCACTTTGGGGGTCGGACCTCCGGGCTGGGCGATAAAAGCCCTGGCCCTTGAAGGTTACCGCCCGCGATCGGGGTGTGGGCAGTTTAGCCCCTAAAATCGTTGCATGGAGCATGCACTCAATGTACGTCTGTATTCAGTGTGCATCTGCTCATGCAGAAAATATCACATATCCTCATCTTTATTTATGCAGAATAATATGGTTTCACTTACAAAATGTAGAATTTTGCCAAGACGTCACTTTCATTGTTTCCTTGCTTTCTGCTTGCTTGACTTTCAGTGTAAAGGTTAGCGAGTGGAAGCGAGGACATCATTAGTTGTTACGTATAGAATTAATTTCAGTGTAAGGATCTTCCGTTATTTCTTTATGGAGAACTTCATTTGATAAGGTTAAGCATGCCCAGTTTCATGTGTATGCATGAATTGCCAATGTTGCTGTTACTAATAATGAGGTGCATTGTTTGATCATTGCATCTCTGCGCATTGTTAGAATTGGGATTGTCCCTTTTGTGGCAATAGATGATCAGCCATGGCTCAAATGAGTGAGTCGTATGTATTTGTAGGTGTGGGTCGAGAGAGTTAACTGATAGTTGAAGGACAGAATAGAGGAGGTATGATAATCTGTATTCTTCGAGTGTCCCATTCAGTAAAGCAGACTATTGTTTATGTTGACACAGTCTCAGGAGAGACTGCCGTTAATTGAGGGCATTTAACAAGGCTAAGGACTAGCCCTCCTTGCCCTATTGTTAATTCTGTACTGAATCAAATCATTACCCCACTGAAAATCGCATTTTTCTCACATTAAAAACAACTGGTAACTTTGTGTTTATTTGGATGAGTAAGAATTATCAACTTGGGTTAATTACAGTGTACCAAACCCACCTGCATTTTCCCACACTGTTTATTGTCAGAATATACAGCTGGCTTTAGTACACTGTAATTATCCTGACTATGATATAGATGCATTCAGAAATGAGACTTAAATCTCAAATATATTTGCACATCTAGGGGGCGGAATTGCCCCATTTTCAGTAGCCTGTTAAGTGCATTTCCTTTAAGCGAAGGGGAGGGGTGTTTAAGCCCATCGGCGCTATATGGAGTATCCAATACTCGCCTCGCTAGCGCCCCTAAAGGAAGTGGAGCGCGAGATTGCTTTCCCCTTCCTTTAAGGGGCGGTATGCCCAATTCAGCGGCCGGGGTGGGACTTCTGAACTGGGCGCTGGAAGTCCCGCCCTCAGAAGGTTACCGCCCCCTCTTGGGGCGCAGGTCAATTTCGTCCCCTGTGCTAATTTTTTATACCCACTCCTCTTGCTTTGAATGAGAATGTGGGCCTGGGTGTGATTTATGGATAGCTGGGAAGGAGTGGTAAGTTTAACTAAACCAGCATAAGAGGAAACTGCCGATCGGAGCAGCTGTCCGTTTTACACCCTGCACAATTTTGCTCGCCAGTGAAGTCAACGTAGCGTAAAATCAGGCATCGAACCCAACCCCACCTGTTTCCCACTCGTTAGAATTATTCCCAGGAGGAGCGAGTTAGGCAATCTCAAACAAGTTCTCCTGAAGTCTGAATTGACAATCTCTAGTGTCCTGCCAGTACATAACAGATCAGTGACAGAACAATCCTGTCCAACAAATGAATAGATTTAACTTAAAAACATTTAAGAAACATATTCAATTAGAATTCTACAACTGGAACCAATTCCCTGGGGATTCCTTCCCCAAATACTTTCAACTTTTTTGAATGTAACATATTTCGCCACCTATTCTCTCCTCCTTTTGAGTAACTTTAGAGGGGAACCAATGTCAACATTGGTAATGACTACTGAGCTGCAACGGTACATAAGAACAGAACATAAGAACATAAGAAATAGGAGCAGGAGAAGGCCATTTGGCCACTCGAGCCTGCTCCACCATTCAATAAGATCATGGCTGATCTGATCATGGACTCAGCTCCATTTCCCTGCCCGCTCCCCATAACCCTTCACTCCCTTATCATTCAAAAATCTGTCTATCTCTACCTTAAAGATGTTCAATGATCCAGCATCCACAGCTCTCTGGGGCAGAGAATTCCATAGATTTACAACCCTCTGAGAGAAGAAATTCCTCCTCATCTCAGTTCTAAATGGGCGACCCCTTATTCTTAAACTATGCCCCCTAGTTCTAGATTCCCCCACGAGTGGAAACATCCTCTCTGCATCTACCTTGTCGAGCCCCCTCAGTATCTTATATGTTTCAATAAGATCACCTCTCATTGTTCTAAACTCCAATGAGTATAGACACAACCTGCTCAACCAGTCTTCATAAGTCAACCCCTTCATCTCAGGAATCAACCTAGTGAACCTTCTCTGAACTGCCTCCAGTGCCAGTTTATCCCTCCTTAAATAAGGAGACCAAAACTGTACGCAGTACTCCAGGTGTGGTCTCACACAGTGCATCCTGCTTTTTCTCAGGGCTAGAGGTATGCGAGAATAACGTATCAGACTACAAGGATTATTAATGTTCTTTGATCCAAAGCCAACTAAAGTCTTACGAAATGATCCTTACCTTGCAATGTTCCCCATAGGTTCAGCACAGACACCCACTTGTTCTATTCTGCTGTTTCAAATGAACAAATCTAAAATTTCATCACACCTGATAGCATCTCTATTAAACAGAAAGGTGACACAGAAAATGGCGATAATAATGTGTATGAGGACTATCAGCGTGGTTCAGTCTGACGTAGACCTTTGTGGCAGACTTGATTATTTTATTTACTCTTTTTTTCACCCAAATAACCAGCAGGTACTCTTGTTCAGCTGCAGAATATTCACACTCCATCTTTGTCAAGGTTCATCTTGCAAATGTCACTGGCAGCTCTTTACCATGGGCTGCTTCTCGACCTAAATCGAATGCATTAGTGTGTACTATAGATCAATACAGTACAGAAATAGGCCATTTGGTCCATCAAGTCGGTGCTGGTGTGTTTCTGTGTAACTCATCCCCACCCACAGGTAGAATCTCTGATAACCATGAAGACACCTAGTCTAATCCCAACTCCTGCTTGCTCCAATAGCCTTTAATATCCCTCTTCCTCTGTAACTATCAAATTGCCTTATAAAGGGATTTATGAACTCTGCTGCAATAGCAATTCATTGTAGAGCATTCTACACTCTAACTAAAGACCATTTTCCAACATACCCCCTCTTTTTGTGATTAACCTAAATATGTGCCCTTTTGTTACCATGTTGCTTACCAATTAAAACAATCGATTATTACTTACTTTATTAGAAGCCTTCATAGTCTTAAAAAACCCAATAGACCTTCTCAACTTGAGTGAACAAAACCTCAACGTTTTAAGATAAAATGGTCAAAGTGCAATAGCTGGAAATCTGAAATAATAGCCCTGATGTTAGCCCAATCAGCATGTGTTAACTAGGTGGGCTTGGATTGGATGTCCGTTTTACACCCTGCCTGACTCTACACTTGGAGCGGGTGAGGTTAAAATCGGGGCTAATAACAGAAGAAGCTGGAAGCGCACAGCCGGTCAGTCAGCATCTGTTAAGACTACAGGCAGATTACGTCATTGCACGTGTGACCCTTACAGCCTTTCAGAAATTCTATTCTTCTCTTTGTTGTAAAGTAAGGGGCTGACTGCCCTGCTCACCCCAAAGTTCCACACGCCATTTTTTGGGACGAAAAGTTGGGGCAGTTCATTTGAGTAGCCAACGAATTGGCGCTTCCCCAAATCCCAAACTTATTTGGCCTTTTGCATTGAGTCCACCTTCAACTAATTTGAATATATTATAATGAGGGCCAGTGGCACTGAGGTCCTCAATTTCCTAGATTTATGCTCCCAATGCATTCGGAATAAGTTAGAATAAGAAACAGAGGGGCTGAAATTGCCCTCCGCCTGAAAGAGGACGCACCTACCGTTTTTTAGGTGCTCCGTTCGCCCCAATGCATGCGGCGGACATTCCGGTGATTTTCAGCTCTTTGGTTTCCTTTTCCGGTCGGAGCGGCGTTGATGTCGGGGATGGGGCGGAAGGTCGGGTCAGAGTGGCCAGCGCAGCGCTGATGACGTCAGCGCGATGCGGACATGCCGTGTCACGCTGACGTGTCACAACGTCCCTTCCCTTCAGTCCCTCCCAAGAGGGGCGTGCCAGGCTGCCTGCTGGCGGCCCGGCCGAACCCGCGGGCACAATTGCCGGCCCGACCTGGCAGTCGGCTGACAATAAAAGCTAAAATGGAGTTGCTGGCAGCACGACCTCCCCTTTAAGGGTGGCCTGGCTGCCCAGTCACAAAAAGGGTACCGACAGAAAAAGCTGTCGGGGGCACCAACTGATGGCAGCGCCGCTGTTGCAGGGCAATTCCGCTCAGGGCAATTTCTGAAAGGGGTCGCCGCCGGTCGGTAAGGGGTCGGCGCGTGCACGACGCGGCGGAAAATAGGCGGGGCGGTCCTGTACACTGCTCCAAAACTAAAGGAGGTCAATGTACAAAATGGCGGCCCCTCCGTGCCGACTGAGCGGCGACTCCTTACTGACCCATGGCCACCTCTTTGAGGCGCGTCATGGCCCTTATAGAAAGTGTCAATTTCGGCCCCAAAAGGTGCAGCTGTTTCCAGCACGAGCTGAAACTTGTGGAAGTGAGGAGCTTTTGAGCCAGAGACGGCTGAAAGTAACGGTAACAGGAATGACTATTTGGAGTGATTTTGTTTTTGGTATTCAATCGCGACAGTCTTGGAATTGCTTCCGACTTCCTGCAGGTACTCCGTACCTTAAGTGCGACAGTGTCTGATTAACCAACTGTCACTTTTCAGCTTCCAGTGGCTTAATATTTCCAGCAAACAATAATCCTTTGTCTTCCAAAGCAAGGTTTTACAAATTTGATAGAAATGTATCCTTTTTCTTAACGGGGAAAACATTCTGCATCCCATATTAAACATGCAAAATAATCACTGAGGAGATTTCGTAGATTGAACATATCGAGATAAATTTAAGGAGGTTGCCTTCCATTCACACACATATACATTACAGGTACATATTCTCCTTTGACTTCTTAATTCCAATGTGAAGATGATTTTCTGCCCATTTCTTCCTTTTGAGCTAAAGATCATTTGGTGAAACTTACTTTACCAAGTACCAAACTGCAGGGCTCTCTACCTCTGTCCACTAACTGGTATTCTTGCCTGGTTGTCAATTGTGAAGACTCGTGTAAGCACCAGATAACTGGGTCTTCATGTTTTTCCAGACAAAGCTCCAAACTTGGTTATGTGCAAAGCTCAGGGCGTATATAATAACTTGCAATAATGATACTTGTCATCAACATCATTTCTTGCTCCTTCTGTCATTTTCTCTCAATCTAGATTTTGCAGTATATACCCGACTACCCCTTCCTCTTCCACTGGGTAGGAGGAGCCACTCTCGTGCAGCTTTCCTAGGCCCACGGGATTATTATATCTACTAAATTGTTCTCTATGAAATACATTAAAATTTGTGCTAATTTTGTTGAGATTCATTGTATTTTGTTCCTCCAAACATGCAGGAAGCATGGAAGGAAATGTAAGGCAGATCATTCAATAACATAGACACAAGAGCTGAATTCCGGAGGAGAGCCAAGAGTGACTGCACTTGACATCAAGGCAGCATTCGATCGAGTGTGGTACCAAGGAGCCCTTGTAAAACTGAAGCTAATCGGGATCAGGGGGAAACTCTACAGTGGATGGTTTCATACCTGGCACAAAAGAAAATGGTGTGGTCGTTAGAGGCCAATCATCTCAGCCTTCGGAAATCAATGCAGGAGTTCCTCAGGGCAGTGTCCTAGCCCCTATCATCTCCAGCTACTTCAGCAATGATCTTTCCTTCATCTTAATGTCAGAAGTGGGGCTGCTCGCTGAGGATTGCACAGTGTTTAGCTTCATTTTCAATTCCTCAGGTAATGAGGCAGTTCATGCAGCAGGACCTGGATGACATCCAGTATGGTGTTCTGCAATGAGTGGCTCACCTCTTCACTTCACAAAGCCTCTCCACAAGGCACAAGTCAGGATTGTGAATGAATACTCTCAACTTGCGTGGATATATGCAGCTGCAACAGCATTTAAGAAGCGCAATACCATCCAGGACAAAGCAGACTGCTTGATCGGCACTCCATCCATGAGCTTAAACATCCGCTCCCTCCAGCACCACCATACCATGGTTGCAGTGTGCACAACAGCTTGTGATAGTTGGACCTAGGACGCTGCCCTGAGGAACTCCTGCATTAATGTCCTAAGGCTGAGATGATTGGCCTCCGACAACCACAACTGTCATGTATCTTACATTATTATATATAACTGTATCCTAACATGCTATACATGACTGTAATAAGATATGACCTGTAACCACCAGCATACCTTACCACCAGGGGTGCACTTGCAAGAGACAGGTATATAAGGACAGGTCTCAGGCAAGTGCAGCATTCCAGAGCTGTGAAATAAAGGTGCAGGTCCAGAGTGACCTTGACTTCACTACATGCCTCGTGTGAATCTGTACTGAGGGGACAGGACTTTACAACAACCATTTTCTTTGTGCAGCTCGTCAAGGCTTTTTCCGGCAGCACCTCCCAAACCCGTGACCTCCAACACCTAGAAGCAGGTGCATAGGAAGGCTATCATCTCCACGTTCCCCATCAAGTCACACACCATCTAACTTGGAAATATATCCCTATTCCTTCATTGTCGCTGGGTCAAAATCCTGGAACTCCCTCCCTAAAAGCATTGTGGGAATGAAACTGCGACTTTTGATTTGATTAAATCACCCATTTTCCAATAGCCTACATATTTGATCATTGTGGTGTGCTTTCTTGATAAAAACAGCTTTTATTTACTACTGAAGATTTTTCTAAGTCACACTCAGCTGACTTAAATGCCTAATTCAGGTGGTGGGAGAGAGTGAGAGAGAGAGAGAGAGAGAGAGAAATATAGCACTGATTATCCATTAGAACTGGTGTAATTCATAGTAGAAAGCCAAAGTGCTTAATTCCCCCCTGTGACACTGACACCAGCTGAGTTACAGTGGATCAGTAGCCTTGAGATATTGCACCAAAGAAGCCATTCTTGTGCAAACCAAATAAAATGGCAAATTGTAGCCCTGCAACTGCCGCTGAGCTGAGATCGGAGAATGCAGCTCAGACCATGACAGGAACCTGTTGTCTTCCTGCTCTGTTTACATGAAGAGGTGCATTTTGCCTTTCAGCCATTGGGAGAATTATCAACTCTAACTGTTAGACAGGAGCCAATATAAAGTTACATTTCTGCTAGACCATCTTGAAGTTAGTCTTGGAGAAATGAAGATTTGGCAGCTCCATACTACAATTGCTGCCTGGAATTTACATAGGCAAACATAAATTCAATGGGAAAATCATGGTACAAATACAACTGATATAACGGTATCCAATCCTCTTTCATGGCTTTATCATCCATTTTATTGACACACATACTCTGTGCTGATTTCTGCAATCATACGGATGGAAATTCGGTTGGAGGTTAATTAGGTCGATAATGACAGCGGGACGGTTTGCGTCTGCAGCCACAAAATTTATCAGCTGGGCCCTGAGTGTGGAGCGGAGCGCTGAGGGAGGCGTTCCACACCTCTCTTAGGGGGCTAGGCCGGCTGAGCAACTGAAAATCCCGAGCTAAAGAGCCGATCTCGGAGCGCCCGAAGAGAGGCTTCCCCGGAAAAAAAAAATCGCCAGAAAAACCACAAAAAACATTCCCAATACCTTGCTCACCCCACATGAAGATAAATCGCAAAAATAAAACAAAAAAAAACAATCACACTTGCTGGATGTAGTCATTCCTTCCCTCACCGCCACTGGAACAGCTCAGACAGCCTGCTTTTCCAGGCGGTCCCACTAGGGGGTGTTACAGGGCGCTATGGGATCTCCTGCAAACAAATTTCAGAATGGTGTCACAAGCGGGGGCGTTGCAGCTGGACTCTCCATGGTGGTACTGCTCTGCTGCTCGACCCATTTAACACCCCTGTTCTGACCCTTTCCAGGAGTGCTAAGCCACCCAATTTCTACCCGATACTATTTTATATCCGAGATGCTATAATCGCGCAGAAGTGCGTTGTGATCCCACATCAGTTATCTATTAATCTATTTGGTATTAAGTACCTGGGGCCCAAAAATCCACTCAGCTGCTCTACAGGCATTAGTGCTGAGAAATGCCAGCTGAGGACCTCCGTTCCTAACCCTACTGAACTATCAGGAGAAGCTTCCTTATTAAAATCATTCCCGTGGGATCTTTCTGATTTCGAGTACATTAGGCAGTGTACCTACCAAGCGAACCAGCAGGGAAGCTTAAGGTTTGCATTTTAACAAAACAAGTAAGATATTTTTTGAGCAGCTGTAAGTCAGTAAGTGTTTCTCGAAGTTAGATTATTGGAGGCATTTTTAATAAAATAACAAGTATGGCAGCATTACATTCCATGCATTGATCTGACCGTCAAAGACTAAATTGCATCTTACAACTGACCGGGTTGAAAAACCAGGAGCTTGATATGATTAACATAACATGATGTGACTACAACTTTAAAACACCGCCACCTTCCAGAATTTCTTGCTTGCAAGTAAAATATTCTTGTTAATATGTTCGCACTCCGAGCTGCTTGCTGCACAGATAGCAGATTCCCCAGCAGTAGACCAGATGATAAATGGAACAGGTCCACTCGGATTTTTATGACAACCAGCAATTTGAAAAACCTCAGCTGCAGGTGATCATGAAAAGTATTTTTAAAGGAAGAGACCACTCGGGGTGTTATTTTTTATAAAACGTTGTGGCTGGAATAATCAGCTCATCGTTGTCAGATTGGATGTTATTGAATAAAAAGCCCTGTAATCAGTAAGGATCTTACCTTTTGTGACTGTATGTCGACGAGGACTTCAAGAGCTGTTAGTGACAACAACAACTTGCATTTATATAGCGCGATTAATGTAGTAAAACACCCAAAGGTGCTTCACAGGATTGTTATAAGTCAAAAGATTTGACATCGAGCTACATAAGGAGAAATACACTGTTTTGAGTGCTGTTGAGGGAGATGACTCATTAGGGGAGAGCAACAGCAGCCAAGTTCATGGCACCATGGTTGGCTCTGTTGTACAGGAGGGCATAAAAAAGAGTGGGAGAGCGATAGTGATAGGGGATTCAATCATAAGGGGAATAGATAGGCGTTTCTGCGGCCACAATCGAGACTCCAGGATGGTATGTTGCCTCCCTGGTGCAAGGGTCAAGGATGTCTCTGAGCAAGTGCAGGACATTCTGAAAAGGGAGGGAGAACAGCCAGTTGTTGTGGTGCACATTGGTACCAACGACATAGGTAAAAAAAGGGATAAGGTCCTACCGTACGAATTTAATGAGCTAGGAGTTAAATTAAAAAGTAGGACCTCAAAAATAGTAATCTCAGGATTGTTACCAGTGCCACGTGCTAGTCAGAGTAGGAATCGCAGGATAGCTCAGATCAATACGTGGCTTGAGCAGTGGTGCAGCAGGGAGGGATTCAAATTCCTGGGGCATTGGAACAGGTTCTGGGGAAGGTGGGACCAGTACAAACTGGATGGTCTGCACTTGGGCAGGAACGGAACCAATGTCCTAGGTGGAGTGTTTGCTAGTGCTGTTGGTGAGTAGTTAAACTAATATGGCAGGGGGATGGGAACCAATACAGGGAGACAGAGGGAAACAAAAAGGAGACAAAAACAAAAGACAGAAAAGAGATGAGTAAAAGTGGAGGGCAGAGAAACCAAAGGCAAGAAACAAAAAGGGCCACTGAATATAAAAGGGCTGCAGGAGGAGTCAAAACTAAAAATCATGGTTTAAAAACTAGGATGAAAACACTCTACCTAAATGCATGCAGCATTAGAAATAAAGTAAATGAGTTGACGGCACAAATCATTACAAATGGGTATGATTTGGTGGCCATTACAGAGACATGGTTGCAAGGTGGCCAGGACTGGGAATTAAACGTACAGGGGTATCTGACGATTCGGAAAGATAGGCAGGAAGGGAAGGGAGGTGGGGTAGCTCTGTTAATAAGGGATGATATCAGGGCAGTTGTGAGGGATAATATTGGCTCCAATGAACAAAGTGTTGAATCATTGTGGGTGGAAATTAGAGATAGTAAGGGGAAAAAGTCACTGGTCGGCGTAGTTTATAGCCCCCAAATAATAACTTCATGGTGGGGCGGGCAATAATCAAGGGAATAATGGAGGCATGTGAAAAAGGAACGGCAGTAGTTATGGGGGATTTTAATCTACATATCGATTGGTCAAATCAAATCGCAGGGGGTAGCCTGGAGGAGGAATTCATAGAATGCATACGGGATTGTTTCTTAGAACAGTATGTAACAGAGCCTACAAGGGAGCAAGCCATTTTGGATCTGGTCCTGTGTAACGAGACAGGAAAAATAAACGATCTCCTCGTAAAAGATCCTCTCGGAATGAGTGATCACAATATGGTTGAATTTGCAATACAGATTGAGGATGAGGAAGTTGTGTCAGAAACGAGCGTACTGTGCTTAAACAAAGGGGACTACAGTGGGATGAGGGCAGAGTTGGCTAAAGTAGACTGGAAACAAGGACTAAACGGTGGCACAATTGAGGAACAGTGGAGGACTTTTAAGGAGCTCTTTCATAATGCGCAACAAAAATATATTCCAGTGAAAAAGAAGGGCGGCAAGAGAAGAGATAACCAGCCGTGGATAACCAAGGAAATAAAGGAAAGTATCAAATCAAAGACCAATGCATATAAGGTGGCCAAGGTTAGTGGGAAACGAGAGGATTGGGAAGATTTTAAGCAACAGCAAAGAATGACTAAAAAAGCAATAAAGAAAGGGAAGATAGATTATGAAGATAAACTTGCGCAAAACATAAAAACAGATAGTAAAAGCTTTTACAGATATATAAAACGGAAAAGAGTGACTAAAGTAAATGTTGGTCCCTTAGAAGATGAGAAGGGGGATTTAATAATGGGAAATGTGGAAATGGCTGAGACCTTAAACAATTATTTTGCTTCCGTCTTCACAGTGGAAGACACAAAAACCATGCCAAAAATTGCTGGTCATACGAATGTGGGAAGGGAGGACCTTGAGATGATCACTATCACTAGGGAGGTAGTGCTGGACAGACTAATGGGACTGAAGGTAGACAAGACCCCTGGTCCTGATGAAATGCATCCCAGGGTATTAAAAGAGATGGCGGAAGTTATAGCAGATGCATTTGTTATAATCTACCAAAATTCTCTGGACTCTGGGGAGGTACCAGCGGATTGGAGAGCAGCTAATGTAACGCCTCTGTTTAAAAAAGGGGGCAGGCAACAGGCAGGTAACTATAGGCTGGTTAGTTTAACATCTGTAGTGGGGAAAATGCTTGAAACTATCATTAAGGAAGAAATAGCGGGACATCTGGATAGGAATAGTGCAATCAAGCAGACGCAGCATGGAGTCATGAAAGGGAAATCATGTTTAACTAACTTACTGGAATTCTTTGAGGATATAACGAGCATGGTGGATAGAGGTGTACCGATGGATGTGGTGTATTTAGATTTCCAAAAGGCATTCGATAAGGTGCCACACAAAAGGTTACTGCAGAAGATAAAGGTACACGGAGTCAGAGGAAATGTATTAGCATGGATAGAGAATTGGCTGGCGAACAGAAAGCAGAGAGTCGGGATAAATGGGTCCTTTTCCGGTTGGAAATCAGTGGTTAGTGGTGTGCCACAGGGATCAGTGCTGGGACCACAACTGTTTACAATATACATAGATGACCTAGAGGAGGGGACAGAGTGTAGTGCAACAAAATTTGCAGATGAAACTAAGATTAGTGGGAAAGCGGGTTGTGTAGTGGACTCAGAGAGGCTGCAAGGAGATTTGGATAGGTTAAGCGAATGGGCTAAGGTTTGGCAGATGGAATACAATGTCGGAAAGTGTGAGGTCATCCACCTTGGGAAAAAAAACAGTAAAAGGGAATATTATTTGAATGGGGAGAAATTACAACATGGTGTGGTGCAGAGGGACCTGGGGGTCCTTGTGCATGAATCCCAAAAGGTTAGTTTGCAGGTGCAGCAGGTAATCAGGAAGGCAAATGGAATGTTGGCCTTCATTGCGAAAGGGATGGAGTACAAAAGCAGGGAGGTGTTGCTGCAACTGTATCGGGTATTGGTAAGGCCGCACCTGCATGTAGTTTTGGTCACCTTACTTAAGGAAGGATATACTGGCTTTGGAAAGGGTACAGAGACGATTCACTAGGCTGATTCCAGAAATGAGGGGGTTACCTTATGATGATAGATTGAGTAGACTGGGTCTTTACTCCTTGGAGTTCAGAAGGATGAGGGGTGATCTTATAGAAACATTTAAAATCATGAAAGGGATAGACAAGATAGAGGCAGAGAGGTTGTTTCCATTGGTGGGGGAGACTAGAACTAGGGGGCACAGCCTCAAAATACGGAGGAGCCAATTTAAAACCGAGTTGAGAAAGAATTTCTTCTCCCAGAGGGTTGTGAATCTGTGGAATTCTCTGCCCAAGGAAGCAGTTGAGGCTGGCTCATTGAATGTATTCAAATCACAGATAGATAGATTTTTAACCAATAAGGGAATTAAGGGTTACGGGGAGCGGGCAGGTAAGTGGAGCTGAGTCCACGACCAGATCAGCCATGATCTTATTGAATGGCGGAGCAGGCTCGAGGAGCTAGATGGCCTACTCCTGTTCCTAATTCTTATGTTCTTATGTTCTTATGAAATGAGGGCAGTTCCTTGGTCAACGATGTGAGTTTTAAAAGAAAAGAAAAACTTGGATTTTTATAGCACCTTTCACGACCACCGGACGTCTCAAAGCGCTTTACAGCCAATGATGTACTTTTGGAGTGTAGTCACTGTTGGCGCACAAGCAAGCTCTCACAAACAGCAATGTGATAATGATCAGATAATCTGTTTTTTTGTTATGTTGATTGAGGGATAAATATTGGCCAGGACACATTTAAGGAGTGTCTTAAAGGAGGAAAGAGAAGTGGAGAGGTTAGGGAGGGGATTCCAGAGCTTCGGGCCTAGGTAAGGGGATCAAGGGGTATGGCGAGGGGATCAAGGGGTATGGCGAGAAAGCAGGAATGGGGTACTGAAGTTGAATGTTCAGCCATGAACTCATTGAATGGCGGTGCAGGCTAGAAGGGCCGAATGGCCTACTCCTGCACCTATTTTCTATGTTTTTTTCTATGTTTCTATGGTTGAGCGATTATAATCAGGGATGTTCAAGAGGGCAGAATTAGAGGAGCGCAGATATCTAGGGGGATTGTGGGGCTGATGGAGATTACAGAGATAGAGAGGGGCGAGGCCATGGAAGGATTTGAAAGCAAGGATGAGAAATGACATTTTGGAAAAGGGACAGGTTCTGCTATAATCTACTTGAGGAAAGCGAAGGCAACCTTTTGAATATTTCCGAAAAAAAAACCCTAAATTGAAATGTATTCACATCACGACTTGACATAGACAAATTGGAGCAGGAAAGCAGTGAAGGGTCACATCAACTTAGCAGTCTGCTGCCCTTGCCTTCTCTACGAAGGAAATTAGCAAAAATCTGCCATTGAATCTATGTCAGCATGTTTGTTTGCTCTTGTATAAGGGTGGCCTTTTACAGTGCACCTGCTTTTTTTTTCCCTTCCTCTCTTATTTTTACCTCCTTCAAACCAACCAATTTCTTAATTGGACTTTTTTTTCCCTTGCTATTTCTTCGACCAATGCAAACTGCCTTTCAGCGCAGGATTCCAAGCAAGAATGGTGAATCGTTTGGAAAACATTCCAAAACAAAATGTTCATTAATGAGGTTCACCGTTATCTGTGCGGCGGTTAGGAAGAAAATGCTATTTTGTTGTCAACCCGACACAGAGACACGCAATGCTGGATGAAAGGGCCAGACACCGGCCCTTTGTGTGCAAATTTCCCACCAGAGCTTAGGCAACTTTTACAAGTTAATTAAGGAGATTTGGAGCTTGGAACCAGCCTAACAAGCTGTCCTTCATGAATGGAGGATTGTCCCTGGCAGAGAGGAGAGGGTCCAAACGATGTCAACAGCAATTACCACAGCTGCTGGATTCTTGCAGCTCGCACGAAGAGTGGTTGGTGGGTTTACAGTGTTGGGACTGTGAAACTAGAATGTGCCCCTTACTTCAACTTCCCCCGACTCAAGTCCAATAAACTGTCGTCATATCCCACATTATGACAAACTTAAAACAACTTCATTTTTGAAACAGTTCATCTGCAATTGGAACTATTATTATTGCCACACCTTTTGTTTTACTAGCTTTTACAGCACATGAATAAATGTTAAAGCATGTTAGTATCACCCGCTCCCGCACCCCCCTGCCCCCCGAACATGATTAAAACTACAAACTGTTTTGAGGATGTTTTCCTGTGACTAGATAGGACTCAGATCCTCAAATACACACAGCAGATTTTTATTTTCTCACAAGTGTTCTGAGGATCCAAATACACATTCTCAGCCCTCCCTCTTTTAATGGTGTGAAACAGTCCTTCATTGCTAGACATGCATCAATAAGATCATTTGCCTGAAATGTATGTTAATACTTTAAAATATATTGAGATTTCCATGCTAAATGCATCAAGGACAGGGTTCCCTCTCCCCCTTCCCACTATCAATGTTCTTCCCTTTTCTCCGAAACCTGATGAATCTGCTACCAACCCTTTGGTACCTCGCTGTTCTTCACACGTGAACCTAGACATTTAACGTTGGCATACTATTTTACCATGAGGGGGCATCACAACCAATCCAAACCCTGCACTACCCTGATACACACACGCACACACGCACGCATGCATGCATGCCGCATGCACACACACAGACACACACACACGCATACACGCATACACACACACACACACTCACACATACACACACTTACACACACAGGAATTTCCTAAGTCCTGGAGCATTGAGGCCAATTGTAGGACCCTGGCCATTGCCATCTTGGCTAAGATCAGTTAACTTACCCAATCTGGAGTCCACCAAGGGCAGGTTTATTCCCACTGTACTGAGGAATTTACCTGTATAATTTACCTGGCTCTGATTTTAAGGTTATGTCCCCTTGTCCTAGATTCCCCCACCAGCAGAAAAAGTTTATCTCTATCCTTTCAAATTCCTAAAAACCTTCAATTAAACCACCCCTTAACCTTTTATATTCCAGGGATAACAAGCCTAATTTATGTCATCTCTCCTCATAATCTAACCCTTAGAGCCCTGGTAATATTCTAGTGAGTCTGTGCTGCATTCTTTCAAAGGCCAATATATCCTAAGATGCGATGCCCAGAACTGTACACAGTACTCCAGATGTGGTCTAACTAGGGCTTTGTATGGCTGTAGCAAAACTTCCTTCCCTTTATAATTTAGATCTCTAGTTGTAAGGGCTAATACTCTATTTGCTTTTTTGAATATTTTTTGTACCTGACTACTGGATTTTAGTGATCTGCGTGCAGGGACCCCTAAATCTCTTTGGACCTCCACTGTTCCTAACTTTTCACCATTTAAAAAAAACTCAGATCTATTCCTTTTTGATCTAAAACCTCACACTTACCTGCGTTGAAATCATTTTTTGACCCCACTCACAATCTATTGATGTCTCTTTGTAATGTGATGCTCTTGTCTACATTACTTACTACGCCACCAATTTTTGTGTCGTTGGCAAACTTGGATGTATGGCTCCTTATTGCATTATTTAAGTCATTAATAAATATAGTGAATAGTTGAGGCCCCAGCACAGATCCTTGTGGGACACCACTAGTTACTTTCTTCCAATTCAAGTGCATACCCTTACTACTGCCTAACCAATCTCCTAACCAGGTTAGTAATTTGCCTTCAATTCCAAGAACTTTAATTTTAGCTAACAGTTTTTTATATGGAACCTTATCGAATGCTTTCTGGAAGTCCATATAAACTACATCCATCGACATTTTCCTATCTACTACTTAGCTACTTGCTCCAAAATTTCAATTAGGTTCGTTAGACATGCCCTACCCTTTACAAATCCACCTTGGCACTCTCTAACCGGCTCAGATTTCTCGTAGTCACTCTGACCTTAATTATAGATTCCAATAATTTGCCCACGACAGATATTAGTCTAAAAATTCTATAATTTCCTGGTGTCTCGCATCTTTCTGAAGTAATGGAATTACATTTGCAATTTTCCAATCTAAAGGGACAATTCCTGAATTGAGAGAGCTTTGGAGTCTTTAGACATAAGGAAGTAAAATAAAGGTCCAATTACTTCAACAACTAGAAAGATATTACAGCTTCATAAAATACTAACATTGAGTAGAAATCTGATCAGCGAAAGCAAAATATCTCCCAAAACTTTCCAGCATTTTAGCTGAGAGCAAGTGAGGATCCCTCTACATACCGCTGGAAATAACCGCCTCACAATTTGTATCACCCACGGTTTGTGGACGGGTTGAGGAACTAGTGATAGCAATGGCACTGGGGTCTTAACTGCATCATTTGATGCTGCTTTACAGACATCAATGAGGCCTCTGCATGTTTCCAAGGGAAGGTCTGGCTGCCTAAAAATCAGAGCAAGCGGACAAGTCAGTGGGTCAATCCTCCACACCATCTTGGTGCAAGCAGGTTGGCAAGAGGAAAATTGCGCCCCCCCCCCTCCCCACCAATGTCTTGCCTCACAGATGAAGAACAATTTGGGTAAGTTCATAACCATGTAATTGGTTGCATAATGAAAAAGAAACAAATACAAAACATTATATACGTGTTTATTTGAGAGAACCTTTGGCTCTTCAAGGTTAAGGTATGCCAATACTGGGGAATGGAATATATTTCTAATTGCATCCAGTGTGAGCAACAAACACGACCATCGTACATATAGCATGGCTTAGGAGAGCGTAAATCTTTATATACTCTTCCACAACTACATGTCTTCACCCTAACAGTCAGAAGTGCCCCATTCTGAGACATCAGTTCTTGCAGTCTTGTCAATTCTGTACCAATTAGTGATCAACTATGAACAGTTTGGTGCTGTTGACTGCAAGTCCCTCAGAACGCGACAAAGATTAGACCAACCTCCTTCCTTCCGAAACCTCCTTCCACTTCGGGCCTTGACGGCAGTCAGAAAAAGACTTTCATTCCCACATGTACAGGTTTTCAAATCATGTTGACGTGAACGTAATATGATTTATTGCCCGTGCTGATGTACATCTACTGTATAATTGGAAAATATAAATGAAACCTTTTACTTTTATATTATGCTCTGCTGCCACTTAATAAATATAACGTATATATCATTCTAACTAATCTCCACCTCTCACAATATAATGGAAAATGATTGACAAATGATGAAGGACAAGGGGATGCACATGCAAAAACGGCAAATATTTAACAGTGTAAGGTGTATGAGCAGGTTTAGTGGCACAACGTTCTGACATATTAAACAATATAACACAAGGTAATACAATCGAGGCTTGAGCTTGCAATTCTCCATGTTGGGTTTCCATCTTGGCTTGAATTTACATGGGAAGCAGCAAGAAAGGTTTCTCTATAGCATTTGTTAGGGATGATAATCATCTCAGCAGAGTCTGAGCGCAATTTGGTCACAAAGCACTTGAAGTGCGATATTTAAATCAGGCTTGACTGGAAGATTGGGCCTTTTTATTTATCTGCACTGTTCAACATACAGCATTCCTCCATGTCCAGTTACAATGGTTGTTAGATTCGAAGGTCTTTGTCATAGTGTTAAACCTAATTAATAGACAGGGGAAGGCCTCACAGCAACTCGCCTGCGACACTTTAAATATTAAAAGGAAGCTCCCATTGGTTCGGGGTTAGGGGGGGCTTCTACTGACCCCCCTGTTGGAAGTGCACATCAGCACGAACTGGGCAGAGACATGTCATTTACTGCCCAGAAACAGGCACGGACAGAGTGCTGCAATGATCAGGCTCGTCCTATTCACAGCATGAAGCTTTCATGCTACAGCATCCTTCCACCCATCCGTCCTAGGAGCCATCTGCCACAGCAAGAAGGCTGCTGCACATCTGTGTATCAGGGAAGTGAGAACTACTTTGTTTGCAAAGGGAACACGTTCATCTCTTCACCTGCGGAAGGGAGGCATCAGCTTCTATCGGACGTCAGCATTTCCCTCACGTGCAGAGTCGCAAATTGTAGCCATGTGATGATCAGGGCTCTTCGCACCAACCCCACGAGGAGGAGGGGCTTGCACTCAGTTCATGGTCAGGTGATATCTGACCGCAGAAACGGCCTGCATCTCAGTGGCCATTGTGCAGGGATTATCCTGAGTGCCTGCGTTAGCTATGAAATTACCTGGCCATCCTCAGCATTTATGGCTGTTGACCCCAGTGAGAAACCTACATATGGCAAAGCGATATCTCAGTCTGGACATCCCAGTGTCTGCTTCCTGTTGCTCAACCGTCAGCTCCACTCTCCAGATAAATGCGCCCTGCAGTTTACGCACTGGAAATGTTTGTGTAAAAGTGCACAGTACTTGACATGGCTCTTTCCAAAAGGCTCTGAAAGTTCACAATTTAGTTTTGTGCCATACTTAACAGAAAATGTGCGCAAAAGTAAGGAGCACAGACACCTTCTCCTTGCTCCTTATACCAGTTAACGTGTTCCTGATTTGCAGCCAGGTACAATGGAATTAGATTTTCGCATTGGCTCTCTCCATACAGCTTGCATGTATGCTTTTACTGGTGGGTGGCCTTCAGCTCCAAATAAGGCTGCGTTGCTTTGTTACACCTCCTGTAGCAGGGCTTATATTCTTCAGTATCGAAGGGTGTTCCCTATATGACTCTGCTGTGCCACTGTTAACAATTCATCCATTTTTCATTCACCACCATATCTCCTTTTATGGTGAGTCTCAGCTCTCCAAGAGTTGCGTCCTTACGAGATTTTGCTTCCTTTCCTATGCCTGTCCTCCATTGATATTAAGGGGAAAGCCCTGTATTGCAAAATCTGGCGTGGCCTGCCCCCTGCACTACAGAGGAAGATACACCTGTGCATTGTGCCAGCACAACCAGTTATTGTGATCCTCACAAAATTAAGGGGGAGAAATTGGCCTCCTTTGCACCTCCCATTAGCGCCTCCGGGGGGGGCGATAACGGGGCGCTAATGGCTTACCGACCGGACACGACTAAATTACCGACGCCCGCTAACTTCCATGGTGGGTAAAAGTTACCTCCTCAATTTCATGCATCCCGGAGATCGTGATGTCATTTGATGCTCAGCACCCTGTTATCGCCCCGGATGTAAAATTTGCTCCCGCCTCCTGCAGCATCGCCGGGCATCAGCAATGGCAGCTGCAGGAGGCATTGTGACATTGGTTGGCTGTTTGGGGAGCGCTAATGAAGGCATTGTTGGTCAGGTAGGCCACAATTTTATTATCTCCCCAGTGTGCTGTTTATTCATTTTTTTTCAGCCCGCAATTGATCAGCCCGGCACTTTGTGAGAGTGCGGGGCTGCTCTGCGTGTATTGTGGGTGCCATTGATGACAATTCCCAACCTTAGCTTTCACTGACTGCAGCATTGGCCCTTCCCTTTAAGGGAGGGAAGGAGCCTGTAAAACTGGCAGTGCTGCACGCTACCGCCCATCTCGCTCCCTTTAGCACTCTAAGAGAAGTGGTAGCGCTTGCTTTAGCGTTTCAGTTCCCTCTTGGAGCGTGAAACCGGAGGTTCCCGTCGAAATCATTTGTGTAGCGCCCGCCGATACTTTTGTGCTCCCGCAAAAGTTAGCGTCCCAAATTGGGCGTCACGCAGTTTCTAGCCCTAGGGGGAGAGGGGGAGAGAGAGACTGGGGGAGAGGGGGAGAGAGAGACTGGGGGAGAGGGGAGAGAGAGACTGGGGGAGAGGGGAGAGAGAGACTGGGGGAGAGGGGGAGAGAGAGACTGGGGGAGAGGGGGAGAGAGAGACTGGGGGAGAGGGGAGAGAGAGACTGGGGGAGAGGGAAGGGAAAGACTAGGGGAGGGGGGAGAGAGAGACTGGGGGCTCGAGGGGAGAGATTGGGGGAGAGGGGAGAGAGAGACTGGGGGAGAGGGGGAGAGAGAGAGACTGGGGAGAGGGGAGAGAGAGACTGGGGAGAGCGAAGGGAGAGACTAGGGGAGGGGGGAGAGAGAGACTGGGGGCTCGAGGGGAGAGAGAGATTGGGGGAGGGGGAGAGAGAGACTGGGGGAGAGGGGGAGAGAGAGACTGGGGAGAGGGGGAGAGAGAGACTGGGGAGAGGGGAGAGAGAGACTGGGGGAGAGGGAAGGGAGAGACTAGGGGAGAGGGGGAGAGAGAGACTGGGGGAGAGGGGGAGAGAGAGACTGGGGGAGAGGGGAAGAGAGAGACTGGGGGAGAGGGGGAGAGAGAGAGACTGGGGGAGAGGGGGAGAGAGCGACTGGGGGAGAGGGAGCGAGGGAGACTGGGAGAGAGGGGAGAGAGAGACTGGGGGAGACAAGACATTGGTTTGTGAGATTCGGAAGAGCAGCAAAATGCCAAAAGCAAGCAGATACAATTTTAAAAACGCAGAGGAAGAAACTATGAAAGACAGGAGATGGAGGGATAAACTCCTGTCTTGTCTGGGACAGGAATCCAGTTCTTGAATTTTTAGTTGCATTTCTCTTTTAGTTAAAACCAAGATAAGAGCAACTTCTGATTGATCTTTTCTCTGCCACTGTGAATTTTAAATTTGGAGAGCTGGCTACACAAAGCGTCAGTGAGCCTTGTCCTCCCCATGTCTTGAGCAGCAGTAAGGGAGCAGCAGACTCATCAGAGGATGCCCTGAATCAGGGGTGGAAATACCTCAATATTAATGCAGCAGAAGAGAAGGGATTAGAACAGCATACTTGCCAGCAGAGCTTCTACACGACACTGCTAGACATCAACTAAAGCAACAATCCATTTTAAAATGTGACAGCTCCAAATAATCCATCTCTCTCCCCCACCCATCCTGATATTTTATTCAATGCATCAGTTTTTATGACAAATGCAATGAAATGCCAACTAGTTGCTGATTTTATGAGGGAAGGTGGCTGTAGTAAACTGGTTGCAACAAGTGTTGTAGAATAGTCAAGCCATGCTCCTCGATTGTCTTGGTGGTTTCGGTGTTATTTTCAAATATTATAAAACACTTCAGGACAATACACAGACTGTACCTCATCTTTGTTATTTTTCTGGTACAAGCACAAACAGCACACTGAAACAGAAAAATAATCGCTGTGAAAATATTATTTTGTTTGCTGCATTATTCCCCGTTCATTGAATAATGTTTTATTTTTGACATGGAAATAGCACAATGAATCTGCAGTAAGCACGGGTTTACTGAACTCTGAGGGAAGGAAAGAAGTTGCACCTGATCAAACCTGTCGGAAACATCAGCAAACACTTCACATGTACCGGGTTATGTTGAAGGGCAGGTGCGGGAGCCATTTTGTAGCCAGCACGATCCTGCGTCAGGAATGAGAATGCTCAGTTAAGCATGATACCAGGGGAAGTTGCTGCTCTTTAGCAATAATGAAGCCTGGACCGTCTGGAGCGTCTGCTCGAGTGTTGGAGTGGAGCTGGAACTATAACCTTTTGCTTTAGAGGTGACAGTGCTACCCAGTGAGGGGACCTGACACATAGAGGGTTCATTATGCCAGGCTCTGCCAGCAGCACAGGGTGAAGAATCAAGCAAGCAATTTACTCTGCATCACATTTTATGGAATTATAGAAAAGGTGTCCATTCAGCTCATTGTGCTTATGCTGGCTCTCTGAATGAGCTATCTACTTCATCCCATTCCCCTGCCCTTTCCACATACTCATTTATAACTCTCTTTCTCATATGTATCCATTTCTTGTTTTGGAATACATTCTGGATTCTGCTTCCATCACTATTTTTGGTGAAGCATTCGATGTCTGAACAATTATCTCCATCAAATCAGTCAGCAGCCTTGGAGCATGGTGGCTGAGCAAGTCGATGCCTGCAACATTGTTCCCAGGACATGGCTGTAGTGCAGAAAGAAATTGAATGATCTCATCAGGATCGCCAAGGCAAGACTCCCGTTTACACCTCTCTTACTCTTTTTACATCCCCGCACCATCCGCCTGATGTATGGCCGAATGAGAAAATCACCCCCATTGTGTTTAAGGTATGGAGAATTGACCCAGCAAAAGTATTGCCAAACATTCACACACGCATGCACATTCCACCAAGGATCACTGAATGGGGCTCAAGAGCTTGAACCTGGCTGCTTTTTGTTCTCTCCCAAGCTTAAGGTGCAGAAGCCAATTGTCATGCCCGATCATTACTATGGCAACGCTCAGCTGGTGCAGCTCAAAACTTGGGCATTCTTGGTTTATGGTTCCGTCCCATACTTGTTCCATGATCTATGGCAGAAGCTGCAAGTTGATATCTCAAGGCACGGCTCACAGAAGACTTAATATAACTCTGTTATGTGTTAATCTGTTTTTGATGATAGAATTAGCTCTCAGATGTGAACCTTCCTCCTACGGGTATATTGAGGGTTAGTCTTCCACCACTTGTGCAGGTTGGGTGCAGAATGGACATTAGTTTGGCGATGTGAACCGCAACAGAAATTTCAGGATCGTGACAGAATATTGTTGCTGAAAACAGCATAATTTATTTTTAAATTAACGTTTCCAAAAATACTGTGAATTAACAAGTGCTAGGCTCCTTTCCACATTTCACAAATTCATTTTATAAATATTAATCATTCAAAGTTAATAAAAACACATCTGTCAGTGTTGAACGGATCGAGAGAGCTGCAAAAAGGCAATCACTGTTTAAAGGGTTAATTCAGAGCCCTGATAATTACGTGCAGTTCCATATATTTATATTGTTGCTGTGTGTGCTGATAGCAGCAATGGAGATGTAACATCAGCATCTCTGTTGGCACTACTTTTAATTAACAGAGCAGCTGTGACAGGCTCCAGTATGGCTCACAACGTACAGCCAGCAACAAATCACACAACACCAATGACAGGAGAGGCCAGCTTCCCCTCTGCATCACACTTGCTGTGTAAAAACATGTCGCTCTTTAATGGATCCACACCACCCAGGCTTGATGGTGCAAAGTCTAGGGGCTGGATTTTCGGTTGTCTAACGCCTCAGTTAGCGGCCAGAGGGGGCGTAATGGGAGCGTTGTGTTTAGCGCCCCGACCGAAAATTCATTAGAGGCTCACTGGGGGCGCAAACCAGTAGTGCCTAGCTGTTGACGATCACTCTGATCATGATGTATTCCTGGTGCAACGCCCACACTTGCACCCCGGTCGCAAAATTAGGTGCGGCCGCCTCATGTAGCGGCCACCAAGAACAACGTCTGGATAAACAGTCGGTCGAGGCTAGTGTTGTTAACTGGTGGCTACTTAAAGGGATGAGGAAGCACTTCCCTCGGAGGTCACAGTCAGTGCAACGTTTACACACCACACGGTGCGGGAGCCTCCGAGTTTGCAGCGGCAGACAGAAATAAGAGTTCAGCTTGAGAAAAAAGTTATTTTGAAAACGTTAATGGTCGCATTACTATACCGCGCCTTTAAGACTCAGTTATTACCAGGATCTGAATCGGAATTCGGCGCATGCACAATGACTTGGTTAAATTTAACGATGCCATTTTCATTAGCGTCCCTCAGCTCTGGTGTGCAACGGCTGATTTAGTGCCCCTGTCAGCTTGTCAACCAATTCTGACAAATTTCTGGGTGGAGGGCGCAAACTTTTTCAAGGCACTAAAATTACCGCTCCGCCTGGGTTACCGCCCCAAGTGAGACGCGACCGAATTTCTCCCCATAGATATGCACTGTGTTGCCTTTCCTTGTTTCACTGAAGCTGGCAAGGAACCCCTCCGCTCCTGTGCAATAAGTTCCCACTCCGCTAGATATATTCCACTCTTCAAAACAGATTGGAAGTGGAATTCAAGGAGTTTACTAAACTCACAAGTGGTATTGGCAACGCACATATAGTTACCACATCAGTACTTTGTTGGTTATTGCTCTGTATCTCTCATGGGTCAAACTGCAAACCATTGTCTCGACCCATGTAACCTTTAAACACAAGACAAAAGGTTATGAGTTGTCCGACAGTCCACTGTTAAAAATAGTCTGAAAGAGTACAAACCAGTACAAAAGAGTACAAATCATGTAAACCTTTAGGTCCCATAATGTACATATGCTATCGTATTCCCTATAATGTATACAAGGTATGTCATTCCCCTTTAGCAAGTATGCATGGGGTATGCTAGTCCTGTAATATATAGCGGGTAAGGCATTTCTTACAAAAATATTCATGTCAGATTTTCAGACACAAAACAGGCACCTAAGCATCCAATATGGTGGGCGGCTTTCATGCACTCAATGTGTTCCACCTGCCATATTGGTAAAGGCAGAAAAAGAGCCATCCGGGGCCCGAGCCTGAAACAAGTGTTAGGCACTTTGCATATGCAAATAGGGGGCCTGATGTCTGTTTGAGGCCCCCTTTGCAAAATTGGGCTGCCCTGAATGCACCTAGCCCTGAATGTGGAGCAGGAAGATGCAGGAGCGCTCTTCCCGGATCCACTGCAATGCTGAAGGTCATTACCAGGCTTCGCTCGGCTCCCTCTCAATTGCTTCTCCCCTGCTCCCGGATTTTTCCCCCTCCATCCCTTATGATTGCTGCCACCAAGCGGCGCAGCAGCCAGAATGTAAAAACCTCTTCTCACCATCGAGCTGCCTGAGGATGCCCGACAGGTGTCTGCAACTCACAGGTTCGAGGCCCAATATTGAGTCAGCCTCGGGCCTACCCGTTCCAGTGTGGGGAGTGTTCCCTGCGGCAGGCCGACACAAACTCATTTCTAGGCCAGAATTACTTCAGCTTCCTAACTTTCATTTCCTGCCTGGGGAGGCAACCAACAGTTACCAATAAAAAAAGGAAATCACTCATTTTCAGCCATCATTGTGCTTTCTCCTGAACCATGTTACTGGAAATAGCATTTGTAATACAATAAAGATGTAACAAAAATACAAAATTTATGAAAAAACTTATAAACTTACCCACACAACATCATCGTTATTAAAATATTTCCATCGACACTTTTATTGAAGCCACATGCTCCTCCAAGAAGCCCAACACGAGAGCTCGTGGCATTTCCCAGAGCTCTCATCATCAGCCCACAAGTACATACATCGAGGTAGAAGACTATCAGCTGATTTTAACTTCAGGCGGATAACAGGCAAGCAGCAGGCATAGGATGCCCGCTGCCTAGCCATTGGTCCTGGTGTGAGGCCCCAAGCAACTTTCATGGCCGGGCCTCATTGACATGCTGTCAGCGAGTTGCGGGTAAGAAGTGGGCACCCGGCTGCAGCTCATTGGTTGTAGGAGTCTGGGGGTGTTATGTATTGTCCAGGTACATTAAATGTATAAGTGCAATGGTGCGCCACAGAGGGCGCTGTGGTGGGAGACCTGAAAGTACCTGCAAGACACAGTATAAAAGGCTGCCCACCACACCTGAGAGGCACTCTGGAGTTGCACAATAAAGGACTAAGGTCACAGCAGTTGCTGCAACACCAGACTGTGTGGAGTCAGTGATGTGAGTGCTACATACATCACATTGGCGACGAGGACACGGACGAGCTTCACTCAACCATGGCTACTCTGGGCTCGTTAAAGGATTTTACGGTGGGCAATGATTGGGAGGCCTTTACGGAAAGGCTCGAGTACTACTTTACGGCAAACGACCTGACGGGGAGCACGGACGCACTGAGAGAGAAGCGTAAGGCAATATTGCTTTCCAATTGTGGTGATGAGGTTTACTATCTCGTCAGGGATTTGCTGGCATCCACGAGCTCCAGGGACAAGTCATATGAGGAGCTGATTGAACTCATTCGTGACCAACTGAAACCGAAGGAGAGCATCCTCATGGCCAGGCACAAATTCTACCATCACTGCAGACCTGAGGGCCAGGATGTCACCAAATATGCTGCGGCCCTCAGGAGACTCGCGGCGTCGTGTGACTTTGGCACACACCTTGACGAGGCGTTGCGAGACGTTTTTGTCATGGGGATTGGCCATGAAGGTCTCCTTCACAAGCTGTTATCCACGGAACCTACAGTCACCCTGAAGCAAGCCATCACCATCAGCAGCACCAAGCAGATGACCCACACAGTCTCGAACCCGGCAGGCACTGTCCACAGGATAGCGACCGCCATGGACAAAACTGCAGAACGTGGCTCTGCCCAAGGCAGAGAGCACGGACCTCGGGGTCCTGGAACTCAGAGTCCGTCGAGGGGGGCTAATCGAGTCGCACCATGCTGGCGCTGCGGAGGAAGCCATGGGGCTCACCGGTGCAGGTTTGTGGAGTATACATGCAATACCTGCCACACGAAAGGCCACCTTCAGCGTATGTGTAAAAGAAACCTGACTCACCATGTGGCTGAGGAGATGGTAGAGGATCCCAGTGAGGAGCAGGTAGAAGAAGATGATGCGTTTGGACTGTACAAGTGTGCTGACGATTCGGCCCCAGTGATTATGGAAGTCAAGATTAACGGAGTCCCAGTGAGTATGGAAGTGGACACTGGATCGGGTCAGTCGTTGATGAGTCAGGAAACTTTTGATAAACTGTGGGTCAACTCAGCTGTACGACCCAAGCTGGTCCCGGTCTCGGCGAAGCTGCGTACCTACACCAAGGAACTGATACCCGTTCTTGGCAGAGCGGATGTGCAGGTATCTCACGGGGGCGAGGCGCACGGTTTACCTTTGTGGGTCATTGCAGGCGATGGGCAGGAGGTGGATGGGGACGGTCCGTGGGATCTGGGAAGACTTCATTCCTCCACAGACCGCTGTCCCCCTGGTTCCCAAAGAGCAGCGCCGACCGAACTGGAGGAGAAAGAAGCAGTTCATCGGCAGTCTAAATCTCCACACAGACGAGCAGACCCTAGAAGAGCAGTTTTGTAGGTGCGGGCCGATCGCAGGGGTGCGGGCCGGCAACGCGCTGCGGGCGATGAGCGGGAGGTCCATCGATGGCCGACAAATCGGGGGTGCCCACGCAGAGGAAAAGTCGGGTGGCGGTCGCGGCTACGGTGGTGGCGGTTATGGCGGCCGCAGGAGAGGTGGCTACGGCAGTCGCAGGATGGGCGGCAGTTACGGGGACAGCGACAGGAGCGGAGGCTACAGCGGCGGCGGAGGCTACAGCGGTGGCTGGTGTGACTCGGGAGAACGCGAGCCAGAGTGGCAGATGCGGCAACAATTACGGAGGCCGCTCTCACAGGGACTATGACTGATCGAGTCCAGGGAACCACTTCTGCCAGAGTCAAGATCAAGTTGTTCTTGCCCGTTTTTCTCCTTTATTTCTTCTTTGTTCCTTCTGTTCATTCTTCGCCAGCGAGCTCAAGCTGGTGGCGAGCCTCGTGGCAGCAGAGCTCTGCAGAGAAAGGCAAGAAGAGCAACTAAAATGGTGGGGCCAGTGGAAGCCTCGTGGGAACCACAAGATGGCGTCTTAAAAGGGAAATGCATCCGGGAGTCTTAAAAGGACCTTACACCATTGGCAGTCCCCACAAAGATATCTTTGTAAGGCAAGAGCGAGTCTAAATGAGCAAGTGAATGTAGGATGAACGATTTATGATAAGAGTTAATATTTTAATGCTGAATGGTTACTGTGTTTAAATTAATGGAAATGAATTACGAAAAGAGTTAATACCACGAGGTACAAGTAAAATGGTAATGGATCCGTGACTAACTAATGGACTAATGCGATTTTCGATTTATGTGATTCATGCAATGGTTCAGCGGCTGCAGATGAGCCGTCAAGGTGACTACATTCTAAGAACAGAGGCAACGCACCAGTTGCGATACCCTGTCTCAGCGCAGCCCATTACCTCGGGCAAAAAGGGGCAGTATACCGCCACCGTACCTCACCCAGAGGAGCTGGGAGTAAATAACTGTTCAGTGTACCTGCAACCTTTTGACATAACATCTGTACCACATATTATATGTACCATACAAATGTACTGTCTATGTATACCTGCTTTCTGTTGGAGGTTATACTCGTGTACTTCATCACCCATGTAAGGACTGCAAACACCATATGCTTGCACTGGATTGCAAGCATAATCTCCGCATGGGGAAGAAGAGGGAAGCGGATGGTCATGGACTCACACTCACAGATCAACCAGGACGAACAAGGCCGAGGTTACCGGCAATGGCTTTTGGAACTGGGGGAGGAGTGAGATGTTATGTATTGTCCAGGTACATTAAATGTATAAGTACAATGGCTCGCCACAGAGGGCGCTGTGGTGGGAGACCTGAAAGTACCTGCAAGTCAGAGTATAAAAGGCTGCCCACCACACCTGAGAGGCACTCTGGAGTTGCACAATAAACGACTAAGGTCACAGCAGTTACTACAACACCAGACTGTGTGGAGTCAGTGATTTTGAGTGCTACATACATCACAGGGGGCATGAGGCAATCTCGGGGGCAGACTTCGATGGGTTGGTAGCAGGCTGGAGATCCAGCCCAGTGGACCTCCTGTCTTTCCTGGTCCCACCAAAAATAAAATTACATTTTGCCTGACTCGTTTTTAGAGAAGTCACCAGCAGTTTCTTTAAGGACCACTCGTTAGACTGCTCAACGCCTTGTACAAATTTGGTATGACCCCAATTTGCATATTATGTGGCTTCTTGCCTGAAACAGGCAGACACTCTGGCCGCCCATTTCAGGATCCTACCCAAGATGGCTGCAGCGGAAACAGGGTGACAAGTGACTCATCGCCATTTTTATACAGCTGCTACCCCGTTTACACTAGATGGAGGGAATTAAAATCAGCCCTTATGACTCCTAGTATGCATGTTGTTGTGACTAACAACAAAACAACAATCATTCATCTTGTGTACTAGACTGCTGCAGTTTTGAATAGCCCCTTGCTCCTATCAATCGATGAAAATCACTCAGGGCTGAGGTGAAAACGAAGGAAACTATTTTCAGGAGCAGTGAAATTAATTGAAATTTGATTTGTTTATCGTATGAAACATCAAAGCTGGAACTCCAAATTTTTCATAGGAGTTGCTAGTACACACACCTCTGAGTCAGAAGGTTGTGGATTCAAGTCCCACTCCAGGCTCAAAAATCGAGCTGACACTCCAGTGCAGTGTCGAGGGAGAGTTGAACTGTCGGAGCGGCCATCTTTTGGATGAGATGTTAAACTGGGGCTCCCTCTGCCCTCTCAGGTGGATATAAAAGATCCCACTGATGGCACTATTTTGAAGAAGAGCAGGGGAGTTATCCCCGGTGTCCTGGCCAATATTTATCTCTCAATCAGCACCAGTAGAAAAACAGATTATCCAGTCATTATCACATTGCTGTTTGTGGGAGTTTGCTGAGCGAAAATTGGCTTTCGTGTTTCCAACATTACAACAGTGACTACACTTCAGAAAGTAATTCATGGGCTGTAAAGCGCCTTGGGACATCCGGTGGTCGTGAAAGATGCTATGTAAATGCAAGTCTTTCTCTTATCTCTTCAAACTTTTCTGAGATAAATTTGTTAATAAGTAACCAAAGGCTACCACATTCAAGGGTCTACTTATTTAGTGAATGCATCATATTACTAGTACGGCAAATTAAACTAGAGATTTTGAATGTTTGCCCTTGTTTAATTTGAATAGATAGCAAATTATGATCACCTGCAATTTCCCAATACGCAGAGCTAGCAGGCAAATCACCCTACTGGTCGTGCGAGCTCCGAGAATTACCCTAGCTATCTACAAATGCCCTTCAGCAAGCATCCATGTTGTTTAAATGACATAGTACAGTAACACTTCTGTTCAAATGATAGGGCTGGATTTTCAGGTTTCAGGATTTCCGGACGCAATTTGTGGTGGAGCGCAAAAGTTTGCGCTGGGAAAAAGTTTGCGACCTCGCGAGGAACTTTTGCCAACAAAATGCTCTGGAGGACCGTTGACGTTAAGTCAGGCATTGCACGACAGAGTCTGTACACCAGAGCCGAAACGTTCGGCATTGAAGGAGGCGGCCATTTTGCGGGCTGCGCATTCAAATTTTTTTTCCCCTCCCTCCTGGTTTCTTTTCCGGTCGCAGACGCTAATGCAGGGCACGGCAACTTCCTGCGCACATGCGCATTTAAACCAGTCCCCTTCAGCCACTTCTGCTGAGATGGAGGAGCAGGAGGGAGGGCAGCATGCCAGGTGCTTCATCCATGAGGCCAATGAAGTGTTGGTGCGTGTGGTGGAGAGGAGGTGGTCCGCATTCCATCTTCCAGGGGGATCCAGACCACTGCCTCCAGTATTCAAGCAGATTTGGAAGGACATAGCATAAGAGCCCTCTGCTGCAGACACTGTGACCAGGACTGGCCGAAAAAAGTTTAATGACCTCACGAGGATCGTCAAGGTGAGTTCCATTTTCATCCATGCAAGCCTCCATAACTTCAAAGATAAATCTCACACAATATCTGATTTTTATGTTTTTTGTCCCTCTCAAAACTCTGTGGGGTGCCTCTCACAATGCATAACAGAAAGGAAGGCTTACTCCGGCACTCTATTGGCGTTGAATGATCCATGCACAAAATTAACATCATCCATCACAATGCAATGCAACAGCACCTATCTCTTTCTGAAAGATCTCTTACAGACCTCATGTTAGATGCCTATGACCTTCGAATACATACTGACGAAGCACATGCAAGATCCAAACACAATAAATGGAGGCCTCTAGAACATTCACACAGTATGGCCTGAATTACCCCTTTTTAAACACTTCCCATTTTTATCTTTTCAGTCGAAACACTCCCGCAACCGGAGGGAACAACTGTGGACAGCCGGGGGTCCGCCTCAAACACTTCCTCTGACTGATATGGAGGACGGAGTCTTGGCTCTTATTGGAGTCTCAGTTCAGGCAGTTGCTGGGGGCAATGCTGAGCCCCCTTCGAGTAGTGAGCGTATGAAAATGGATCGCGCGACTCAAGACACTGCATTGAGAGAGATAATGGAGTAACGGCGGAGCTTCCAATGAGCCTGTGCTATGCCACCTTCCTCATGTCACCCTGCCCCACCCCTGCTGCTAACCATTCGTCTGTTGCTTTCTACTTCCAGATGGCCAGCCAGAGGCGCCGCATCCCTCGAGGGAGGCCTCCATGTCACGCCATGTTGCGGAGGACAAGGAAATAGATGATAAAGCTCTGGTGGAGCATCCCAGCCCACCAGATGTCTCATTGGGACTAAGTTCATCTGGGTTGAAGCTGACTTCCCGGGGTTTGATGACTCAGAGGTTCCTGGTTCCAGAGGCGTGCAGCAACGCAGTGCTGGGGTGGAATCCCTCAGGCCAGCTCTCCGGAGGTTAACAGACAGGATAACCTAGAACTGGACCTGGTGGAAATGTCCAGGGAAAGCACAGTGATGCAGCGTGAGATTATTGATGCATTGGGACGACTTCCCATGAGCATCGACAAGCTCACTGCGACTGTTACGGAGGCAGTGATGCAGGTTGTCGTTGCAAGCCATGAGTCCAGCGAGGCCATCAGTGCCCACACACAGAGGCTGGTGGTCTCGAGCAGCGACAGTGGAGTGTGTGGCGTGTGCCAATGATCATGCCGCAGATTGGGCGCATCACAGGTACAAGCTTT